>NW_027621915.1:0-392895 GCF_965140285.1 Lepidochelys kempii
GAGATATGCAGAGGTCTTCCCGGGGAGACCTCAACTCATCAAGATATTTACCGAGGTTTACAACAAGCTACATAAAAAGCACTAGCGAAGTCAGTACAAACTAAAATTTCAGATAGTGACTTGTTTACACTGCTCTATCCCTATACACTGAAATGGAAGTACAAGATTTATATTTCCATTGATTTATTTTATTATAAGGTAACAATGAGAACGTCAATCATTTTTCAGTAATAGTGGCTGTGACGCTTCTGTATTTTTTGTGTCTGATTTTGTAAGCGAGTAGTTTTTAAGTGAGGTGAAACTGGAGTTTCGCTTTTTAAGTGAGGTGGCAAATCAGACTCCTGAAAGAGGTACAGTCATCTGGAAAGGTTTAAACCGACTGATGTAAAGATCAGACCCAGGGGATTCCTGGAAAACCTTCTGTGCTGCCTGCCACTTGGCACCAAGGGGTCCCTGGGTCACATGCATCTTTCCCCCAAACTCCATCTCTGGGCAGGCTCAGCTCCTCTCTCCTGCAAGGAGGGAACTGGAGCCAAGGCCGTGCAGTAGCGCTGTCTGCAGCGTCTGGAGAGAGTGTGCGCCAACCTCAGGGCAGACTGCTGGGAACCAGGGCACAAATCCAAACTGGCTGAGAATTCTAGACCTAGATTTCACCAACCAAACATGCAGGGTAACCTCCCCCGGCATCCTAACAGCGTAGCCGTGCAGTCCCCTTGGGTTCTCCGATCTGTCTCGCAACCCAGGTGAGCCTGCCTTTGAGAGACAGATGGTCTCTCACACTCAGAATCACAACAGTATTCAGGTTACTCCCAGTCTCACAGGTCCAGGCACCCCAGGTGAACTGCACCTTAGACGTCACACCAAAGACTGCGCACGTAGCCAGTCTTATTATATGACAATTATTAAAAAGGAAATAAGATTTATTTACAAGGCTAAAGCGGGTGAACATACATACACAACGAAGCTACAAAGTTTCAAAAGGTAACAGAAGCATCTATAGCAGACATGGGGACTTTGGCATGACCTGGCACCTGGTCTGTCCGTGTCACACCTACCCCCTCCCTGCCCTTTTCAAACCCACTGGGCTCCAGGAAGGGAGAGAACAGACATTTCTCCTCTTGCTCCTCCGTTCCAGGCCCTAGGTGTCCCACGAGGAGTGTAACAGGGGGTCTACTCCCTTGGTGGGTGCAGCGCTCTTAAAACTAAAAATGGAAAATTAAAACCAGTTTAAAACATTCATGCTTTTATCCAAAGCAATATCTCGCAACAACAAAGAAAAGCAACTGGTGGTGTAAACCTGCAAACTTCAAAATCAATTGGGTTTTCAAAAGACCCCAAAAACTGACCCATAAAAAAAACTTTGTTAAAAAGTTCCTGGGCAGGGGGGCGGGGGGGGGGCAGTGGCGCGGGAATGTAGAACATCCCCCCATAGCTCTATGCCAGACCACCGAATGGGAATGATGAATATTTTTCAAAGATTCCATACATAATTTTCTAGAGTAAAAAGCTTCTGTGGGGGAATGTCAGGGCAGCGAAAGCTGAGGCTGGTGCCTTGGCTCAGTTAGGCAGAGTTCCAGGTCCAGTTGAGGTAGGTTAGAAAGGCTGGATTTGAGCCGTTCCACTGGCGGAAAAAGAGATGGCACGGGTGGGGGGACAAGATGTGCAAATAGCATATCTGGTTTTCACCTAAGTCCACAGTGCTCTGCCCAGTGATGCGCAGAGCATTCCCTGATATTCCGGAATTGCTCAGATGTGATCTTGTCAAGAGATCAGTCCGGCTTTTCCGGGACTAATTCCACAGTACTCTCCTTACAAGCCCCCTACCACGGCAGCCTCCTGTGCCTGTGTAAATGCATCGGGTTTGGTGCAGATCCAGGGTCTCTCACTGCTGCATCGCCAGCTGCTGACCCCATTCACATCGTTCAGATATGCACAGTCTCCTCCTCCTCCGATCGGAAACCTGCAAGACAGAAGCCAGGGAGCTGGTGTCAGGTAGGAGTTGGACATTTCCCATCAGTCACAGGCAGGGAGAGACGCTCTCGCACAGTGCAGGGAGCTGCTGCACTCACAGCCCCTCACGATTCTCCTTCCTGCACCTGCCACAGGCCCCAGCTAGAAAGGGGGCAGTGGGGCAGCAAGGCCAGGAAAGGTTCTAAGATCAACTGACCTCCATGGAGCATTTATGCCGGGTGGGTATTAACCCAGTTCCTACTCTCCCCCCCACACACACCCAGCTGGGTCTGGATGGGCCCCTGCAGGCCTAACCCACCCAAACTGCCCTGGGCGCAGGTTCCAGGTGACTCTCAGCGTGGCGAGGAGCAGGAGTAATGCTGCACAGAAGAGCTGGGTCCAGGGCTCCCTGGATAGTTTACATCAGCTCTCAGGCCAGAGGCCTGTCAGGACAGGCTGTATTGCAGGGGGTAGCTGGGGTGAAATGCCAGCAGCACAAACCCAGTGGCCATGGTGTGACCCCAGCCACTCACACAGAGCTTCCCGTCAGAGCTGGAGGCCAGAGCTTCCCACCTGGGAACAGGGTGGGATCCAGGTCCACAGGCAAATCCTTCCCCATGGTCCCATCCTGGCTACTCACAGTAGACATGTGCTCGGCTAGGAGAAGGCCCAGCACTATTCTTTGGGCAGGCCGGGATCTCCCTGCCCTCAGGCCACCAGCCTCTGGCTCGGGGTGAGATCTGTCCCAGAGAAGGGAGAACCCAGCTCACAGCCACCTGAGCAGATGGCTGTGGGTGGCTCCCCCACCGGCATCACCCCAGACGAGCTCTGAGGGGATGGCAGTGATTAACCCAGAGCCTTCTGCTGGTGTGGGCGCCCACAGGGTGGCAGATTTCAGGGTTAACACCCCACTGAGATGCCTGTTTACCCAGTTCTGGTAAATTGGCGTCACATTAGCTATCCTCCAGTCATCGGGTACAGAAGCGGATTTAAATGATAGGTTACAGACTACAGTGAGTAGTCCTGCAATTTCACATTTGAGTTCCTGGGACTGGTGACTTGTTACTGTTTAGTTTCTCAATTTGTTCCAAAACCTCCTCTAATGACACCTCCATCTGGGACAGTTCCTCAGATTTGTCACCTAAAAAGGACGGCTCAGCTTTGGGAATCTCCCTCACATGCTCAGCCGTGAAGACTGCTGCAAAGAATTCATTTAGTTTCTCTGCAATGGCATGGTGCCAGCTGCGGTGTGGACAGACCCCAAACAGGCCGGCTAACAGATGGACTCATGATGCAATCACAAAGACAGACTGCTGCCAACATCAGGGCATCCTTGCTGGAATATGTGAAAATATCTGACTGGGATCAAACAGGTCATCAACTGACTTGTTTTCTAAGCCTCCTCTGGGCACATTTTCCAGCTTCCCATCAACCGCAAAGGGCTCTTTTAAAAATGCCATTCAGCTGTAAGTACCTAAGACTGGCCACATGGGTCAGACCAATGGCCCATCTAGCCCAGTGTCCTGTCCTCCGATACTGGCCAGCGGTAGGTGCTTCCGAGGGAATGAACAGAACAGGGTCAGTATCGAGTGATCCATCCCATTCACACCAGGCTTCTGGCAGTCAGATGTTTATGGACACTCTGAACATGGGGTTGCATCCCTGACCATCCTGGCTGATAGGAACTGGTCGAGCTATCCTCTGTGAACTTATCTACTTCTTGTTTGAACAGAGTTATACTATTGGCCTTCACGACATCCCCTGGTAACAAGCTCCACAGGTTGACTGTGTGTTGTGTGAAGAAATACTTCCTAATAACATCAGCCACACTATCAGAGGCTAGTTCACCTGTACATCCACCAATGTGATCTATGCCATCATGTGCCAGCAATGCCCCTCTGCCATGTGCATTGGTCAAACTGGACAATCTCTACATAAAAGAATAAATGGACACAAATCAGATGTCAAGAATTATAACATTCATAAACCAGTCGGAGAACACTTCAATCTCTCTGGTCACGCAATCACAGACATGAAGGTCGCTATCTTACAACAAAAAAACTTCAAATCCAGACTCCAGCGAGAAACTGCTGAATTGGAATTCATTTGCAAATTGGATACTATTAATTTAGGTTTCAATAGAGACTGGGAGTGGCTAAGTCATTATGCAAGGTAGCCTATTTCCCCTTGTTTTTTTCTCCCCTCCCCCCCCCCCCCCGACGTTCTGGTTAAACTTGGGTTTATGCTGGAAATGACCCACCTTGATTATCATGCACATTGTAAGGAGAGCGGTCAGTTTGGATGAGCTATTGCCAGCAGGAGAGTGAGTTTGTGTGTGTATGGGGTTGGGGGGCGGGGTGTGAGAAAACCTGGATTTGTGCTGGAATTGGCCCACCTTGATTATCATGCACATTGTGAGGAGAGTGGTCACCTTGGATGAGCTATTACCAGCAGGAGAGTGAGTTTGTGTGTGGAGGGGTGGAGGGTGAGAAAACCTGGATTTGTGCTGGAAATGGCCCAACTTGATGATCACTTTAGATAAGCTATTACCAGCAGGAGAGTGGAGTGGGAGGAGGTATTGTTTCATGGTCTCTGTGTGTATATAATGTCTTCTGCAGTTTCCACAGTATGCATCCGATGAAGTGAGCTGTAGCTCACGAAAGCTCATCCTCAAATAAATTGGTTAGTCTCTAAGGTGCCACAAGTACTCCTTTTCTTTTTCCTTTTGTTTGTGTCAGACCTGCTGCCTATTCATTTAATTGTGACAGGTTTCAGAGTCGCAGCCGTGTTAGTCTGTATTCGCAAGGAGAAAAGGAGGACTTGTGGCACCTGAGAGACTAACCAATTTAGTTGAGCATAAGCTTTCGTGAGCTACAGCTCACTTCATCGGATGCATTCAGTGGAAAATAACAGTGAGTAAATTTATATATACACAGAACATGAAAAAATGGGTGTTTAAAACTATTTCTCCCCCCCACGCCCCCACCACCACCACTGCTCCTCAGATGCTCTTGTAAACTCCTGGAAATGTGCTGGAAATGGCCCACCTTAATTATCACTTCAAAAGGTTTTCTCTCTCTTCCCCCACCCCACTCCCCTGCTGGTAATAGCTCATCTTAAGTGAAAAGAAAAGGAGTACTTGTGGCACCTTAGAGACTAACCAATTTATTAGAGCATAAGCTTTCGTGAGCTACAGCTGGCAGTTTCCACAATATGCATCTGAGGAAGTGAGCTGTAGCTCACGAAAGCTTATGCTCTAATAAATTGGTTTGTCTCTAAGGTGCCACAAGTACTCCTTTTCTTTTTGCGAATACAGACTAACACGGCTGTTACTCTGAAACCTGTCATCTTAAGTGATCACTCTCCTTACAGTATGCGTGTTAAACACTCATTTTTTCATGTTGTGTGTGTATATAAATTTACTCACTGTTATTTTCCACTGAATGTATCCGATGAAGTGAGCTGTTAAACGTTTAATTACATTATGGTCACTATTACCGAGCAGTTCAGCTACATTCCCCACTTGGACCGGACCCTGTGCTCCGCTTAGGTCTAAATCAAGAATGGCCCCTTCCCTTGTAGGTGCCAGGATTAGCTGCTCCAACAAGCCGTCATTGATGGTGTCTAAAAATCACTTCTCTGCATCCCATCCAGAGGGGACATGTTCCCAGACAATATGGGGATAGTTGAAAACCCCCATTATTATTGGGTTTTCTGCTTTTGTAGCCTCTCTAATCTCCGTAAATTTCACAGTCCCCATCCTGGTCAGTAGTATATTCCTGCTGCTAGATTCCTATTCTTCAAGTGTGGAATTTCTATTCTGAGAGATCCTAGGATACAGTTGCATTTGTTTAAGATTTTTACTCTAATTTACTCTATGCTTTCCTGGACATGTAGTGCCACTCCCCCGCCAGCGTGACCTACTCTGCCGTTCTTTCAGCACTGATGGTCCAGGGTCAAACCCTGCTATCGGATCAACTGGGGTTTGGTTATTTGATCCCACCCACATCCCACTGAAATCCCTCTTGGGATGTCGTCTGGGCCATCTCTACTGTACCCCACTTCTCATGGCAGCCCAGGCACTCAGCGTTTGTGACTATCAGGCATCTTTAAAGCAGATGGCCCCACTAAAGCCAGACAGATCTGAAAGCTTTAGCCAGTCTCCCAGCAGACAGCACTTGCTTCCACCCATCACTAATACACAGAGTACATAGCACTGACTGGTGCGTCGGCTTGAACTCGCTATCTCAGACGCCAGGGACCCAAAGCCCAAGGAATTCACAGAGGACTTACAGGTTGTTGAATTTGGTGCCATTGGCCCATTTCGAGAGCTGCCTAGGGTCCCTCCGGAGGCCAATCCAGTGGTCAAATCTACCTTTATAGCACAGCAGGAAAGCCTAAAAACAGCAGAGGGAGAGGTGGGGTCAGAGCACAGGCTATGTGCACCAGAGATTCACAGGGATACACTGACGGGCTCTGTTTTCAGGGAACAGCTGGGGATTTTCACCTCCCTCTTGCCCAGCTCTGGGTAATTCAGTATTAACTTTCTTATCCCAAACCCAGCTCCCCCTCACACCAATCCGCCCAGGGCTGGAGCACCTCTTGGGTGCTGCTGAGTCTAAGCTGCCCCAGCACCTCTCTACAGAAGGCCACATTCTGTGTCAAAGCCTTGCCTTACAGAACAGCTGAGCTCCCCTCCCCATCACAGGGGAAGGGGAAGGAAAGAGCCCAGCTGAGCTCAATAAGGGATGCTGGGAAAGGCCAGGGATGAGAGTAGAGCCACCAAATCCTCAGCTAGAAGGGGCCAGGGCTAAGAGGAGCCCCTCCCGCCCCCCCATCCTCATCTGGCTACCCAAGAGCACTGGCTCTTCAAGTCAATCTGGGATCTCAGTACCCCTTTGGCCCCATGCCACCCAGAAGACACTCAAGCCAGCCTAGCCCGAGAGAGGGGCGGTCTCCTTTTGAGAGGGCTGACAGTGAGTGATCCCTGCAGTCAGACACGGACACTAGAGGTGCCCTGGGACAGACAGCCAGGCCTGGCATTCAGCAGCTGGAAGCTCATTTACTCAGAGCTGCTCCTCGAGCCCAGGTTCTCCTGCAGCAGCTGCTGAGCCAAGACCAGAACGTAGCAATTCGAGCATCTCTCACCATTTCCTGCTCACTGTTGATCTCAGCCAGGGAGGCGCTGAGCGCAGAGCAGTGGGTCAGGCTGCAGGTCCAGTTCCTTTCGGCCTCAGAGAAATAGTAGCATTTCCCTCGGTATCCGATCCAGCAACGGGCCCCGGTTCAGCTGACGGAAGCTGAGGTCTCCACACTGAGAATGAGACAGTGACACGAGGTGTGAGCGAGACCCGCCAACGAGGAGAACAGGGGGAGATCAGCCCCTGCGCCCCAGGCTTCTGAGACACCTCGAACCAGGGTGGGTACTGAAAGACCGTGAGGGAGCCAGGAGGACACTGGGAATCCAGCCCCAGAGGGGGGTTATCTGACTCTGCTCTCACTCTCTTGGGTTCACATTCAACAGGAATGCAGCTGACAAACCGCTCATGCCATGAAGCCCAGGACAGAGAGCTGGGCCCAAGCTCCGTGTTACAACACGGGGTGGGCAGAGAGCTGCAGAGGGAGGGGACGGTTACCAGGGGGCCAGCAGGGGGGCAATAATTAATGGGTAGGAGATTAACTGCAACATGATTTGCCAGGTCTAGTACCCCAAGGAGTTCTGCTAGCCTGGACTGCTGCCCCCTCCCCCTGCTCTGCGCTTTGCTTCCCTGGAGAGGCAGGTTGAGATGAGTACGGGAACAAACTCCCTTCCCTTCAGGAGACCGAACGCCCGCTGCCCGGCCTGTCCAGCACAGCCAGCCAGGTTCACGGTCACCATAAGCAGCTGCCATCTGCGCTCGCACACGCTGTCTGTGCAGGCGGGGACGTCAATAGCGCGACGAGACCCTGCCCTGCCGAGGTCACCAATATGTGGGTTTCACGCTGCGTTAAGGGAGGTGTCCGTACTGCGTTCCACGGCTCCTTTCAGTGACACGCCAGCACCTGCCCAGCACTGGGCACGACCCGGGGATGCAGGAAGGCCAGGCTGGCACCTCAGGGCGACACGCTGCAGGCAGAGGGCCCAGCTCATTCCTGCCCTGCACCGTCAATCACCCCCACTCTGCACGGGTATCAGTGACCGTGCCTGGGGCCCGGCAACAGTGACTTGGACCCAGAGTGCTCAGAGATGGGCTGCGGGGAGCTAATGTCAGTCCTGACACAGAGAGTGCCCAGGTGCAGGGGTCTGGGAGGGAGCAGGAGGAGGGTCTTGGAGGAACACCCCCCAGGAATCCTCTGTCCCAGGGGCAGAAGCCAGACAGGCCAGGAGGAGAGACTGACTGTGGTGGCTCCAGGGGGAATGGGATGTGCAGAGAGGGGGAAGGGAAGGGAACGGTGAGAACTCACCTGCCAGGAGAATGATGAGAACTAAGAACATGGTTGCGAGGGCGACTGGGAGCACAACTGTACGTTTCTTGTAGTTACATTTCCTGCAGTTACGACGAGGGTCTGAAACAGAAAGACCCGTCAGGCAGGGCCGCGAGGACACGTCTCCCTGACGGCACCAGGGCTGGAGCTTCCTTAGAACAGTGGTTCTCACCCACCGGTTCGTGTACCCCTGGGGGTAAGCAGAGGTCTTCCACGGGGCACATCAACTCATCAGGAGATTTGCCTCGTGTTACAACAGGCTACATAAAAAGCACTAAGTCAGTACAAGCTAAAATTTCCTACAGACAATGACTCGTTTATACTGCTCGATAGACTACACACGGAAAGGTACAGCGTTGATAGTCCAATTGATCTATTTCATAATTAAATACGCAACAATCAGAGAGAGTCAGCAATTTTTCAGGAATAGTGGCTGTGACATGTTTGTATTTTTATGTCCCATTTTGGAAGCAAGTTGTTTTTAAGTGAGATGAAACTTAGGAGAGTGCAAGACAAATCAGCCTCCTGACAGGGGGACAGTCCTCTGGAAAGGCTGAGAGCCACTGGACTCGAACATGCACCTTTCTGTTGATTGCTCCTTCCCTCAGATGCTGAACAGCCCCTCCTTCCCCTCAGCCCAGTGCCCTCCCCTGGGCACTCCCAGCCAGGCTGCCAGGAGGCCTGGTGAGCTCAGGGGCACAGAGATAAGGACCCGCATGTCCTGGTGGCAGTTGCTCCAACTGCCCCCCCACCATCCCCACCCCCATTCTGCCCCCTGCCGAGCGCTGGCTGGGCCCACACTGCCGAGTGCCCCTGTCCCCGCACACTGGGGCCTCACACTGGCCAGACACAGCAGAAGGGGGGAGAACGAACCAGGCAGAGATGGGCCAGGGCTGTCACAAGGGGTCTGACACACCCAGCCCAGGAGGGCCCTGCACAGCCCCACGACCTCCGCTGTGTGCGCCAGACAGCAGCTGTGAGCCAGGGATCGGTGCCCTGAGAGCCCCTGGGGGTGATCCAGTCCCTGCTACCCACAGACGGGGCATTGCTGGGCACTGGCTGCTGCCACTGAGAGCCTGGCCCCATGTGGGGAAGCCTCAGTGTCTCTCTCCAGCCTGTTCCCAGGCAGCGACACCCCATTACCTGGCTCTCCTCCAGTCTCCAGGTCTCCATTGCCCTCAACAGACCACTCCTGCAGTGGCTCTTCGCTCCCAGCAGGTCCAGATGCTGGCCCCATCGTCTCTCTCAGTGACGCTCGGGCTGCACACGCTGCTGGAGGCGCTGGGCTGGGGTCGGCTCCTCTCTGTGACTGGGTCTGATTCAGCAGCAGCGAAGCCGAGCTGGGGTGGGGGTCCTGGCCCTGCTTCCCCCCACACCCTGCTCTGGACTCTCCAGCCGATCTGAAAGTCGAGACGGACCCAGCAGGACAGGTCAGTGGGGCGGGGGGGGGAGGGGCGCGATTTGTGGTTTCTCGTTCCCTGCCCAGCAGCCCAACCCCCAGCCAGAGGCTGTGCCATGATGATTGAACCCCCTTAAACGCCATGGCCCCTCCATCCCCCAGGGCTTCAGAGACCTGATCTGCTGAGGACCCCACCCGCCAGGCACCACCCACGCGTGACAGGCACCCAGCTGGGGTTGACAGGAGGGAAAAACCCTCCCTCCCCACACATACTTCCCGCAATCGAGAGCAAGTCGAGAATCCTAACAGGAGTGGGGAGTTGGCGGGTGGGGGGGAGAGAACCAGGATGGAATGAGTAAAATCAAGGCAATTAAATCACCAAGTCCAACGCCTCAATTTAAATAATCAATTTTAATCAACTTATCGATTCACACTTCAGTAATTTTCTAAGGCCAAGTGCCCACTCAGTGGGTGACAGAACCATTAAAACTTCATGTCCAAAACTTCCCCCACGGGGGGGAGGAGGGGCGGGGAAATTGTGTGAGTGGCCCTTTCTTTCCCCCTTTTTCATTGGGAACGCAGGGAAGGGGAGGATGCCCGTGGGAAGCCCGGCCTGGGGCCCCCAAGGTTGGGGGTACAGGGAGCAACAGTGCGCTGATGCCCCCCCCCGCACTGGCTTGGGGCCATGGGAGGGGAAGGGCCCAGGTAGCTCCATGCTGCACACAGGTGCCCCATCCCCAGCGAGCCGACCGAGGCGTGGGGAGAGCCACCAGACACCTAAGAGAGGCCCTGCCCCCAGAGGAGAAGGAAGGGGGACAAAAGAGAGCCCCCTCACCAGCCCAGAGAGGAGAAGAAGGGAAGGGAGAGGAGGCACCTCCCCCCCCCGAGCCTGGACAGTGGGAGGGGACGGGGGGGGCGCGCCCTGTCACAGAGTGTGGGGGAGTCCAGGCCCTGCACCCCTCTTCCTGGGATTCACTGAGACTCTCAGCCAGCCAGTAAAATCTGTTTTACTGGCTGGCTGTAGTAGTCAACAGGAACACAGTCCACAGGAAGTGGGGTAGCAGGGCCCTGGACTCCCCCACACCTTCTGTGACAGGGAGCTGCCCCCCCCTGGGGTTCCCTGTGTTCCTCCACCCAGCTCCAAACTGAACTAAACCCCCCCAGCCGGCTCCCTCCTGCAGCCTCTGTCCACATTCCCGGGCAGAGGTGTCACCTCCCCCTTCCCCTCCTGGCTCAGGTGCCAGGCTCTCAGGTCTCCCATCCCCAGGGCACATTCCCAGGTCAACAATCCCCCCTCCCTGCTGCCTCACATCCTCACAGGCCTCCCCCCAGAGCCCAGATGGGGGGGGCGCGCCGCCTCCCCCCCCCCCCCGCCCCGGAGCCCAGACAGGGGGAAACTTCCCCAGAGTCCTGCCTGGCTTCATGGGGAGCAGTTCCAGAGCATCGCCCAGGGACTCCGGGACACCCCCCCAGCCCGGAGAGACGGGGGGTTCCAGCCCCTGCCCCCCCATGTACCGGCGCTCCCCCCACGAGCCCGGCGTGCGTGGCATGTTTCTCACTGGCTCAGCAGCGACCGTCACCGTCCGGAGCCTCCCCAGCCTCTGCGACCGCCCCCCCCCCCCCGGGCTGCGCTTTAAACCTCGCGCTGACTCCGCCCCCGCCCCGCCCAGTCCTGCCATAAAACATTTGAACATTTTGACCCGTGACTTCACTTGCTGACCCGCTTCCGCCCTCAGCAAAGGCTCGAGGGGGAGGGTCCTCCGGCGTGTCCGGAACCCAGCGCCCCGCCCGCTGGCTGGCTCGGACAGTCCAAAATGACATGCCTGGTTCTCAGACTTGTCCCTGCTGCTGGGGATCAGCTCTCACAGCGGGGCGCCCCCCCTGGCTTTCTCCGGGAGAAGCCCCCCCGACCCCCCCAGCTGTCTGCTGCCAGGTTCCCGGTCCCTTCCCTCCAAGCAGCTGGGACTGGCCTCTCCCGGAGGCAGAAGACCCCGGGCTGGCCGGACCGAGTCAGACGCGGGATGGTTGTGCCCGAGGGGAGAGCGATAGTAATCCTGAACTTCAGCGAGGAGGAGCCAAGATGGCAATAAACAGGGTCCCACGTCATCGGGGTTGTAGTTGGGTTTGTATCCTCTTTGGTCTATTTAACTGCACCCAGGCTGTTCTGGTTACCAGCGCTTGTCCCTCGCTCGTTTCCAGCAGGGAGCAAGGGGACTGGACTAGGAACTGTGCTACAGAGAAAGGAGAGGGGAGTGTAATTGTTTGAATTAAGCGTCAAAGCCCAAGCAGATGGTGGAGAGACAGGTGGGCAAAGGACAGAGCCGAATAAATAAGGTGACAGAACAAATAAAAGTGTATTTTTACACCTCAAAATAAAGAAATACATTCGTCTTAAAAGCATCTGGTTCAAAACCCTGGGTTTTCTACAACACAATCCCTTGCTTTCCAGTGTCATAAATTATCAGAAGAATAGAAACGTCTGATATGTAGCAATACTGCACAGACGTACAAATCACAGTGCATTCAGATCCCTATCCCAGGTTTTAATGCCCCTGCTAGGATATATCTTTTAAAACAACGAAGACTGTTAACAGTGTGGCCTCTAGGAGAGCTGGTCAAAATACAAAAAGCCATTTTCATGCACAGTGGCAAAGTTGTTTTCATTTCAATGTGTTTGAAACAAACCCACTTTTCTTCATTTTTGTTCGAATGTTTAATCCAAAACAGTTATTTATTTTGTTTGCCAAAATCCACTTTTTCAGCAAACCAGGATTTTTGCTCTGCGTTTTGGAAATGATCAAAAAGTATTAAAATATTTATTTTTGGCAAACAAACAAAAAGGTCGACAACTGTGCATGAAAAATCTCACTGTTGGAAAAAAAAGCTTTTTATTGAAAAAACCATTGAAACATTTCGACCAGCTCTCATCTCCAGTGTTTCAAGAACAAGAATCCACCATTCAAACAGCTTTGCACAGTCAGGAGTGTTTACAGAGATATGCCCACTGTTGCACCCCCATTCCAGCTATTGTAACACCCTCCCTCTAGGGTTCAGCTGGGTAAGCAGATGGCACGGGCAGTGCTGGTTGGAAAAAGTGGGTCCCCCCACCATGGCAAACTGATGAAAATGTGGGGGGGGGAATAATTTTCACTGAAATTTTCTACAGAAAGTTACACTTTTAGGCAAAAAGTTGAAAACCAAAATATTTCAGTTCAATGTAATGCTGCCATGAGGCCACATGGTACCCTGGTAGGATTACATTGAACTGAAATATTTCATGACATGAAACAACATATAACATGGTGCATTTTTCTCAGGAGGCTTGGTGGTTTCTTGATCTGACTGCATCTCCCACAGTGCACCACAGTCTCTCCTCAAGGTGAGGGGAGCCAGCTGTATCGTGGGTGTCTCTGACTATGGTGCATCATGGTAGATGTAGTCCAGCCAACCAGAATAAGGACAGTCCCCCCCCAGAGCAGAATGGGGACATGAGACACCTGGACCACAGCTCCCTTGCAGCATCCCAGCAGGCTCTACAGATTGAAATGTTTTTGGTTTAGTGCAAATATTTTGTTTTTCAGACATTGGGGGTGGTGGTAAAAAAAACAACAAAAAGAACTTTCTGCAGAAAACAGCCAATTTGTGAAAAATCTGAAGTCAGTCACATTCTGCCCCATTAAGTAACTCTGGGAGGCAAAGGGGATTTAAAATGGGTGTAAACAGCCCTTGAAAATTCCCCTGCACAAGGCATCTCCCTGGCTGTTGTGAAGGCTCGGCACGTGCTCTGCTCCTGGGCCTATGGGGAGCAGAATGTTACAGCAGCCTCAAGGCTGCTCTGACTCACACCAGGTCAGCACAAAGCCTGCCGGTCGTTCGTCTGCTCTCGGATCACGCTGTCTGGATTGAAGAGATTTGATGCACCTTACCCTACTGTACCCGTATCGTGTCCGAATCCCAGAGCTTTCGACACAGTGACATCACTGTAAACGGAACATTCATTAATCCCCAAATCTGCTCAAAGCTTGTAAGTGCAAAGGAGAACGTAATAATAAAATATATTTTAAAAAATCCCTGAGAGGTTTAGGTCTGTAAACAGTGCCCCTCCTATAGGGGCACATCCTATGGTCCATATGCACATCCAGCACTATACAGATCAGATTCAGAGCGATGTTCTAATCCACGTCCATCTCCTCGTCCTCTTGTTCTCCCATCTCTTCCTCTTCCATCTCCCCCACATCGCTGCTCTTGGGGTCATCCTGGGGCTCTGTCGGGAGCAGGGGACTGGCTCTTTGGCCATCTGCTGCTCTGTAGTGACCCCTAACAGCATCTCCCAATGGCAGCTGCAATGTGATGTTCACAGCAAGGCACGAAGCATGGTTGAAATCTACAATCCAAGCAGAAAGCCCCATGGCTGGGTTAAAGGGCCGAGTGCAGGGAAGTTTGTGCTGCCCATGCAGGCAGACGGATGAAGGCAAAAAGATTGAACAAGGAACCAAATTGGACAACCATGTCAGGCTATGAGCTGTCTCAGTGTAGACAAACACCTCATTGCCCCTCAAGCCCAACCTGCAGCTCCCGGCTATCCCAGGCCTTGGCTCCCTCCACCAGAGATTTGTCAATACTCCTCAATCCCACCTCACCCCCCTGCGGTTATGGCCCTAGGTTACCCCGGACAACTCTTGATTCTCGTCACTCCTTCTGTGGCAGATACAGGATACACAGTGGGGCGGTAAGCGGGTTCCTTTGACACTCACTTGGAGTGATCTCTATGGAGATGGAGTTCATCTGTGAGGCTCCATCACAGCCATTATGCCAATTTTATAGAAATTGCACCCGTCCTAAAGTCTCATAAATGCTTTTCAAATTTCTTGCACTGCACAGGCCACAGGGGAAGTATTTTACTCAATATTTTAAGCCATCAAAAAAGTGGGGGAGGTGTGGGGTTTGGGTTTGTTTGTTTTTTTTCTGCCCCACTAGCCAGGTATCTCCATTCCCCAGGCAGCGATTTTCAGAGCTACCTAAGGGATCTGCATGCCCAGTTCATCATGAGCCATGAAATCCTCTTGAAAATGAACTTCCCAGTGCCCCCTGTCTGGGAGTTGTCTGCTGGGGCTGATCAGTGACCTCTGGAACTGGAAAGCAGGTGCCTCTAACAGAACTGATTAAGGGAGAGATACCCAGTTGGTCCCAGCAAAGGATTTGCCCCCCACACTGCAGAGGAAGGCTAAACACCCCCTAGCTCCCTGCCAATCTGATTTGGAGGAAAATTCCTTCCCAACCCCACATATGGCAATAACTGAGACCCTGAGCATGTGACCCAGCATTAGACCCAGCCACCCAAGCTCCTGAGAGAACGAAAGCTTGGTTCCACTCCAGAGAACTGGCCCACCCCATCCAGTGTCCCACCTCCAGCCAGGGCTAACTCTGATGCTTCAGAGGATGGAAACAAACAACAAACACCGCCCCCAACCCAGAATACATGGGGCGCGGGGGGAGAGAAGTCCCTTCCTGACCCCTGCAGGTGACCAGCTGAAGCCCTGAAGCATGAGACTTGGGACTATAAGACATATGCCAGAAAAGACCCCAGAGTTGGCCAGTCCAACCCCCACCATCACAAGCAACCCTGTCATGCAAATCACACTCAAATGTGTCCAAAACTATCTTAAAACTAATAAAGTTGTTTGTTCCACAACTCCTTTTGGAAGCTGATCCAGAACCACCCTCCTTGGATGGTTAGAAACCTTCTAATCTCCAGCCTAAACTTCTTCTTGGCCACTTGATCCTCATTTGTTCTTGTGCCTACATTGTCCTTTATGTAGAACAGCTCTTCACCCTCCCTGGTGTCTACCCCCCGATGTATTTATGGAGAGCCATCAGATCCCCTCTCAGCCTTCCTTTTGCTAGACTAAACCAGCCCAGCTCTCCCTTTCTCCTCTCATAGGACAGACCCTCCATTCCAGATGAGGGCCCCCCAGTGCCATATACAATGTCATTAATGCTTCTCTATCTCTACTGGAAAGGCCTCAGCTGATACATCCTAGAGTCACATTTGCTTTCTTCATGGGTCACATCACATTGGTGGCTCCATCATCCTGTAATCGACCAACTCATGAAGGTCTCACCCTTCCTCTGTCTCCTCCAGCTGATGAGCCCCCAGCATACAACAGAAATTCTTATGATTAGACCCTAAGTGCAGGATCTTGCACCCGGTACTATTAAATTTCATCTTTTTCTGTTACTCCAGTCTACAAGGTCATCCAGATCTTCCTGTGTAAGATTCCAACCCTCCTCTGTACTGACCACATTTCCCAGCTTTTTATTAAGTTTTAAGTAAGTTTAAGTAAGTTTTGTTATCACTCTCCTACTTTTCGTGTTAACACCATTAGTAAAGAGATTAATGAAGATGGATCCCAAAACCGATCCTTGAAGAACTCCATTAGGAACCTCCCTCTGGTCCCATAATTCATCTTTCAGCCTTCTCCCCTTCAGTCGGTTCCTCACCCACCTTACAATTCTTGTGCTGATCCCCACCTTCCTTAATTTAGCTAATTATTTCCCATGTGGTACCATATCAAATGCTTTACTGAAGTCCAAGTATATTAGATCTGCTGCATTTCCCTTGTCTAAACAATCAGTTCTCGTCTCAAAGACGGAACTCGGGTTAGTCTGGCCCCAGCTACCTTTGGTTACATCCCCCTTGCCATTTACCTCCATGAATTTCATCATCCTTCCCTCACAGCGTGTTCTACAGCCCCTTGCCTACTACTCAGCTAGGCTTCGATGAATGGGTCTGGAGTCGCCTGGATCACTTTTTTATCAGACACTAGATGGGGAAGAAGAGCCTCACCAGCTCTATAAAACCAGCTGGGGGAAGGCTGGGAGCAACAGGTATCAGAATAAGCTAGACCCGGGCTTCTCAAACTTTTGGTTTTGCTGGCCCCACTTTGAAAGTATTTCAGGCTATGACAACCCCCGACCCCCAAACAGTCATAGCAAGTTACTGTACGGACTCATAGAAACATACGCACGGTATTGCCACCTTTACTTCTGGGCTGCTACGGGCGGGGCACTGACCTCAGAGCTGGGCAGCTGGAGAGGGGCAGCTGTTGTAGCCCTCTTCCCCTCCTGCCCCCCTCCCCTGAGAATATTTTTGTGATCTCTTGACCCCCCCCCCTCCCCGCACCATAGCTTTGCAACCCCCTTTTGGGTCAGGACTCCCAGTTGGACAAATGCCAAGCTAGACAACCTCAAACCATGAACTAGTTCCCAGGCAACCCCTGCGAGATGCTTGCTCTACCTTCGGTTCCTGACCCCTCCAGGAGCCGAGTGCATCTCCCCCAGCTTCAGGCAGAGCTCAGAGCAGAGTCAGCAGCAGCAGCCCCTCCCCGGCGAGAGCTCCAAGCGAAGGCAGGGGCCTGGCAGAGAGAGGAGAGGGACACAGGCAGGTCAGAGGAGGGGTGGAAGGTGGATCCCACCTCAGGAGATTTAACAGAGAGAGGAAAGCGGGGCTGTGAGAGCATAGAACAGAGACACCCCCCAGGAAATCCCCCCACCCCAGACACCGAGATCCCGGCCTGGGAGAGGGGTTCACTCCCCAACACTTACTCACGACAACTGCAGCAAGGGGTCCCTGTGGGGTGGGAGGAGCTTCCACCCCGCTCCGGCTGGCTGGATCTGGAGAGAGAGAGAGAACAGGGAGAGGAGAGTGCGGTGAGGAGTTGGTGCCCAGGGGTCCCCCTGCCCCGCTCCTAGCTCTGCACCCCCATAGCAGGGGTATCTGTGGGTGTGTTCAGGGAAGGGCCGGGGGCTCTGCTCCACCAGGGCTGAGAGCGTCAGAGCAAAGCGACTGTAAAACCACTGAGTATTTTCAATGTTGCCTCACCCTGAATGTCACTGATCCCCCAGTTTATAATGTGTCTCCCCGGCCACTTCTCTTGCTAATTTGAACTTCAGGGAACACATCAAATCTCTCTCCTGTCCCCCACAGCTGATGGGTATGGGCCACTGCCAGGGCCCTCTACACTGGGGTTAACATCTGGATCCTGGCCAAGCTGGTTCTAGCCCATGTGGCCAACCCCCAGTGACCAAAAATCACAAGTCAGAGCCCCCAAAACCATCAGATTGGCTTAAACAAGAGGAGATTTTGAAAACAATTTTGGGTTCTGTTCTTGATCTCCTGGTGGTGGAGCCTTTAGGGGTCACCTTTTCAAGCTTTTCTCCCCAGCCAGGAGGGCTAGAACAAGAAAAACTTCCGACAAAAATGGCCAACCACACCAAAATCTTCAGAAAAAATTAGTTCCGAATGATTGAAAACAGAACAATTTTTGGTTTTTGAATTTTCCAAGAAGACCGTGAATGTTTTCTATTAAAGCCGACACTTTCCACAAAAACTTGCCCTTAATCAAACACCCAATTTTTCCTAAAAAAAAAAAAAAAAAAAAAAGTCAATGGAACCATTTCAGTCAACTCGTTACAGCTGCTCTGAAATCCCCCATCCCTCCCACCCCAGTTCCCACAACCTCCCCCCCAACTCCAGCCCCTGCACCCATTGCACACACAGCTGCGCCCCCTGCCTGGCCATAGGGCCCCTTCCCTGCCCCCCAAAGAGCAACTGCAGCAGATCCCAATGGGGGGATCCGCACAGGGACCAGCCAGCTGCACCTGCTGCCGCTCAGCCCTGCAGGGTCCGTGTTTAGCCTCTCCCCGTCCCCGTCCCCGTCCTGGGCAGAGAAGTGCGGTACCTGGGGCTGTGCCAGGCCCATCCTGCCATGAAGATGCCCTGTGGGCTGCGGTGCCCTGGCAGAGGGAGAAGCTGCTGGATCCATCTGGGCTCCAGGCGAGCGCTGGGTTGGGATCAGGCCCCTCTGGGGTGGCTCAGCAGCTGGTTTGCAGGGCTGGTCACCTCCTGGCCCCATGCAGATTGTCTGAACGTGGCAAGCTTCTCTCTAAGGGGAGCTCGGACAGTTCCTCCCAGACCTGTCAGTCACGACATTGCCTCTATTGTTTAGAACCGGTTGTGGGGTCCCCGTATCAGGATTCCCCCCTTATATCCCCTCACCACGCCCTGGAGGGACCAGATGGAGGGATCTCACTTCAGTCCTTGGCCCTGGCCTGCTGGGATCCCTCAGGCACATGGTGACATTCACTCGTGTTCATCCACTCCCCACTTACAGGATTGTGACCAGTGGTGTCTCTCCCAAGCACCCCTGTCCCAATGCCACCCCAATGGGCTCCGGAGCTGTTGCCCCTCCATTCCCCACCCAGTTCTCTGGCTTCATACCCTCTCCCATGCTCCTGGTGTCACGCCCCACAATCTGATTGGCTGAGAATTCATTCCCAGTGCTTCCAGCCCAGGGTCCTTGTCCCTCCCTTCCCCCTAGCCAGCCTGGGACAGGGGCAGCAGCTACCCCTGCAGCCCCACCAGCCGGAGCAAAACGGAGAACACGAGAAGCAAAAGCGCGTGCGTCTCCTTTTCGGGTTGTGCCTCCAGCCCAAGAACCAAATGGATTATCCAGTGGTTCTCCAACTTTTGTCCTGGTGACCCCTTCCACACAGCAAGCCTCTGAGTGCAACCCCCCTCCCCCGCCGTTATACATTAAAACACACTTTAATATATTTAACACTGTTTTAATGGCTGGAGATGAAGCGGGGTTTGGAGGTGGAGGCTGACAGCTCGTGAACCCCACATAATAACCTCACGACCCCCAGTTTGAGAACCCCTGGACTACACTGAGCATGCACAGACAGAGAGCCAGAGGGTTGAAAGGCCGCTGGGATGGACAAGACTTGTGGGGCTCCGAGAGACTGTCCCCCCCCCGCCACCCAGCAGCAGTGTGAATTCAGCTCCAACCAGGGGCAGGAATCTGAAATCAGTTAAACAGCAGAGACTTCATGCAGGCAGAGGTCCGGCTTGCCAGGCAGGGACAGTCCTTCCCTTCCAGGACGTGGGCATCGGCAAAACTCAAGCATCAGAAACCTGGGAATTACAGAGTTACTGTCCATGCCCAGGCAACCTCAACTCTGCTCCCTGGAGCAGGCAATGGGCACTGGGATTATCGGCATGTACAGCGGCTGCACTCACTGTGGGACCTGTAGCTGTACTGAAGGGTGGGGCAGGTTGAGAGAGGTGATAGGCGTTAGTTTGAGGAGTGTCCGAGCTGTGACTGGGCTACGAGGAAACCAGGGGTTGCCCCCACCCCATCAAAGCGCAGGAAGCCTTGTACCTTGAGGATCCAGTCTGCCTCATTTTGTTGCAAACTTGTGTATGTTGTCTCAGTAGCAAGGCACTGGGGGGGTCTTGCCATGGGGATTGGCAGCAGTGAGGTGGGATGCCAGAGCAGGCTGTGGGTTGAATGGTGGGTAAGGGAAAGTCTACGGTTAGATGGTATCCAGTGAGTGAGTGGGAAGTGGTTGGTACATTTCACATGTGCAGTATTGTGCAGGGATTGTGCTTAGTGTTTGAGCCCTGGGCAAGCGGAGGCAGCTCCTGCCCATGACAGTGAAAAGGCCGAGTGTGAGCGTATGATGGACCTGTTGGGACATCACTCAGAGGGCGGAGTTACGGCTACCTGGGCACGTACCTGTATTTCCTGGCTTTTAGGTGGCTGAGATTTGCTGATCTCGATATTCTGGAACTGCTCCATTCATGGCCATGGATATTCTCATCCCCACTGCTGGAGAGCCTGGGATATGCATCAAGCGTGCCCGGACTCAGCTCCTCACCCTGGTGTCAGCGGTGTGTTCTTGGTGCATGCTCCCAGTATGCCTGTTCTCCGCTCCACACCCACAGTGGTAGGGCTTCCCCACATACTGGCTCACAGGGGGTGCAGGAAGAGGTGCTCAGACACCCACAGAGGGGCAGAGACCCACAGAGCCCAGCTCACATGAGGGGGTCGAGGATCTTTGGGAGGGAGGAGGCACAGGACCCTCCCTCAAAAGCAATGGCCCCCCAGAACCATGTTCACATGAGGATGGAGGGCACAGAGGGTGGGGTCAGAACTACAGAGTTGGCCAGGGCCCTCCCTCCTCCCCCAGATCCTGCCACTCGCACAAGGGACAGGCACACATGGGAAGTTTTAGGGAAACAGGCTCAGACTCCTCAAGGACAGGCCAAGGCCTTCCAGCTCCCAGATCCCATGGGGGTGTCAGCCATATATGGGCTGGGAGGTGCCAGATCACGACCCACACACCTCTGCTCCTATTCTCCCCCAGTCCCCATCCCTCTCCCCCACTCCTCCCTTCTCAGTGCCCCACCCCACCTAGCCCCCAACCTCAACCCCTCTCTGCCCCTATTCCCAGCCACTCTTCCGTCCTTCTCACCCTCCGCTCCCAGCAAGCATTTGCATGTGGAATTCATTGTCATTTCAAAGACAGGGTTAGCACCTTCTGAGTATTCTGCTGTATTTGGATTAAGTTTCCCCAAAATAAATTATAATAATAATAAAAACCCTTGGAGAGAGACAGATTAGAGCAAGATGCCTCCTTTTTTTAAGATACAGATTTCCTACCAAGGCTTGGATTTGAACTCCTAAGAGCATACGACCTCCCACACTGCGTCAGCCCAAAGGTCCATCCAGCCCAGTGTCCTGTCTTCCGACAGTGGCCAGGGCCAGGTGCCCCAGAGGGAATGAATAGAACAGGGAATCATCAAGTGATCCATCCCCTCTTGCCCATTCCCAGTGTCTGGCAGAGGCTAGGGACACCATCCCTGCCCATCTTGGCTCATAGCCATGGATAGACCTGTCCTGCGTGAATTCATGGTGCCCGCTGCGGTTCAATGGCTGGACCATTCCCCCTGGTGTCATAACTGGCTTTCAAGCTCCTTCCCCTCTCTCCCTGCACAGGCACAGTGTGATCTGCTTGGCGTGTGAGTCTCACACCGGCTGAGCAGCCGGCCAACCTAGAATCAAAGTGGTTCATAACGTGGTCATTTGATCTCCCCGAAAGGGCTGGGGGATGCCCTGCACTCTGCTGGGAGAACTTTCAGCCATCTAAAAAAAGAACAGGAGGACTTGTGGCACCTTAGAGACAAACACATTTATCTGAGCATAAGCTTTCAGGAGCTACAGCTCACTGCATCGGATGCATTTAAAATCCTGGTGCAGTGATCTCAGCCCTGGCTGTAAGGAAAGCAGGTCAGGTTGGGGGCTTTGTTTGGGGGAGGAGGGGATCTCAGAAATCCCTTGTCCAAATGGCTCTGTGGGCCCCCCCCCCCGAGGCACACAAACTGTCAAGGCTCCAAGTCAGTGGGTGGATTTCAGAGCAGGCAGGAGATCGGTGCTTCAGGCAGAGAGCTGGCGCTTTGCTAGAATAAAATCTCTTTAGCTGCCCTCCACTTAGATCCCGTCCTTCAGCGCCTCGTCCCCAGGGCTCGCTTGGGACTCCAAGTGAGGGTCAGACCCAGACCCCCCACATGGCGGGCTGAGACACACGACGCTGCCGGGACGGCAGTTCAGAGGGTGTGTTAGGACACTTTGGCCCATCAGTTAAAAGACAAAGAAACAAAGTCTGTCCTGGGGACCAACAGAGACGTCTTCCCTCACGACAAGGAAAAACCACTTTCCCTTCAACCCCAAAACAATCCGCGCTCGTGATTTGCTGCCCAGCAGCGGAGTTCTTGTCTCGGGAGGCAACTTCAGCTCCTGCAGGTTACCCGCCTATTTTGCCCCCCTTAACCCTCCTTCCATCTGGTCAGCGCACAGCCCCCTCCCCAATAGACCCCGCCCGCCCCCTCCCTCCGCCATCTGGTCAGCGCACAGCCCCCTCCCCAATAGACCCCGGGTTCCCCAGTGTGATCGATGCACCCACCCAGCTCTTCTCCTCCCCCCCAACCCGGCACCTCCCTGCTCACCCCCTCCCCGTTCCATGCACAACACCAGCCCCTCCTCACCTGCTGGCAGAGACCCCCAGCCCCTGATCGCTCCGCGGGCAGTCGGAGCCCGGCTCGCAGCTCGCCCAGGCTCATGTCCCCTGGAGCCAGAGCCCCCCTGGGGAGCGGGCTCAGAGCGACCCCGGCGGGCAGGCAGAGGGAGCAGCGAGGGGACGGGCTGCCCCGCTGGGAGCCGCCAGGCTCGGGGAGAGGGTCCCACGGCTGCAGCCCCGCTCTGCTGGGCAGATCAGCAACACCGAAGGGAAACGCACCCAGCTGTCTGTCCCCAGGGAGCGGGCGAAGAGCAGAGGCTCCAGCCGGTCAGGATCCCGCAGCACTCCCCGCTCTTGTGTCGCTGCCTCCCGGGCTTATGGCTATCCCTACCCCACCAAAGCAGGTCCGCGTCCCTGGGTGGGCTCGAACCACCAACCTTTCGGTTAACAGCCGAATGCACTAACCGATTGTGCCACAGAGACTGGGCAGCCAGGCCCCAGGCAGGGAGCAAGCGGCCATAGCCAGCTGCTGGGGAGAGCCCGGCTGGGGAGGGGCGGCAGCCCAGTCCCCCCCACACTCGGTTTTCCGGGGCAGTGGAAGTACTTAAAAGTGTGTGTGTTGGGGGGGGGGGAACCACTGGTGCCCGAACCTTGGGCCCCGCCCCCTGCACCACCCTTTCCCCTGAGGCCCCACCCCCTCGCTCCTCCCCCCCACCTTACAATGTGGAAATGGGAAGACAGGCGCTGGGAGGGGTGTGTGTCTGTCTGTCTGTCTCCTTCTCTCCCCAGCTTGCGGAGGGGCTCTGACCCACCCCATCCCTTCCTCTCCCTCCCCCCAAGTTGCCTTTTGCCCCCTCCCCCAATACTAAAACAGACAAGTTCTTATAATAAAAAAAGGGACTAGGGCCCCCCCCTTGAGCTGCTGGGGGCCCCAAGTAATTGCTTAGGCTGAGTCTCTCTGTGTATACCCAGGGCTCTGAGTGTAGGTAGCCCAGCCCGGCACATGTGCCTCAGTCTCCCCGTACCCTGCACCACCACCTCCAGCTGTCAAAACTGAACTCACCTGGGCCTGGGCCCCCCTGCCGCCCTGCCCCGGAACTGTACACCCTTCTCTGCCCCGGCCCTGCTGGCTCCCCCTGGGGACGACACTACTCTTCCTGGTTCCACACTGGCTGGGCCATGGAGCTGCCCCCACAAGAGTACCCCCACCTCAAGATCAGGAAAGACTGTGACCAGTGAGGATCTCTGGGCGCTGACCCCGCTGAGCTGAGCCCTGGCCGGTGCAGCTTGCCCGGCACTGTGCGGATCCCCCGATGGGTCTCCGGGGGCACAAAGGAGCCAGGCAGGGGGCACAGCAGTGTGTGCAACGGGGGTGGGCTGAGGCTGCAGCTGGACTTGGGGAGAAATGTGGGGAGGGGGGTTCCCTGCTACATTTAACAAGAGGTTAATATGTGTCCAACTTTTTTTGAGGGAAAATTTTGCTCTGGGCGAAGGATTTGGGCTTTAGTTACGTAACCCCTCTTCCAGGTGGTGTCGGCAGCAACAAGGGCGCGGTTTAGTTTCCAGGGGTTCCCCTTAACAACTCAAAACAGAACCAGCTCAAGCCCCCAGCCAGTAATCTGAGAAAACTAAACACCTCCGGGGGCACATCTACGAGGCAACACTTTCCCCCTCATCAGCATGGAGTCTGTGTAGTAGAACAAAAATACCCTGACTTCTATTAAAAGTTCTCACCTCTGCCTGAAGGGGAGAGTTAACCACAAAGGAAAGGAGCACAGGAGACGTGCACGGAGAGGAGAGGAGCAAAGGAATCCTTTGCAAAGGGATTTCCTGTCTTGCACCCACCCAACCATCACAAAACTTCTCTTGCTCGACCCTGTTCCATTGGGGTTGGGCTTCCCTCCCCTCCAGGTTAGGTGACCCAGAGCTGGGAGGCAGAAGCAGAGTATAATCCACATTACACCAGGAGGCCGCGGGACTCAGATACACCTCCAACACACAGTTCCTCGTCTGCTTCCTTCTGACTTCTAGGGAGTTGCACTTTCTCTAAACCAGCTGTAACTTACTGCCCATTCTCCCCTTTTATGGCTCATGATATGTGGTGTTTTTCTTAAAACCCCAGCTCCTAGAGTCCTGTGAGCAGGCCAGAATCTCAGTTCTCATGGTTTTCTTAGGGAGGGCAGACAAAACAAAGTCTTTAACCCTTGCAGAGCATGCTAGAAACCATGACCGCCAAAGGCTCGCAAACCAGGAAATAAAAAACTCTGCATTTAGTATTTTAAGTCTCATGATTTTTAAGTGGGTCTCACGGTTTTGAGGCCCGACTCATTTTGAACTCTTGCGTTTATCAATACAGAAATTATCTAACCCCTCTCTCTCTCTCTCTCTCTCTCTCTCTCTCTCTCTCTCTCTGTCACACACACGTGCGTCACTTAGTCTTACACACCTGCTGTGGGTGCTGACTCCCTGGGCGCAGGAACAGGGGGCGCGAGGGTGAGGCCTTGGGGGAAGGGGCAGAGTGGGGACGGGGCCATGGGACAAATCAAACTTCCCAAGAGCCTGTCTGTGTCCAATATAGTTTTAAGGGGCTCCTACCTCCCCTCTCCTGCCATGGCTCTTAAAACCAACTGAGAATCTGAACCGTCTGCTGCCCAGGGCCCTGGGGTGAGCGGAGCTAATGCCAACCCCAGTATGGCCTGATACGGCCTGCACCCTATTTGTGAGACGAAGGGTGAGAATTTTCACCGGGAGTGGGCTCAAGACACTGCTGGGTAGCAGGCCCGGTACAGCCAACCAGATATCCCCCCTATCATCACTGGGGTTGGGTCCAGGCGAGCAAGGAAAAGAGAGACATCTGGTGCACCCCCCTCCTTGCATTGCAGGCTGACATACGCGGTGGAATGTGAACTACCGCCCTGCACCGCCTCACATACTTGATTTGCCACGGCTTTCATGGGACGGTGGAGGTTGATGCTTCCCTAAACCCTCGGGATACAACTTTCCGACTCTCTTTTCCCCTCCCGCAGCCACTCACATGCTAAACCCCCTGAAAGTAGCAAACACTGAAAACCCATCGCAGGCAGCCTAGCTCCGGGCAAGCAGCAGGAATGGGACGGAAGGGCAGAAGCTCAAGTGTTCTCCTCGCCTCTGGCAGAATGCCTTGTGCGGGCTGTACCTGGGGGGTGCAGGGGTGGAATGAGCCGGGGACGTGTGCCCGTTTGAGCGATTCATAGCAGGCAAACGAGGCACCTTTGGGGGAGCCTTGTCCAGTCCTGCCATGGGTCAGCTCTCTCAAACCACCACCCCTGGCAGCGCAGGCCTGACCTTCCAGCCCCCTGCAGGCCTCGCTCTCTGTGTACAGGTTAGTGATCAACACCCCCAAAGCCTCTGAGTGTCCCTTGGGAGTGCTCAGCCCGTTCCGCTGAGCACACGCAGAACTGTGACTCTCTTCCCTCAGGCGCGGTCCACAGCAGCTTGTAAGATTCAATTCAGGCCAACCACTCTATTGAGAACCCAGCACTTAGATATACAGAAAACAGGAATGAGTTTATCATCAAAGAACAGAGATGCAAGCGAGAGTGAATAAATACTGGAAAGTAATGGTTACATAGAAAACCAAATCCTCACACTTTCTAGAACCGGGGTTCTCACAAATTTTTGGCAGCCTCAGCATGCGGCTCTGACAATACTTAACTAACTGTAGGAAAAACAAACAAATAAATTACATGTGCATATTTACATAGGGATTTTTTGCAGACTCAATAATAAATATAAGGTACAGTTGTGTCCTATCTTTACTGGACCTAAACACAGAACAAACCAGTGCTTTGCACAGTCTTGTCTTTTTTGTTGTTCTTTTGCTTTTTCGGTCAAAGGTGATAATAGTAACAACAAAATCTGAGCCGTTGCTGTTGTCTTTTCAGCTTGGTTTTTGCATCATTTAACAGCTTGCGCCTCTGAAACTCACCGTGGTAATTTGGTTCAACTTCCCTTGCACGAGTGCTGTAGGGACGTTGCACGACATACGTTTCAATTTGATGAATTTCTCTCGCACACTGCAACTTGCTCAGAAACAGAATCGGGTGGCTTCAGAAACACAGGAAACTGCCTTTCCCCCTGGTGCTGAAGTGTTCCTTTTTCTTTCTATGTTTTGTTTTTCTTCGCAGAAGGTCCCAGAGGACCGAACTGCTGTCACATTCAAGGTCATGTTCTGGCACTAGATTATTTGAAATATTTTCTGATATCAAGTCACATTTTTAACTCTTTCACCTCCCCCGCCCCCATGAACAATCGCAACCTACCCAAACAGCACGCAGTGAGATGGCCCATAGCCACTTACAGAGCTACAGTAACATGAGATGTGAATACAGTGCTTAGAGGTCTATAAAATCATGAGTGGTGAGGAGAAAGTGACTAAGGAAAAGCTATTTACTTGTTCCCATAACACAAGAACTAGGGGCCACCAAATGAAATTAATGGGCACCAGGTTTAAAACAAATAAAAGGAAGTTCTTCTTTACACAGCGCACAGCCAACCTGTGGAACTCCTTGCCTGAGGGGGTTGTGAAGGCTAGGACTATAACAGGGTTTAAAAGAGAACTGGATAAACTCATGGAAGTTAAGTCCATGAATGGCTATTAGCCAGGATGGGTAAGGAATGGTGTCCCTAGCCTCTGTTTGTCAGAGGGTGAAGATGGATGGCAGGAGAGAGATCACTTGATCATTGCCTGTTAGGTTCACTCCCTCTGGGGCACCTAGCGTTGGCCGCTGTCGGCAGACAGGATACTGGGCTGGATGGACCTTTGCTCTGACCCAGTCTGGCCCTTCTTATGTTCTTAGCCAAAGAATACACTTTGCAACTTCAAAGAAAACCACACCGATGTAGCTCAGCTCTGCCGGCATGGTACTATGTAAAAGGGAGCGCACATTAGGATTTATGGCATTTAGAAGGCACCTTTAATACCTAACATCTCAGCGATTGTTGGGGCACTTTGGAGGCTCTTGTGGCTGCAAAACAATCAGCTGGTGGCTGCATTTGAGAAATGCTGTTCTGGAGTCTAAACGAACAAGGCCTTCCCTTCTCTCATTTCCCCAGCGTGTGGCTGAGACTCCTTCTCATGAGATCACTCCCTCTCAGCTGCAGAGAAAAGCTTGACAAACTCAGGGACCCTGAGTTTAAAGGTTCAAAAGCAGAAGGCACATATGAAGAATCCATAGTTTAAATGAGACACACTTATTGCTTGAGGGCCCCACTGCCTGATTTTGAGATCCTGGCCAGGCTGACGAATGGGGACTTGGCTCGTTCAAGTAGGTGTGAGTTGGATCAGTGTCATTTCTAGGAGTCTCATTTCGAGCCCCCTTCCAGTGCAGTCTCTTTTCCCATCACATACACCTCAGGTTTACTACAGATCCACCGTCTTTCCATGTAGCACCGTGAGCTGCTGACCCCGTTCTCCTCGTTCAGATACGCACAGTCACCTCCTCCTCTTATCTGAAACCTGCAACACAGAAGCCAGGGAGCTGCAGTCAGGCAGAGGCTGGGCATTTCACACCAGTCCCAGCCAGGGGAGCCGTTCTCCACAGTGCAGGCCTGAGTGCGGAGCAGCTACTCTCCCAGCCCCTCAGGAGCAGAGCTCAGGATAGCGGGGGCTTTGCAGAACCGCTGACTGTTCATGACCCTCTATGCTGAGCAACCCACAGGGGTGCTGGAGAATGGAAAGTCCCCAGCAGGATGGAGAGAATTTGTTAGACTGATTGTCAAAAGGGACCGATCCTCTAACAAGAGGGGCAGACCATCACCAGAATCAGACAACCGAGCAGGAAAAGCGGGGGGCAGGAGGAATCTCGCCTCCTTGAAACACACGGAGCAGAACCAAGATGAACCTGAAAGAGGAAATTGCATTCAGGGGTTTCCTTTTCCATTGATCTCTAACTCCTGAGCTTTCCATTGGGGATGAGGGAAAAAGAGAGTGTTGAAGAAGTTCCTTTGTGAAAGCATGTGTGCCTTGTTTGTAATCCTCACGTGACCCTCCCAGAGTTCCTCTGGAGTGGAGGGTGGAGCTCTAGGGACAACATGCCTCTCAGGAGGTTTGGGAGGGTTCAGACCTGGTTTTGGGTCCTACAGCAGCTGATCTGCAGGGTCCCACATCCTAAGGAGGGAACCAGACAGGGAGTCCGTACCCCAGGAGAGGGCCACAGAGGCCCGAACTCAGGACAGTGTCTGGTGGCTATTCAGACCCAGTGAGGCTGGAAGCAGGTGGGATCCAAAGGTTGGGTCCAATACAGCAGAATGGGGACTGTCCATTGGGGAGCCCTGACCCAGCGCCATAACAGCCTGAGTTTTCAAAGTACTGAAGTAACCCAGACCAGGGAAGTGGGGGGTCTCCATCCCCCTCTAATGGCTGGCCTGCATAAGAGCTTTATCAATCGGGGGAGGGGGGGTTCAGTTAAAGAAGTGGATTCTTTCGCTCCTATGGCAGAGGCTCATGCTTCTAGTGCTGAATTCCGGGGTTCAAACCCTGCTCCAGGCTCAAGGTTTTGTGATCACACTTGGAGCCCACTGAAACCCATCGCGGGGTGTTGGCTGGGCAGCCATCACTACTGTACCCCGTTCCAGTGGGAGCCCCAGGCGTCCAGCACCTGTGAACCGCAGGCTCCCTTAACATCGGTGCCTTGCTGCGGATTCAGAGGCCTCACCAGCCAAGTCACTCAAACCTGCCGGCTGCAATCCCCAGCGGGACCTGCACCTGCCATGCACTGCTCGGCATGCTGCCCTCTCTAGCAGCCACTGTTAACCTGAGCTCCCTGCTGCCTCCTTTCCCCGGGGGGGGTCAGACACCCCAGGGACCTTGCTGAAGAGGGCTGGGGGAGAACAGCGAGTGTCCCAGCTGAAATCCCAGCGCGCAGCGAGGGCACCTCTGGCTATGGCGGGCTCTGTCTCCGGCCCAGCACCGTGCTGCGGGGAGGAGCCGAGAGTTCAGGGACACGCCGGCTCCCATCGGTCTCCGATACACGCAGGACGCGAACGGACCAGGGTCGTGTCTGGTGGTTTCACTAGCACTGAATGGTGGATCTACCTGAGCTCAAACCTCTCAGACACCAGAATCCCCAAGCCCAGGGAATTAGTCCAGAGGGGTGAGAGAGACTCACAGGCCCTTGAATTTGGTGCCGTTGGCCCATGTCCAGGGCTGACCCTGCTCCCTCCGGAGGCCGATCCAGTCATAGACACCCTTATGGTGCAGCAGGAATGCCTTAAAGAAAGCCGAGGGACAGCAGGTATCAGCCCCAGCTCCCGTGCTCCCCCCACCGCCCCTCCAGGGCTCTGTGCTGCAGAGAATCCCAGTCACATATTGAAGGGCGCTCAGTTTATTTTCGGGGGGGGGGGTTTCCCTTCCCTCTTGCAAAGCACAAGACCACCCGGGCAGTCTTAACCCTCCCACCGCACACAGCAGCCCCACCCCAGTGCTCCCAGTCACCCACACCCCAAGTCCCCCTGGGCTGGGGGCAGCTGCTGGGTCTGAGCTCTCTGCAGAGACGTCTCTTCTCACAGAGCAGCCCCCGCTCACCACAGCAGGGTAGGAGGAGGGAGCGAGTCAAGCTGAAGTGGGAGGGGTCAATGTGACAAGTTCCCACCCCCACCCCACCCCCCCACATCCTCACCTGGCTGCTCCTTTCCCTTCCCCCAAACAGGAGCACTGGCTGGGTTCTCAGTCCCACTCCCACAGCCAGTAGATGCCTGAGCCAGCCGTGCCCTAGAGAGGGGCTGTCTCCCTATTTGGGGAGGGTTAAGCTGAGAATGGCCAATCCTCGTGATCACACCCAGACAGTAGGGCCCTGGGCCCAGCCAGGGCTGGCGTTCAGCAGCTGGAAGTTCATTCACTCCGGCCTCCCAGCACGGGAGGGGGCACAGCTGCTCCTCACCCCACAGGGGCAGAGCCCAGGTCCTACTGTAGCAGCCGCCGCTGAGCCAAGGCCAGTGTCTGGCAATTCGAAAGTCTCTCACCATTTCCTGCTCACTGTCGATCCCAACCAGGGAGGCACCCGGTGGAGAGCAGCGGCTCTGGCTGTCGGTCCAGCTCCCTTCCCTCTCTGAGAAATAGTAACATTTCCCTCGGTATCCCATCCAGCCGTCTAGGCAAGCAGGGCCAGCAGGGGGGCACAGATCAGCTGATGAAAGCTTAGATGCCAGCACTGAGAATGAGACAGTCACATGGAGGGTAAGAGTTGCACCTAGAATTGGGCATTTGACTGGTACAAAAATTGGTTAACTGACCAGTCAAATGTGCCAGATAGTGGTCAGATATTTTAAAATACCAATTTATCAGAACAGTAACAAAAAAGAGCAAGACGTCATTGTCTCCAGTAGCTTTAGCTTGATATGGATCTACTGAATTTTTTTTTTTAAAATGTACTTCATTGAGTTATTTTAACTCAGAAAGCAAAGACAAAACACTGAAACCAAGTTCTGAAAAACACCAGCCAGGCTCCAAGACGCAATCCGAAAGGCAGGCTGCCTCCTGCCCCCAGGGCTCTCGCTGGAGTATTTGACTGTGGCCAAACGAAAAGGAGGACTTGTGGCACCTTAGAGACTAACCAATTTATCTGAGCATGAGCTTTCGTGAGCTACAGCTCACTTCATCGGAGTGTAACTCACGAAAGCTTATGCTCAAATAAATTGGTAAGTCTCTAAGGTGCCACAAGTCCTCCTTTTCTTTTTGCGAATACAGACTAACAGGGCTGCTACTCTAAAAGAAACAAAGAGGATCAATCAGCTCCACACGCTGCCAACTCATTTGCGGAGGGGTTTGGAGGCAAGGGGACCCGCTCCCCAGCCTGGCATAAGGGGCCCCTGATCTCGAGCGGGGGATGGGACTGTCTCTCACTGTGTCTCTGGGCAGCGCTCAGTACAAGACAGCCCTGACCTCAAGAGCTGAGCTCTAGGTGCTGCCATAACACTCACAGTCATTTATAAGTGACCCAACTGCGTCTCCTTCAAGGCCCGGAAAGGGTTAAATCTCACACACTGATTTTGAGTCTCTCTCTTGTTTAACCCGTCTCCTCCCGTGAGAAACAAGCCCCCCCCCCCTTTAAATAAACGGTGAATCACGTTCTAGCAGTGTCTGGAGTTAGTGTCTAACAGTCTGGGGCATGCAGTTCTTCTCGCACCGCCCCACATGCCCACTGCCTGCCACTGAGTGAAAATCACAGCACTTTTCCAAGCCATTCACCCCCTTTGAATACCCACAGGTTCATTCTGAAAGGTTTTTTTTTTATTTGTTTAATGAAGCCATCACAGTCTCTTTAGCACATTAATAAGCCTGATATTTCCCAGCTGCTTAGGAGAGAATCCGATCAGACTTTCTGCCCCCTTATTTATTATTATGATGATTTTGTATTACATCAGCTCTTAGGAGCCCCATGCATGGACCAGGGTTGTGCTAGGTGCTGTACAAACCCAGAACACAAAGCCAGTCCCTGCCCCTTGTGCGAGAGTGGCACTGTTAGCCCCATGCGGGATTGATGGTAGGAATCATTCCCTTTGAGGTGGGTGAGACTGGAGGAGGAAGGTAGCTGGGTCCATAAGCGTGTGCCATGAACACAGCTGTGCAGGAAAGGAACAAACCGTGGATCAGGGTTTTAAAAATCAATGTAGAATAAAGGATTAGATGAAAAGCAGATGATGCTATAAAAGGAAATGCTCTGCTACATAATGCGTAATTAGCCTGCGGAACTCATTGCCCCAGGATGTTGTTGAGGCCAAGAACTTGGCAAGATTCCCAGAATAATTTTATTTGGATGAGGTGAGTATCCAGAGTTAGATACTAAAGGTTGTTTTGGAATCACTAAAAAAATTGGGAAGGGCTATAAACCCTCATGCTTCAGGGCACGATCCAACCTAACAAGGGTCAGGAAGGAACTTGCCTTGGGAGCACTTTTCAGAATTTGTTCATGCTCTGGGAGCAGCAAGACTGGTTCTTTCTTTAGGCAGCAGGAGTGTGGGAGGGTGGGGCCAAAAACTGGCTTTACCCAGCAAGATCCAACTTACACTCGCTCCCAGGAGGGAGGAAATTCCTACCTGCTATGAGGCCACAGTTAAAGAAAACATGGATGCAGTTGCAAGAATATGAAATCAGGTCACGTAGAATATCAAGGTTGGAAGGGACCTCATCTAATCCAACCCCCTGCTCAAAGCAGGACCAATCCCCAATTTTTGCCCCAGGTCTGTAAATGGCCCCCTCAAGGATTGAACTCACAACTCTGGGTTTAGCAGGCCAATGTTCAAACCACTGACCTATCCCTCCCACCTCCTTGCCTTCTGCTGACACACATGCACTCTACATGCCTGTCTATAGAAATCTGGGGTCCATCATGTTTGCTGGAACCCCACCCCTTCCATTCCACCCCAGTTACAGATGTTTTGAGCTCCGGGTCCCGGTACAAGTGTCACACCTGTCCCATCTCTCATCAGCCTCACACACTCCACTCTCTAGGCTCCTCCTGGTCCCCTCTCTCCCAGGCCCAGATCAACAAGGTATTTGGGCTCCTGACCTCTACTGATATTATGGGACCCTGTCGCTCCCCCAGGGATGCAGAGCTGCCTGGCATCATTCACCTTCTAGCCTGGCCTGGCTCCTGGTGGAGTTAGTCCCTCCCTAGCAGAAGGGGCCGTGGCCAGGCTGGCACTGAGCCCGTCGTCACAGTGGTGGAGCGGCCCACGAGGCTAGGGCCGCGACTGCGGGCGGTGCTCGGCGCTGCTAGGGAGCCGGGCCCAGCTTGTTGTAAATGCTTTAGTAGGACATGAGGATGTTTGAATGGTTCTGTCAGCCAGGGAGTGCGCACTTTCCCCTAGAAAGTGACTGAAGTATTAATGGAAAAGCTGATTTTAAATTGCTCTTAGCGAGTGGGGCTGATTTGATCCTGGGAGCGGCTCCTAGGGAGCTGGAGGCGACGTTACGGACCGCGCCGATCGCCTTGGGATCGTTGACCCGACAGAGCCAGCTGTGCGAGCAGCCCAGCGGGCTTCAGCCGAAGCCGGGCTCTTGGCGAGACTCGCTTTTAGCCCGCTTCAAGGGCCCCCAATCCTGTGCGAACCGGGCTCTGTTGGCCTAGGCTCGGGCTGCTTTGGCACTCCGGCGGCAGATGGAGCCATCGGCTTCTCCCCCTGCCCAGGCAACACAGCCCGCGGGGCTTCCTCATGGCAGCAAAGCCAGGCCCAGTGTCACTGGGGGGAGGTTTTCGCCTCCCTGCTCCTGCCCGTGCGAGCAGCACAAGTCTCTGTGCGCTCTGCCTTCTCCCCTGGCCGTGCTCTGCCTTTGGATTCACCTGCTGCGGTGCTAAGGGGAGGTGCTGCTGGGGGTCAATGTGGGGCAGCAGCCGGTCACGGGGCCAGTGCCCCAGCGAAGCCCCAGCTCCAGGAGGACCCCGACAGCAGCAACGTGAAGGAGGTGGAGGAGATGGGGGGACAGGAAGAGGAGGAGATTCAGACGTGGGGATTCCTGGCCCTACCAACACCCTCCACAACCTCCCAAGGCGGGCTCCTGACCCATGAAGCCAGAGAAGGCACTTCTGGTGAGCGAACCTTTGTAAATACAATAAGGGTTTAAAAGCAAGTGTGTTTAGTGATTCATTTGCCCTGAAGACTTGGGATGCATTCACGGCCAGTACAGCTACTGGAAAAGTCTGTTCATGTGTCTGGGGACGGAGCGGGAATCCTCCAGGGACATCTCAGTGAAGCTCTGCTGGAGCTACTCTGAAAGCCTTTGCAGAAGGTTTCTGGGTGGGGCAGCCTTATTCCGTCCTCCACGATAGGACACTTTACCACGCCAAGCCAGTAGCAAGTCGTCTGGAATCACTGCAGCACAGAGCATGGCAGAGAATGCTCCTGGGTTTTGGGCGCATTCAAGCAACATTTGTCATTTATCTCTCTGTGTTAGCCTCAGGAGAGCGATATCATTCATGGTCACCTGGTTGAAATAGGGGAATTTGTTCAAGGGGACATTCAGAGGTGCCTGTTCTTGCTGAGCTGTTTGGGTGTGGCTGATGATAGCCACGCGGTGGGGCGAGGGGTGAAGCGATCATCCCAGAGAATTGGGTTGATGGGGGGTGTGTTGTGTTGCACATCCACCTAAAAACTGCAGCCTCTCCTTTTCAGTGGCCAACCCACCAGGCATTGCTTGGTATGGGAAAGGAGGGCACCGCAGTTCGAAAGCATTCCCACATGTTATGAAGGCGGAAGAAGCCAAACTCCGCGGGCCCCTTGGGATTACTAGGGCTACCTGCAAGCCAAATTCTGGTGCCCAGCCACATGTGATGTCTCACACCAAACCAGCAGGCACTCAATATAACAGGCAAAATGTGACCTTGTATCGAAAGAACATGTGCTGTGTGGTTTGAATCGCTTGATTCACTCTGAAAGAGTCTCCCCTTTGTTCTCTAAAATGTATCTTTTTTAATTCTGCTCTCCCTTTTTTTCCTCCCACAGGTGCAAATGTTTCTACGCTCCCCCTATCATCTCCATCCCAGAGGCTATCCCAGATTAGAAGGCAAAAAATCCGCACTCGTGATGACATGTTTTCCGAGCTCATGCAGTCCTCCCGCCCCACCACAGTTGGGGAACCCCATTGCAGCAAAGCCATCCACTATGACCTGCACATTTCCCAGAGTCACTACCCTTGGTAGCAGCAGCTCAGTGATTGCGTTGGCTACTTGGATCCAGCAGCCCCCAAAGTTGATTTGCCCACTCCAAATTAATTCCCAACTGACTGGTAGCAGTCAGGCGTTGCAAGCTTCCAGAGGGCTATCGCCACTCGTTTCTCAACTGTGAGGGCTCCTCCCATCTTGGTATTCTTGCGCTTCAGAGCAGAGGAAAGCAAGTCACAAAGTTCCATGAAAGTGCCCTTACGCATGAGAAAGTTTTGCAGCCACTGGGAATCATCCCATACCTGCAACACTATGCGGTCCCACCAGTCTGTGCTTGTTTCCCAGGCCCAGAATTGGCGTTCCACGGCATGAACCTGCCCCATTGCCACCAAGATGTCCAAATTGCCAGGGTCCGTGCTTTGAGAGAAGTGCGTGTCCATGTCCTCATCACTCTCGTCACCGCGCTGCCGTCGCCTCCTCGCCTGCTTTTGCAGGTTCTGCACGTACTGCAGGATAATGCGTGAGGTGTTTACAATGCTCACAATTGCAGCGGTGAGCTGAACGGGCTCCACGCTTGCAGTACTTTGGCGTCTGCACGGGTAATCCCGGAAAAAAGGCACGAAACGATTGTCTGCCGTTGCTTTCACGGAGGCAGGGAGGAAGGGAGGGGACACTGACGACATGTACCCAAAACCACCCGCAACAATGTTTGGTCCCATCAGGCATTGGGAGCTTAACCCAGAATTCCAATGGGCAATGGAGACTCCGGGGACTGGGGGTAGCTACCCACAGTGTACCGCTCCAAGAATTGATGCTCCCCACTGTACTGTGGACGCACTCCCCGATGTAATGCGCTTAGTGGGGGGACACACAATCGACGAAATAAAGTTGGTTCTGAAAAATCGACTTCTGTAAAAGCGACCTAATTTCGTTGTGTAGACATATCCTCAGTAACAAAAGTAGTCCCCCAGCCTCACTACTTAGATCTGTCCTCTCTTGGTGGATACTTTCCAAAGCCAGTCATAACGGTTGCAGTAATTTTAAGACAACTGCCAAGAATCACTCATAAGAAAGCCAGCAGGTTTTCCCAGGTTGGACTCATTTGAACTTCAGTCCCAGTGTATCTTCTATTTGTTTCCAAAATGTTCAATCCTTTTGGACTCTTGCTGAAAAAAGAGTCATAAAAAAACCATGAAATTTGTGGCTTTTTAATGTCTTGGAGATTCTGCAGCTTGTACTAGCGCTAGTTGGCGTAGATGGCCTCTACAGTGTGTGTAGGAGAGATTAGGGTGACACTTTTCTCTGAGCAGAGCTTGTACTCCACTAAGTCTTCCAGAGAAGTTTGTAGCTCCATCAAATGCACAAGCAGCCATCTCTTTGGGGTTCAGTTGACAAGCATTTAACTCTTCTAAAATGTCACAGATGCAGCTGATGTGTCTCCTATAACCTGAACATCTAGAATGCACCTACTGGCCTACCAGAGACATCAAGATAACATATGCAATGACTTAATAATTGATGCCTATTTGCATTGGTGCATTCGCCAGCCATGTATGCACATATTTTGAATATAGTGAGAGAGTTCTTCATTTTTTCAGCTCCTGAGTCTTTCCCTGTTGCACTGCATGTTTCTAGAGAGTCAGCTGAGCTTCTTGCAGAAAGATAGTGAGCATTTGCCAGTCTTGTTCAGAACCAGTGTCCAACTTCAGGATTAACAAGTGACAGTGCGCTTAACATAGGCCTCTAGTTTGTAGTGTGTGGTATCTCCTGCACAAATCCAGGTTCTCGTGTGTGTGTGTGTGTGTGTGTGTGTGGTTTTTGGGAGGGGGGTGAGGGGGTGAGAGAACCTGGATTTGTGCAGGAAATGGCCCAACTTGATTATCATGCACATTGTGTAAAGAGTTGTCACTTTGGATGGGCTATCACCAGCAGGAGAGTGAATTTGTGTGGGGGGGTGGAGGGTGAGAAAACCTGGATTTGTGCTGGAAATGGCCCAACCTGATGATCACTTTAGATAAGCTATTACCAGCAGGACAGTGGGGTGGGAGGAGGTATTGTTTCATATTCTCTGTATGTATATAAAGTCTGCTGCAGTTTCCACGGTACGCATCCGATGAAGTGAGCTGTAGCTCACGAAAGCTCATGCTCAAATAAATTGGTTAGTCTCTAAGGTGCCAGAAGTACTCCTTTTCTTTTTGCGAATACAGACTAACACGGCTGTTACTCTGATAAACTGAGTTGTGTCTCCAGCATTCTTAACAGCCTCCTTAAGTTCTTCTAAAATTGGCTTTGACAGGGACTGGCTTAGAAGGCTTTCTGCATGTCGACGCAGTCCAGAGGCAGCCTTTTCATGTCGGTTGTCAGCATTGGCTTAGCTGATCAGTCTGGCAAACCAAGCTCCTCCACTTCTACTATATAAATCCATGACATGCTCACATCTTAAATACTGCATGTAGTTCTGGTCACCCCATCTAAAAAGAGATATATTGGAATTGGAGAAGGTACAGAGAAGGGGAACAAAAACGATTAGGGATATGGAACAGATTCCATATGAGGAGAGAAGACTGGGCCTTTTCAGCTTGGAAAAGCGTGGATAGGATAGAGTCTTATAAAATCTTGATTGATGTGGAGAAAATGAATAAAGAAGTGTTATTACCCCTTCATTTAACGCAAGACCCAGGGGTCACCCAATGACATGAATGGGCAGTACGTTTAAAACAAACAAAAGGAAGTATTTCATCACACAACGCACAGTCACTTTTTTGCCAGGGATCTTGTGAAGGCCAAAATTATAACAGGGTTCAAAAAAGAATTCGATCAGTTCATGGAGGCTAGGTCCATCAATGGCTATTAGCCAATATGGGCAGGGATGCAACATCATGATCTGAGTGTCTCTAGCCTTTGTTCGCCAGAAGCTGGGAGTGGACGACAGGGGACGGATCAATCAAAGATTCCCTACTCTGTTAATTCCCTCTGAAGCACCTGGAATAGTCATTGTCGGGAGACAGGACACTGGGATAGATGGACCATTGATCTGACCCAATATCACCATTCTTACATAAAATAGAATTATAATAAAAAAAAAGTTTAGTACAGAAACTCCCCAAGATAATGACCTCTTGAGATAGCGATGATGTGAGATAATGACGTTGGCAAATAACGCATTTTAAAAATCTTGGCCTACTAGGGAAGATATATTGATGTAAGTTTCTCAGTCACAAATCTAGCTTCTGGAGAAAGGTCACTAAAACATAGTCCAGTGCTCTGGCTGCTGTTGTTTGTCAGGCCACCGTTCACCCGATTGCTCTGCCCCAACAGCCCTGCGCTGTCACCGTCTGCTGCCACCTGCCACTGTGACCTCTGTGAGTTGGTCTCTCGCGGTTCCCACCCAGCTCTCAGTGGGGGAACCTCCCTGCTAGTGCAGGCTGGGCCAAAGTGTCTTCCACAGAAACACTGTCCCACAGCAGGTCTGAGCACTTAGACCTGATTATCAGAGATTTCAGCTGCAGTGGTCACTGAACAGAACAAAAGACTCTCTATGGAGCCTAATCAGCTCTGTCTTTAAACAGTGGAGAGGGACAGGTCCCCACCCTCTCTCTTGATGCCCTCAATCAGCGCAGGCTAAGTACAGTTCTGCTGCCCTTTACTCATGCAATAAGAACAATAACCTTTCTTTCCCCCCCCCCCGCCCCCCCCACCCATTCAAGGGATTTGTAACCCAGCCCCAGCCAAAATCTATCACTTGGGCAACAGAGCTCTGTTTGCTGGATACCAAGGTAGATTAGGTGTGAATGTAAATATAATCTGGTCCTGAAGCCTTTCCCCCCAGTCCCCAGCTCATCACTAGCTCTCAGGGGGAGCTCATTTAGACTTTGCTTACAAATCATCATTTGAAATTACTAGGTTGGCCAACCTCACTGAAATGAATGCGCTGACATCGCCACCAAAAACAACAGCTGTATAAGGAAGCTAGTCATGTTCATACTTTTCAAATCTATTGTATTTTTTTCAGATACACGTATTTTATCATACACTCTACATGCTTTTAAAGTGGGTATTAATGTTTCAATTTCAATTCAAATTTCCAAACAATCACGAAAGTGGCAATGCTGCAGGTAACTAGTTCACAAAACTGTGTGTGTGTGGGGGGGGGGGTGTTGGGAAAATTTGGGGGTGGGGGTGTAGGGAAATCCCTGCCCCCAGCTTTCTCTGTGAAAAGTTTGCTGGGGCTGTGAGAAGGAAGCTGGCATTATTTCAAATCCCGGAGCTGTGCTCCACCCATGCGGTGGGCATGGGAATTGCACCTTTCCACGTTGCTTTTGAACACACAGTTGCATGAGCTGGCTTTCAGCACCCCCCACTATAAAACCGGATCGAGCCCCGCTGCCCTTTGCCCCCTTGTAGCCCTTGTAAAGAGCAGGCAGTAGAATCTGATTCCAAGTAAGGGGAGGCTGAGGACTGCGGCTTCAGCAGATGTTACCGAGCATGCTCAGGACTATCTAAGCAGCAAATTCTGTCAGGGAGCAGTTTTTTCACAGGACACCTGCCCCCACCCCCCCCGCCATGGGTGGAGTCTAGAGGGGAGGGAGGGGGTGTAGGCGTGAGGTGTTGCAAATATTATTACAATCTTAGGCGAAAAAAAGACAATTTCCAGGGTGAAACTGGGGTGGCCAAACCCTGGGGCGTTGGCGAGATCCGATGTCGTCGCTGTAGCCGGGTTGCAGGCTCCTGGCATCGTTAGCACTGACACAAGGTTTACTCTGACTTGGACAGGAAACCTCAGGGCGTTGGGGCATTTTTTATTGTGCAGGGGGGATTGCCAGCCTGAAAAGGTGGGAAACTGGTGGTCTGCATGATGAACAGAAAGGCCGAATGGAGGGAGGAGGAGGGAGAGGCTAATGGGGAGGGGCATGTTCAAGGCCGTGAGGGAGAGGCTCGGTGTGGTGGGGAGGATCCAGGGGCACCATTTCAGATTTTGGGGAGGGGGCAACTCCAAGTCCATGAGGGAGGGGGGAGAGGAGCAAACAATGGGGGGGAGTTTGCTTCTGCCTGGTGGTACAAAACTATGGCCACCCCGGGGGAATCAAAGTTTGAAACCTCTGGGGAATTCAACTCCTTCCCTATGGGGTCCGTTCCCTTTTAGGGGGGCCGAGAAAAGGCAGCACAGAAGAGCTGCCCCTTGCTCTCCTGAGCAGGGTAAAGGGAGCCGATGCCAGGGTGAGTCACTCCCTGTGGGTTCCTGTGCTATGGGAAGTATTAGGACAGGCCGGGCTGGGCCTGCCCAAAACTAAAGGCCCTGTCCCTTGACAAAGGGGGAGGAACCACTAAGTCCAGGCTCCAGTTGATGGTGGGGGACAACAAAGGAGAAAACAGGAACGGGAGCTTGGTCTCAGGTGGAAAATCAGGGATCCGGAGGGGGACGCCGAGCAGAGAACCCCCAACAGCCCCCACCGCTCCTCCAAGGCATCCAGGAGTCAGTGGGCACTGCCCAGAGGAACTCTGCCCAGAGACAGGAGCGGACAAGGGACCGGAAATAGGCCCCACAGTCGCAGGACAAACCCCATCCAGCTTTCTGCTCCTAGAGTGACAGATGGCTGTCGGGCCGGCGCCAGGAGGTTGTTGAGGAGGAATCTTATGGCTTTGTGGGGCGGCCGGGGCATGTGTGCAGCTCAGGAGGTGCAGGGAGAAATGCAGAGAGGTTCTGGAGGAGCCAGAAGAGGGGCTGCAACAAAAATGCCGTGTGCCTGGGTCTCTGTCTCCACAAAAGGGAGAGGCACCGGGGGAGCTGGGGAGCTGTGCCAGGTACACACCCCTGCTTTGGCTCCAGGGAGGAGCCACCCACGAGTATCCTCGGCTGGCCGTGCAGCCGGACAGCGGTACTGGCCCCCTGGGGTTCCTCACGCGCTCAGGGGGCAGCAGGCCCTGCCACCCGCTGTTGAAGCTGGACGTGAGGGCGAGGACATGGGTGGGGTGAACATGAGAGGGTACAGATGTTCTCTGGTGCAGTTTGGAGGCGGAACATCTGGCTGTTCTCCAGCCGGATCAGGTGGAGTTTTTCCTAAGGGGAGAATTCAGGTTAGATACACAGGGACATTGGAAAGATAAATCCATCCAAAGATTGTGAGATGCTCCCGTACTACAGTGATGGGGTGCGGGGGACATAAGTGCCATAGATCAATGTATAGCCTTCTCTTCACAATCCACACCCTACCTGGCCTCTCTCATTCACTATCACCCCTAGGAGGAGCTCCCCATCAACATTTGCAAAGCCTTCGCATTGCCCTCTTTCAAATCACCCCTCAAAACCTCTCCTGTGTCGGGAAATCTGAAACCAACTTGACACTGGTTAGGTTACTGGGGTGTTGAGACCACAGCCTCTACAGAAATCAATGGTACGCCCACATCTTGAATACTGCATGCAGATGTGGTCGCTCCAACTCAAAAAAGAGATATTGGAATTGGAAAAGGTTCAGAAAAGGGCAACAAAAATGATTAGGGGTCTGGAACAGCTTCCTTGTGAGGAGAGATTAATAAGACTGGGACTTTTCAGCTTGGAAAAGAGACAACTAATGGGGGATAAGATAGAGGTGTATAAAATCATGACACGTGTGGAGAAAGTAAATAAGGAAGTGTTATTTATTCCATCTCATAACACAAGAACTAAGGGTCACTAAATGAAATTAATGACAGGTTTCAGAGTAGAAGCCGTGTTAGTATGTATCCGCAAAAAGAAAAGGAGGGCTTGTGGCACCTTAGAGACGAACAAATTTGGTGTTTAAGTGTTTAAGTGACCATCGCGTATTAGCAGCGTAGTGTCCAGGAAGTGGATCTCTTGTGTGGACTGGTCCAGGCTGAGGTTGATGGTGGGATGGAAATTTTCTATTTTTGGCTTTTTGACCATGAGCGAATCTCTTTGCTTCTCTCTGCCTCAGTTTCCATCACTATAAAATAAAGCTAATCAAGGTTCTGTTTTTTTCTCTCCTGTTTCTCAAGGTAGGACACTTAGATACATTTGGGGCCTGTCTACGCTAGCAGTCTAGAGTGTATTTGTAAGCTGATGACCCCCACATGTTGTTCAGAAGCTATGGATGACACAAGCTCCTAAGGTTGTTCTGTGCTTAGCCCCTATGGCACAGCTGGGCTGGGCGGCCTTGTCTCGCTGTGCTGTGTGGAGCAGGTTCTGGGCACTAGGGATATGAAGAGGTTCTCAAGGACTAATTCTTGAAAATAAATATCAATGAACTCAACCCAAATAAAAAATCACTGCTGTTAACATTGGTGGGTGATAAAATAGTAGCAGCATGGTAATTAATGATGAGGACAGGGCAGTCACACAGAGCAATCGGATCCCTTGAGAAGCTGGACCCATTCAAAGAAAACAAGTTTGAAAATAACCAAAGGAAGGGTCCTATAGCTAGCAACAAAGCATGCAGGCCACACCTACAGAATGGGGAAGTGTAGCCAGGAAAGCACTGAATGTGAAGAGGACTTCGGGGCCATGCTGGGCAAGCCATTCAACATGACCACCCAGGGTGATGCTGTGGTGAAGGGGGCTAAAGCCATCATTAGATGTATGAAAAGAGCAGTGAGGCGCATAGGGAGGTGACACACCATGAGGAAGACTGATCATGGAATACTGTATCCAGTCTTGGCATCCACCTTTGAAAAAAGATTTTGAAATCTTGGAGATGGGGCAGCAAAAAGCAATGAAACGTTTTGAGGGTTGGAGAAAAATGCCTGCGAGTGAGCTATTGAAAGAGCTCATCCTGTTTAGATGATAAAAAAGATCGGGAGGTGACGTCATTGAAGTGCTGAAGTGACTTCATGGAGAGAAAATATCAGGTATTAAAGGGCTCATTAATCTAGCAGAGAAAAGCATAACAAGACCCAGTGGCTGGAAACTCAAAAGAGACCAATTCATATGAGAAAGAGGGCACACATATTCAACCGTGAGGATGAATCACCAAAGGAACAAACTAGAAAGGGAAGTGATGGGAATTCCACATCTCTTGATGTCTTCTAATGAAGACTAGATGCCTTTCTGGAATGTGTGTAGTCAAAAACTAGCTCCTATGCTCTACAGAAAGCATGTGATATGCAGGGGGCCAGATGACATGCTCTAATTGTCTTTTCTGTCCATAAAGTCTGCTAATTTATGAAAAACTGAGCATAGCAGGGGGAGAAGCCTCTGATGTTTTACTGTGTTCAGCTTGAGCCCACAATGAATGCTCATTGAGAAGGGTGATCCAGGGAAAGCAGGTCAAAGATCCAATGTAGCTGGATAGGGGCAGGCCATCAGCACTGCAGGGGAGGGGTGGGTGTGGCAGTGACATCACAAGGGCCTTTGGCAGGACCTCAGCCTATTGGACAAAGCTGGTGGGGAGGCGATGACCTCACAGAGAGATCTTGACATCAGCCAGGCAGGACAGGGGCGCAGGACAGGGGCAACCTCGGAGATCCCTGTGGCTTTGCTTCAGCACGTCTCCTTCTCGAGGTCTCTCCTGGAGGACTGAGAGAGCATTCACTTGCACGTACGTGAGCGCAAGGAGGACCCTCTTCGGAGTTTTCTCCTATTCTTTTAGTGGTTTTGCTCGAAAACAGACGTCCCTGTAGAGAAGGTAAGAGCCTCGGAGAGGTTTGGAACCTGTTCAGTCTGATCCATGAGGTGCTGGCTGATTTTTAGGAAAGGAAAACATTAGATTGTGGGGGCAGTATTTTATTTCCGACCTAGGACTTTCTCCCTTAGAATTACTGGGGACATTGGGGTTTCTCCTTTTTGTTTTCCCTTTTCTTCTGTCCCTCCTACCTTTCTCTTCTTGCTTCCTTTGTCCTTTTCCTCTGCTCTCCTCCCACCACCAGGAGCTCTGTGTGTGGAGTGGGGGCCGGGGGGGGGGGGTTGTGGGAGGCCCTCACAGAGAGGTGAGACTGGACTAGTGCTCCGAGAGTGATCCCCTCGGTGGTGACCAGGGCCATTCTTTGGGCTATTTGATGAGAACCCTTAGCCTCCCACCCCTCAAAGTCTCAACCGTGATTGGCTGAGGAGGGGGCTATTGACAGGAAGGAAACTCTGGTCTTTGTTGTTCTCTTTTATGACCAAGCAAATAAGTCACAACCAGTTATATGTGTGACCAATGTGGACGCTGCTCTCCATTCATTGTCTCGGAGCACTTCATGATCCTCTCGAACATTCCAATTCTTCTGAAATAATTGCTGAATAATTACTAGGAACAATTGTTGGTCTGTAGCTCATTTGAGAGCAACTCTGCTACTGACTGGCTGCATCAGCTAAGACAAGTCACTGCTCCTTTCTCAGCCTTCGTTTCTCCTTCTGTCAAGTACAAATAACAATCCTCTCCCACCTACCTCGCCATGGGTGGATGCTGGGGATCCACTGAAGAGTGTCACTCGGAGCAGTGCAGACTAAGGGGTGTCCTATCACACTGAGCCATAGCAGATTATGACCTAATATTCAATCTCATTTGTATTTTATTGTTTTGAAATTGTGAAGAGCAGCAACTACTCAGACTGAAGCATCTCATCTAATTTTCTAGAGCATAGTGTCTCCCCTTTGTGTACGATGAGACAGTTTAATGCACTGTGACGGACAGGAGATGCTCTTGTTTTGCAAACAAATATTTTTGCAAAGAATTTTCCTCCTACTTGTTACGATTTCAAGAAACAAAGTAGTTTCGTCTGAATGGATTTTCTGACAGAAAACGGTTTCCATGCAAATGTTCACACCTTATTTCCTGGGCTTTATCCCTGCCTCCGGGGGGGAGGGGGTGTTGTCTGTTAGAACAGGAGTCAGGACTGTTATCTTCTCTTTCTGGCTCCGTCACCGCTTTGCTGTGTGACACCTTGGGTAGGTCCAATGGGAACAGGGTCAATTCTCTAACTCCAGGCAGCAGGAGCCTGGGTGAGATAAGGGATGTTAAGGCCGTCTGCGAAGGAGAAAGCGATGTTTCCAGGTGCTGAATATCAAGAACTCTAAACTTTGCTAAAATGGCTAGACTCGAGAAACAAGAATTAGTTGGGTCCAAACTTTAACCATTGTCTTTTTTAAAGCCCATTCAGGGATGTGAGTCCCAGAGAGCCATAGAGAGGGGGAGCAACTTGCTCAAAGTCCCACAGATCAAGAAGCATCAATGGAAGCAGGAGTGACCCTCCCTCTCAAAGGCAGGAGGACCAGCCATTAGGGCCTGGTTGCAATTGCCAGCTGTGGGAGGGAGTGAATGGCAGTGGTTAGTGAAGGGGTCCATCCATGGCTCTGAGACTCAGTGTGACCCTGAGCTGGTAGCTGAGGCCCGTTTGCCGTCAGTTGGGTTGGGGTCTGATTGCTACAGCCCAGCGGGGTTGGGAGGCTCCAGGAAGGTGTGTAAAGAGCTGGGATGTCAGGATCCTGGAGGTGCTGACATCTCCGCCCTAGGGCAGTGTTCTGCACCGCCCTGCTGCTGGCTGAGTTTCTCCGTCCCTTGGCAATAAGACAGACTCTTGTTTTCACAGCCAGTCGATCGCCCTCGTGTCATCACCCTGCCTGCTGGCTGGGCAGGGTAACTCCTGAGGTCACCACCCTCTCCAGCCTGCCTTGGGCTTGGAGAGTGAGGAGGAGGGCGAGGGACGTCTGCTGACCCTGAACATCCGCCATCCATCATACCATCACTGAGAGCAAGTGAGTGGCATTCGGGTTCCTCGGTGGCTTCCCCTGTCTGTCTGGGGAGAGGAGAAACAGGGGGAGAGACTATCTCCAAAGGGGGATTTCCTTTGCAAACAGCCCCCAAGACCCCCTCACTCTTAGGCCAGGCAGGGGCTTCTCCAGAGCAGTCTCCAGTGTGTTTGGAAAGGTTCCAGCAATGGGGCTCCCAGCCCTTCCCTTGTGGGACACTGTTCCGCAGGCTGAGAGTCTCTGAGCTGGGCCAGACCCTGTGAGCTGCTGAGCCTGGAAATCAATGGGGAATGAGGAGGGCCCTGGTCTTCCTGTGCCTAGGGTCTCTGTGACTTTGACATGGGGAATGGTTTCGCAGGAGAAGTCCGGGCTCCTGGGTTCTGTTCCTTCTCTAACCTGGATGGGAGAGTGGCCTGGGACGACAGGAGGGGGCTGCTTGTCCAGAGTAACCAATGGTCTTTGGGACTGACCCCATTGCTGGAAAAGGATGAGACTTCCTGGCTATTGCAGCAGCAGGGATTACAAGGGGGAACGTTGGGAGCAGATCATGCAATGAACTCCTGCCCGTGTGTGTAGATGGCACTCCCTGCACTCCTGTGGGGGCAGAGGGGGCGGCTGTGGTTGGACGAGGGAGGAGGAGGGACGGAAAAGGCCCAGGAGTGAAAGGCTGCCTTGAGCCCAGACTCAGCCCTGCTCCCCGCTCGGTTCCAGGATGGCCAGGCTCCTGCGGATGTTCAGGAGGAAGGCTCTGCAGGTGGCCCCAGAGCCTGAGGGAAGCAGCTGCCGTCTTCCCAAGGGGCAGAGCAACCCCTGTGTCCCCGCTGGCGGGGAAGCAGCTCCCGTCCAGGCCAGACGGCGGAAGTGCCCGGCCTTCTGGAAAAGGACCCCGGCTCCCGGCGCAGGCGCCGAGCTGGGAGCGGCCCCGACCAGGCCCCAGTGGAGCTGGCCCAGGCTGCGGTTTGGCAGACAGGACCCAGCCCAGGAGGGGCGCCGGGCAGGGTGGCTCTGGGGCTTGTTCTGTGGGCAGCAGCGGCCCCAGGAGCCCAGCCCTCCTTCCCATCAGGAGGCCTCGCCCTGCCCGGTCTCTGAGGACCTTCCAGCCCCCGCCGGCCAGGAGGTGGAAGGTCCCTGGCCCAGCACCGGCAGCTCAGCCTGGGACAGCGGCAGCACTTGGGCCTCTGGCAGCAGCCAGGCCGACGGGCGCCACTGCTTTGTTCCAGGTGAGGAGCCAGGCTGGGCTCCGGGAGGGCTGAGGACGGGATGTGAACACCCTGGGCCCAGACGCTCTCCCAGGGATCCGGGGGGGGGGGGGGGGTCCCCAGCCCAGGTGTCTGGCCTGAGCCCCGCGAACCCCACGGACAGCAGCAGCCGTCACACAGCTGCCCCTTCCGCACGGGGACCTGGGGGTGGGGGCGTGAAGAGCTGCTGCCAGTTGGTCCATGCTGCTCCGGGCGGGGGGAACAGGCACCTCCCCTGGAGTCCTGGGCAGGGGAGGGGGGCTCTGCTCTGGGCTTTGGCAGCTGTTGGGGGCTGAAGGCATCCCTGAGAGGGAGGTTTGGGGCCCCATCTGCCCTGGGGGCCTGAGGTGGGAAGGGGGGTCTTGAATCCTGCTCTGCCCACCACGCCCCTGTCCTTCCCTCCCTGCTGCAGGGACCCCCCTGGATTCGGAGCAGGAGGAAGGGGTGGACGTGGCCAAAGATGAAGCTGCTCTCAAGGTCATCCGAGAGCAGCTCCAGTGCAGAGATAAGGTACAAATGTTCCCCACCTGGGCTGGAACCAAGATGGCCCTGTCCCTTCCCAGCATCCCCATCCCCTGCCGAGGGTCTTGTCCCTCCTGATCCACCACCCCTAATGGGGCCCTTTTACATCCATGATGTGGGACCCCCAAGATGGGGGTGTTTGTCCCACAACAGCCAAGGTTGTCTCCCCCGACAGGCACTGTCCCAGTTCCTGATCCTGCTTGCGTAGGAGTGGTGGGGGATTTGGACAATCGGCGGGTCCCCACAATCTCCCATTGAGGCCTGAGCCCTGGAGCTGGTTTGGGTAGGGCAGGAAGGTCCCTCGCTAACAGGTTCTCTCTCGCTATACCCCACTCCTGGTGGGTACAGGATGAGGGGCAGCAGCTCCTGTTCCTTCAGGCCATCTACCCCACATGTCTGGCTGCACGGGAGAGAGGGGAGGACACGCTGGAGCCGCGCTGCTGCAAGGCGGCTGTGGTGAAGAGGATCGTGGTGAGTGAGACATGCCATATGGCAGCTGGCGAGAGGAGAGAGACATGGGATTGGCAAGGGTATGGCCAGGCTAATGGGTGGGGGCTGGGTACTGTTGGAGGGGGCAGCAGAGGGCAGGGATTGCTGTCGCTGAAGACTTGGGAGAAGAGAAGGGAGAAATTCTGAGATTGGTGGGTAGTGGGCAGGGGGGGAATTGTGGGGCTGGAGGGCAGCTGAGAGTGGGGGACAGGGAATCACATGGTCCCAGATCGGTCATCGGGATGGGGCTAAATGGGGGATGTTTTGACAGGGAGGAGGAAAGAAGGGGATTGGGAGTGAGCTGGGCAGGAATCCGGGAAGGGGGACAAGTCGGATGCGCAGGAAGGAATCGGAGGAGCGGGAGGTTGTGGGGGATCCTGCTGGCCACGTGGGGCAGTGGCTGTGTCATCTCACCACTGGGAGGTGTCAGTCGGGCCTGAATCTCACATGCTCCTTTGTCTCCTTCGCGTCTCACAGGAGCTCATCGAGGAGCTTCCCGACGACTCGTCACCCAGCGCCGTCCTCGCCCACTCCCTGGCTGCAGTGGGCAACCTCTGGTACCGAGACAGCCCCACCCCCCCACTCCGCCGGCTCCCCTCACCCCAGTGCTGCTCAGGCCCAAGGCTGGGAGTCACCGTCACTGTCCCTCCCAGGTTACCTCCCAAGAGTGGTGCCTCTGGCAGAGATGGTGGGGTGGGAAGGGTCACTCTCTCCTGGCAGGGCTCTTCTTTTCACTTCCATAACATGACAGGGGCCTTGGGGAGGGGCTCACTCCCGGGCTCAGATACAGGAGGGGCAGCAGGCTCCAGGGAACAGGAGCTATTCCTGTCCTGCCACTGTCTGTCTGACGCCTTGGCCTTGTCATTCCCTAGCTAAGTGCCTCAGTTTCCATTCTCGCCAGCCTGTGCCTCTATCCCTGTGGGTTGGTGTCTGTGTTGGCGACAGTCCCACCCCTGTACTGTACAGTCTAATACCAGCTCCTCTCTCTTGCCAGCACCATGAAACCTGCCCTGGAGCCAGCCCTAGAGACCCACCTCTTGCGAGCTGCCCTTCACTCCGTCTTCACCCTGGACACGGAGAAGGACGCCACCGACATCCAGGTACCTCCTCCTCCTCCATCCTCTTACTTTTCCAGAGTGCTCCTTGGTCCCTGCTCCCTTGATTCGCTAGAGCTCCAGATTTAGGGGTGGGGTAACAGAGTTGGAACAAGCTGCAGGGTTGGATTCTTCCCTCCAGCAGGGAAGATATTACCCCTCCCTGGGGGATTTCTTTCTTTCTTTCTTTCTTTCTTTCTTTCTTTCTTTCTTTCTTTCTTTCTTTCTTTCTTTCTTTCTTTCTTTCTTTCTTTCTTTCTTTCTTTCATAAGCCATGTTTTATCCAGAAGCCCAGCTTCCATCCATAGCAAGTTGGCTGTTTCATACTCTTCTGCCTACAAGATCCTCTGCAGAGACCTGCTAAGCTCATGGATCAAAGGTCCAGGGGTCATCAATTCTTGCGAATTGCCTGCCGTGGGATGTGAAGGAGAGAGGCCAGGAGATGTGTTTGGAGTCTCCCCAGTGCTTCCCAGAGACCCCTCTTCCCATCCTGTGGCACGTGTAGGCCCAGGTTCCCTAACTCTGACCTATGCTTTGCAGGCTCTGCACAAAGTCATCCCAGAGGTCCTGGATGCCATGCTGGGGAACCTGCTGGCAGAGTCCCCAGACACAGACAGGCTCCACTTCATCTTGGAGGTGAGCCCCATTTCACCTGAACTCTTTGGGGGACTGGTAAGGAGAGGCTGGAAGATCCATTTTCTACTGTGTCCTCCTAGCTGGGTCCCCAGTGGGCCGTCCTTGGTTGGGGAGGTCAGTGCAATGCAGTGTCAGGTCCTTCCTTCTTGAGGGACAGAGGAAAGAGCTGGGATTTCAAGCCAGAGCTCTGCCTGGTTCTGCTGAGCACTAAGCACAGGGCTCCTGGCTGTCTTGGGGAGTGAGAGTCTGAAAACCCACCCTTCCCCCACCCCTCCAACACACAAACCCCATGAGATTTGGGAGATGGTTCTCAGAGGAGAGGCACACGCTCCTTCCTAGAGAAACAGGAGGAGCCCAGGGAATCAGCCCTTCCCTCTGATCTGCTCTGAAATTCCTGGGGGGATTGTGTTCTCAGTCACTCCCTCCATCCCCCCAAGGATTTTTGTAGCAGGGAAGGGCCGAGGGTTCAGTCTCCTTTCTGGTGAACTGTTCAGGAATCAGGAGTTCTGGGAGGATGGGACCAGCCCTGACCCCGAACGTTGTCCCAATCGAGAGAGACGCTGACAAGTTGTGACCTGCAGGGTACAAGCTGTTTCCAGGGGGAAAGAATCCCCTTCTAAAGCTCTGCCATCAAGGCCTCAGATATTCCCCCCTGTTCAGAATGTCTCAGGCCCCTGGGGCTGGGGGCGTGGGGGGCTCATTTGCAAAGCAGGTGCACCTGGCCACTGAGTCTGACCTGCCTCCTTTCCCCACAGGATATCAACTTGTGGGTCGTGTCCAGGGTGTCGCAGGAGCGAGCCAGGGCCATCAGGAGCAGCACAACCCTGCTGAGATATACAGTCTCCCTCCCTGAGTTTGACGTATGTGACCTCCGACCCCAGCTTGCTGGCTCCAGGCAGAGGCAGGCTAGCTCCAGCGGGCTGCAGGATTTGCTGCTGCCGGGGCTGTGGCTTAGGAGGGTTCTTCATGGGGAGGCAGAGTCAGAGCAGGGACTGAGCTCGGCTTGAGTCAAGTTCTTCTTGTCCTGGTTCAGTGTTGTCCCTGGGCCTTTAAGGAGCCCATGCTCCACCCCTGCTTGGCATCCCAAAGCAGCTCCGGGCTCCCTTGGCAGCAGAGCAAATGAAGGGTCTATCTCAAGCTCCTCTCCCCCAGCATCTGCTGCAGAGGAGCTAAGGGGAAGGAGCCCTCTGGCCCAGGGGAGCTGACAGGAAAATGCTGATGGAGTCCCCTCTCCTCTCCCTTCCATTAGATCTCAGCTGAGTTCCCTAGGATGGGTCACCATGTGGCCCAGCTGGCTCTATTTGTCAGCGATCCAGACAAGGACATCAGCCGGCAGGCCAGGGAGGGGACTTACCGGCTCTACCAACTGCTGCTCCAACAGAGGGGTAAGGAACCCAGCTGGGACACGGAACCCAATAGGGGACTGAGAGTGACCACAGGTGGATAATGGGACCCCAGACCATTTCTCTCAGACTGACTCCAGCTGGAGGACAAGTCTCTCTCTGCCTCTGTTCTTCTCCACTCCACTGTGGAGCCACCAATGGGATTGGAAGGACACAGAAACTGCAACCAGAATGAGGAGAAAAGTCTCTCTCTCTCTCTCTCTCTCTCTCTCTTCCAGGCCTGACCATACATGACGTGGAAGATCTCTGGTGCTATGACTGGCACCAGGACAGAAGGCTCTTGGGCTACAAGAACACAGCCAGAGTGGGGGAGGTAAGGGCACTGTGCCAGGGCATGACACAGCTCAGGGAGTGTGGCTGGCTGGGTTCCCTGCAGTGGATGCCTCCTGGAGACAGGAAAAGAGCCCACTCCTTATTTCCAGCTCAGAGTTCCTCATCCAGCTACCAGTGGCACAGGCTGGTGCTAAAGGTCCCCCATTGGAACCTCGCTAGTTGCCGTGATTTGAGTGTCTTACATGGCTGCATTGCTCCGTGGCATAAGGAGGATCCCCTGGTGGGTGAGTTTATATAGGATTATGGCTCTGGGTGTCTCTTCTCCTTGTCCCCCTGGCTGATCCCCAAGTGTCTGAGAGGAGAGCCCTGAGTCAGTCAGTCACGATTGCTTGATCAGACCCTTGTTTAATTCCCTGCACCCTGTAGAAGCAGAGAAAGGAGGTGGGCTTTGCCCAATTCCATTGCCGGTCAGGAAGCAGAATGCCCCAACCTGGGAACTGGGTAGGGGACATAGTGAGCTCCAGAGCCAATATGGACCACATGCGCCCCCCTCATGTCTCCAGCCCTGGCCAGGGAATGGCAGAGTATCTGGACCTCAGCCACTGTTCCAAAGAAGCACATTGTCACTGAGACAAGTTGCGGCTTCTTGCTGCACAAGTAGAAAATCAAAGACACCCTCCCACCCCCATCTCACAACTGTGGTGAGAATATCCAAACCTTCGAACACACCGTAACACAATGCCCCCAGCCTGGAGTCAAAGGTGAAATGGGTGATTGCCACAACATCACAGAGGAGGACCTGGAGCGGCTCCTGGATCGACAAGGGCATCAACAGAACGCTGCTCCACAGACGCCCCGTGAGAAAGACTGTGTGAGCTTGTCCCGCCTCCCACAAGCTGAATTGCTGCAGCGGAAGAAAAGTCTCCGAGGAGCGTCTGGGATGGGGACTGGGCCATGAGTCTTCTTGTCCTTGTCAGGCTGCAGGTTGGATTCCCCTTGAAGAAACCAAGGAGATGCAGAGGCCATTCCCAGCAATGAGAGAAATCACTAAGCTGGGGTGAAGAGACCTTTGGTCTGTCAGCTCCAACCCCCTCGCCCCACACAACGCACACACAGACTCCTGTAGCCGCTGAGGTGCAGGAAATCTCTCTGCTGGAAGCAACACAGGGTCCCCTGTCGTCTTGGTGCCCTGCACAGCAGAGTGGGCCTGCTCACACACATTAGAGATCCATTTCCAGCCCATTCTGGCCCCTGCCAGAAATTGCCCTCCCGAAAGAACCACTGGAGGCTTTGGTCCCTCAGCATGTGTGACCTTTTAATAAAGGGGCTTCCCTGAGCCCTGGGACCCTGAAAGCCTCCTGGGGAATGAACTGCCTTGGCCACAGCAGCTCTCTTCCCCGCCCTTTGGGGCACTAGACGGTGATGTCATTTTACAGCCAGGACTTGGAGGCTGGCTCTGGCCAATCTGCTCGAGCCTCATGTCCTCTTGGTTTTAGGTCTTTGGAAAATTCTTCTCCATCGGTCAGAAAAGATCCTTCCTTCAGACAGCAGTGCTGGCTATCCACGACCCCGTGCTACGTGTCAGCCAGGCTGGGCTGGTGCTTGTCTACTCCCTCCTGGGGGAAGCCCAGCAACTGATGGGGGTCACGGTAAGCAGCTGCAATCGACTCAGGAGCTTGGGGTGGGGGCCAGGAACTGACTTCCCATCCTATCGCCATTCGCTGGCCTGGTGGCAAGGAGCCTAGTGGGGACTTCTGGACTTCATGGACTTCTCTTCTTAGGATGTGGTGCTCTGCTATCACTCCTGGAAAGGACAGGAGAGTCCCCTCAGAGCCCTCTGGGAACCTTTCCTGCCCCACAGAGCTGCACCCATTTCCCCATAACCTAGTGTCCATGTCACCTGAGCCACCATCGAGAGTTGCTCCCTTCCCCGGCAGCCTGGGAGGCCAAGGACTGACTGGTGATGGCAACTGAGCAGGAAGGGCTGAGGCACATGGGCGTGGAAAGCTGGTGTTGCTGCTGGTAGGGCTGGACCCGCTCTCAAGAGATTGGGAGGATTCAGTCAGCAGGGGCTGCTGACCTGCCTCGTTCACCAGGGCTGCCATCCTGTGGCTTCAGCTTTTGTCACTGGGGTGACTTGGGGAAAGGTCTCAACCTCTCCCCATCTGACTTTACTGCTGCCAGAATCCCTCCTGCCCCCCGCCACCCTGCTAGAGCCCCCTCTCTGCCCTACCTGGGTGGGGATGGAGGTAGGGGTGGAGGAGAGGGTTCTACGAACTTGAGCGGTGTCCCCAGGTGGGTTGGAGGTGGAACAGCTGTCAGGGGCAGTGATGGGGAGGTGGCAGGAGCTCACCCGACAAGGAGGGGGGTTGGCACTGGAGGTCACTAGAGAGGACAGCAAGCCTCCATCCTGGGTGTCAGAAGGGTGAATCCACCACTCAGACATGAGTAGCTGCAGGGTGGAAATGATGGTGCTAGTTCCAGGTGCCCTTAATCCTCCCTGATTCCTGGGGAGTGTCTCCGTCTCTGACATGTTCTCGTTCCCCTGCAGCACGAGGATGTCACAGCCAAGGTCATGGGCCAGCTTCACATCATCAGGCACTTGCACCAGATGCCCAAGGCGCTGCAAGGGCTGTGGCTCGTCTGATGCTCTTAAAGGTTCCCCTCCCTGTTCAGCAAGTCCCGCTCTCTGCTGCAGGTACTGCTCTGTCTCACTGTAAATGCGGGGCTCGTGGAAGCGGAAATGGAGTTCCCTGTCATTCACAGAAATTCTCTGCCCTCTCTGTGGAGCTGGGTCCTTCCCTCAGCCCCCCAAATTCCTTCATCTGGGGCAGGAGCTCTTTCTCTCCCACCCATACCCCTCCCCTCTTTGCTTGATCTGACCCCCATCCCATTCCCCGTGCTCCCAGGCAGAGATCTTCCTGCCCCATATGGCGCAGAAGGACCTTTGTGTCAGGGCTACAGACTGTCTGCCCAACTGAAGCTCAGGAAGATCCACATTTGCGGAGGTGAGGATGGGACAGAGGCTCAGGGCTAGCTTCATCTCCTGCCCTTTATTCTTCTTTGGGCTCTCAGAGTCTGACATGAAGAGGAGCCTCCTCCCCCCATGTCTTCTAGGCCATGGGGTGTGTGACAGGTTCCCAGATGGCTGCAGTCAGAAGCTGAACCACCTCAGGGAGCAGAGGGGGCAGGTCCCTTGTCCGAGGAAACCAAGCAGTGGTAGTTCTCAAAGAGGCTGAGAGGGAAGACCCCACTCCCTCATGGAGGTAAGAGCCATTGACTTCTTTGGGCATCTGGGTTTCTTGGGGGAGAAATGGGATACCTGCTGCATAGCCTGGCTGGGAGCTTCCCCCATCCCTGGGACAGAGACATCTCCATCAATGTGCCATCCTTGTTTTTTTCCTAGCAAGAGACTCCCCAGAGAACTCCTCAAACCTGTTCTCCTGGGAGCGTTTCTGGGAGGAGGCTCCCATCCCTCAGTCTCCAACTCCATCATGCAGTCTCTTTCACCTAACTTCTCCGCTCTCCAGCTCCACTTCCCGCAGCAGGACAAACGGACCTTCAGCTCCTAGAGAACAGACTCTGACCTCCTTCTGATCAGCAATGGGGTTTCATGATCCCCGCAGCAAACCTGTCAGCCGGGCTGGACCAGATTTGAAGAAGGAGGGTATCTAACAGGGTGGCTTGCCCTATGGCTGCCTAGCCTGGGGCGAGGCCAAATTGATGACCAAGTGAGCCCCACCTGAGAGGAAACAAGGGAAAACAGCAGCAAAAGTCCAGAAGCAGAGCGAGCTGTTCAGTCGACGGCCTTGGGTCAAAACCTGGAGTCCAGGGTAGGACTGGGTTTTCTCACCGTCCCTAAGGAAGGGGACACAGAAGACCATAGAAACCCAAGAAGGGCAGGCTGAGCCGAAATCAGGCGGAGGAAGAACTCCCCACGAGGGTGGAAGGCCTTGTTTCTGTTCAAGACATTTTTGGACTTTGTTTGGAAGGAGCACGACCCAGGAAGGAGTGGAGTAAAGGCCAGTCACTTGGTTGGAGGGCTGAGTTCTCAGCCAGCAAACTGCAAGAGTATCAGCGGGGTTGCTAGCCCAGCTAGAAAGCGGTGACACGAGGCCTGGCCAGCATCTAGCGGTGAGTGAACTCTGGTACGCACCTGCTTCCATTCTGGAAACAGCCTGGTATTGGAGAATGGATGGGGAGAGCAGGGAGGTGGGAGGGGTTCCTGATGCTGGGGTGGGGAGGAAGCTGTGGGGCTGGGAGGGGAAGGACATGGCCCAGCTTGTGGGAGGGATCCTGCTGGCTGTGTCTGGAGCCCTGTGTAGCCTCTTCTGTGGGAAGTTCTCGTGGATCAGTGGGGCCTGAATCTCTCCTGCTCCTTTGGTCTCTTTGGGCTTCACAGGAGATGTCTGGTGAACTGCCCTTGGACTCTGGGCCCTGCACCGCTCAGAAATTATTCGCTACCTTCAGAGAGACAGGGCACAGCTCAGCCTGTTGGGTAGGCTGGAGACTCACACTTCACTCGAACACACAACGCTGAGGTGCTTTGGGAAGCACAGTAACAAGAGATTTAAGTGAAACTAAGCAAGAGAAAGAGACAAATTTCACACAGACAAAGAAAACAAAACACACTTTGTCGTGATGTAAACTGAACCTTAACAAGTCACAATCTTTGCCTTAGCAGTTTCCAGACTAACATCTCAGCTTTCCTAACAGACTTTCTTTGAAGTCCCTGTAGGGTGCAAAACCTCTCTGTCGAATCCACGGATTTGATTGCTTCGTCTTCTGGTTTCAGACCCTCTGTTCTCCTTCTGGGCTGCCTGGACCCTGACTGTAACATCTCTCTGGCCCAGCCTCTTACACAGATGTGTGCTGCAGCCAGCCCAGCGCAGGGAGCAGTGGGGACAGATGATCTCATCCTGTCAGACCAAGAAACATGGGTCCCAGTGAGGCTTAGATGGAAGATCCCAGGCATGTCCTGGAAGTAAGAACCGTCCACTCTTCTGGGCACTCGGGGCTGTTGCAAGAAAGAGGGGACTCCTGTTCCATAGCCTATTTGTCATCCTGACTCTGGTTTTTTCTTCTCAGAGGATGCGTCCGGGACCCTGGAGACTGTTTCGTGCAGGAGGTTTGAGCGGGGAGAGATCACTCACTGTCATGACCCATGGGTCATTAACCCGGGTGTGCAGGGTTCCTGGGAGCAGCCACCCTCCAGGACGCCACCTGGAAATCTACGAAAAACTGCTTAGCTAGGACTGACGAAGTCCAGACCCAGTTAGAGGCTCCTATTGGCAGAGTCCCAGAGCAGCTAATCGGCCCCCAGGACCTCCTTAAACCAGCAGCAGGAACAAGCTGTCTGAACACCCGAGATCCTCTCTGCCCGCTCTGGACCATGTGTTGGCTGTTCCTGTGTTCATGTGTCTGACTCCCACTCCCCAGGCTTGATTTCCTGGCATCCGGACTCGGGGTGACTCATCTGACTTGAGGTGCTGAACACAATTTGGTCTTTTGCTTCTGCTCTTCCAGTGTCATGACCCAGCTGACTCTCGACTCCTGGCTCATGAGTGTGGACTCTGCCTCTGACCACTAGGTCTGGCTGCCCATGACCCGGCCATGACACTGACTTTTCTACAATTCCTCCAGTGCCCTTTTCTGCTCTCCAGCTCTGCTCTCCCAGCAACACACACCGATCCCTTGGCTCCCAGAGTCCTGCTTGCCTGCTAGTCAAGGGCTCAGGGGGACAGCTTGTCTTGCCCCCTCCCCTACCACAGCTGCTTTTCCTCGGGGACTCTCCCTAGCGCAGAAGAGTATCCGTCCTGGCAGCAATTCAGGAAGTCACGGAAGGGACGGTCTGCTCAGCTCCCTCTGCAATGCCACTGCCTGAGACCATTACGAGTGAGTGCCCAGTGACTGCGCCGGCAGCTCCTTGAGAGACTTCTGCGGGCAGGGCAGTCATGTTTCCCGGTGAGCGCGGGAAGCCATGCAAAGTGTGCGGCATTGAGGAGACTCTCCTGCTGTCCCAAAGGGTTTCTGTTCTCCTGCACGATCAGACCGATCAGACCGTGGGGCCGGCTGGCAGAATGGGGAAGAGCTGGTTGGTGATGAGTCAGAGGAATCACCATAGAGGTGGCAGCAGCTGCAGATCCTGGAGTTCCTGTGGTCGGGTTACCATGCGTCCAGATTTTCACGGACATGTCCGGCTTTTTGGGTTTTCAATTGCCCACTCTGGGGGCTGGGGGGGGAGCTGCGTGCTCTGCGGGGGAGCACGGCACTGTGTCTGACTCCGCACCCCAGACACACTGCTCTGAGCAGCAGGGTACGGGGGCCGGGGGGCTGGAGAAGGGGCATGGGGTCCCAAGGACAGTCAGGGGACAGGGAGCAGGAGGGATTGGATGGGTCAGGGGTTCTGGGAGGAGCCTGTTAGGGGGTGGGCATATGGAGAGGGGTCAGGGGAGTCAAGGGACAGGGAGCAGGGGGGGTTAGATGGTTTGGGGGTTTTCTGGGGGCAGTCAGGGTACAGGGAGTGGTTGGATAGGTGTGGGAGACCCGGGGTTCTGTCAGGGGGCGGGGGTGCGGATAGGGGGCAGGGCAGTCAGGGGACAGGTAGGGGGGAAGTTCTAGGGGGGCAGTTAGGGTGGGGGGGTCTAAGGAGGGGGCAGTTGGAGACAGGGAGAAGGAAGGCTTAGATAGAGGGCAGGGTCCTGGGAGGGGGTGATCACGGGACAAGGAGCAGCAGAGGTTGGATGGGTTGGCTCTTCTGTGGGGGGCAGTCAGGGGGCAGGAAGTGGGTGGGAGTAGATAGGGGGCAGGGCTTCAACTCCCCTCCCCCCCCCCCCCCCCCGGAGTGTCCTCTTTTTTGAAAGTTCAAATACGGTAACCCTACCCTATGGGCCAAGCCTCCACTCCTGAGAGTTCAGGCGAACCTCCCCCTGTTCTCAGGGAGTCTTTGGCTTTTGTGCCTGGGCCTGCCTGCCGAGACAGAGGACTCAGTGTTTCCATCAGGCTGCTCAGCTGCAAATGCAGCCACCCAAAGAGGTGAAGAATGGAAGCGAAAGAGCAAAGCTGGACCCTCCACTGAGCTCCTGCCATCAAGTGAGCACAGCCTGGGAGAGACGAGGGAAAGCTCCAAGGTGGCTGGTGGCTGCAGGAATCCAGGGGAGGAGAAATAAATAGTTCATGATGAATCCTACGGGCTTTGTCTTGTGTGGTGAAGGGTTTAAAATGGGTCTAGTTACGATCACATTCAACTTTACAATGGCTGTGTCTGATTGAAGGGCAGGTCTGGAAAGGTCAGAGGTCACTCTAGGAGCTTCAAGTCTCCGATTCTGTCCCTATTGTCTGCTTTGACCAGCTGATCTCACCCCAACACATCCCTCAGTTGGTCGCAGTGGTGAGCTCTTTCCCTCTTTTTCTGAATTAGCTGCCAGCATGGGGACGGGATACATGTGGCCAAGGAAATGGAGAGGCATGGGGGTCACTTGCAGAGGCATGCAGAGAACTTGCAGAGTTGCCTGTTAATGCAGCTCCTATGGGGGAAGCACGGTAGGGTACTGTGCACTCAGGGGCACCATTTCCAATTTTGGTGGTGGCTGGGAGGATAATTTTACCATGATTCAAAGGGCTACTTAGGCTCCTGAAAACTCTAGTGTTTTGGCAGATAACTTAGCAAAGAGCTGACAGGACCACTTGCCAGACTGCTTTCCGGGGAAGACAGCTATAAGAATGGATCCAGGGAATGGTTCTGTATCTCTGAGCTGTTTGGACACTTTCAGGGAACATTCCCGATGCAAGACAGAGATCCCCAAAGTTATCCTGGGTACCCCTGAGAGACTTATGGAAAACTAGCAGATACCACATCTCTGCTGTCACTTTGCACTGACAAACTTGGACTGTCCCAACCTGTTCATGTATTTTACCTGCTTTCACCTCTCAAGAACTTTCATCTATAAAAGAAAGAAAATTAAATATATGACGTATTTACACCGATATAGGGCCGTAGCGTAAACCCGACCTCAGAGTTGTTCCATTGAAATGGAATTATCACAGCAGTCATTAAAGTGAAACATGCATGTAAGGGTTTCCCGGGCCGAGATTAAGGCCACAGCGTAGGAGAGGAGCTGATGCAAGAAGAGAAGAGCTGTGCAAAAACTGAAATACCACTTGCAACCTGGCCCAAACAATGCATCATGACAAATAAACTCCTCTTGTTATACAGTAATAGAGCTGGTTCAAAATGGTTTTACACTCACAATGCAACCTTTTAATTAGAAATGCCACTTTGGATTACATTGATCATTTGAAAAAAGTTCCCTTTTAAAAAAAAACATTTTGGATTTCTCTGCCCACTTGAGAGAGAACGTGGAGTTTTTCCCACCAAAACTAAACAGAAATTTGATCATTAAAAACATTTGCAAATAAGTTAGAAGAATATCGGGGGGGGGGGGGAGTGGTTTCTTCTTCAATTTTCATGACCGTCTCCACCCCCGCTATTTTTGACCAATTCTAATTATGAATAAATGTCTGTCTGTCCATGAATGATAAATATGTCTGCTTCTGAAACATTTACAAACAACGGCTCTCATCAGGAGCCCTGAGGTCACATTACGCAGAGAAACACCCAGGCCTGCGGGGTTCACATTCACAAAGACATAAACCTCCTAGGATGGGAATGTCACACACAACACAGCGTGAGTGGCCCGGGTTGGTGAGGTGCATGTTTTGCTGTTGCTGGCAAATTGTGCTTTTTTGAGGTGGGGGCGGGGGGGAGTTATATTTGCAAGGAGTTCTTCATCCTCTCCCACTCTCAGCCAGGGGAGCCGGAACAGGGGAGACCAGGGCCCACCACTTTTTACTGGCCATAAGTGTGAGCGACTGGATGACAGGGGACAGACGGGAGCCGGGCGGGGGCGGTGTTTTGGGGGCAAGGGGGGGGCATGAAGTGGCAGCTCAGAGAGAAAGGCTGCATGAGGGGTGGCCTCGGAAAGGGGCGGTTTGAGGGGGCTGGACCTCGAGGAGAAGGGGTGGCACAGGGGCTGGGCCACAGTTTGGGTGACAGCAGCCCCCCTCCCCCTTTTAGGAAGCTTTTGCCCATCTTGCCCTCATCTCAAATCAATTTGTTACAGTAAGAAAACTTTGAGCAACAAGGAGACTCAAAGACCCAGAATATAACCGCTAAAATCCTCACCCACCCCTAGAGCTGGGCAAACAGAATTTTTTGGTCGCTGACAATTCCAAAAAAAAGAGATGGAAAAAAACTGGTTTCAGGTTGAACAAAAGTAACGTTTTTCCAAATTTTTCATGAACGAAAAAGCTTTAAAAAACAAAAACAAAAAGACCCAGGAACATTTCCAGGGTGGTAACTTTTTGAATTTTTTTAAAAAAAACTAAAGGACATTTTTAAACAAAAAATTGTTTCAAACTGAAAAATCAAAATGGTTTGTTTGGAAAGTGTCTAAACAAAATGCTTTGACTTTTTAACAACTGAGGGGAGGGGCTGGACGTGAACAATTCAGCAGAATGCATATGAATTCGCAAACTGCTGAACCTAAAATAGGTTTAGATGAAAGTTTCTCCCAGTTTAGTCCCCACCATTGAGGGGCATCGTAGGAGGGATCAGCTCTTCTAGCTGGTTTCCCAGCCCAAGTCTGTCTCCATTTAATGGGTCCCTCCCCCCCACTTCGGTTTAGGGTTGCCAATTTTAATTGGACCTATTCCTGAAGATTTTATCATGACATAATCTTTAATTAAAAATTAATCTTAAATTCCTGCAGACTCCCGGTCATCCTGGAGGATTGGCAATGCTACTCCAGTTTCCTGGGCCACACCCGTGGATCCCTTCCTCTGGGTTCCTGGGTGAAGCGTCTGTCCACCATTAGCAGGTCTCCTTCCCCATTCTCCAGGGCTGGGTCTCGATTCCTGTTTCTAATTCCCTGGGCCTAGTCCCCGTCCCTGTCACAAACTGCGGTGAGCTCAGATTCCTGTGAATCCTGCAGACTTCCAGGCTGCTGGGAGGGATGAGTCAGCAGCTTGCTGAAGACGAGTCGCGGGTAGGCAAACACTTTCCCTCTACCTTTCCAAAACCCACATAGGTACAGTGAGACCAGCACCCCCACCACCCCCACCACTCCACGCACCATGAGATGATTCCAGGACGCTGGCTCTGAAAAAAAAGAGAGAGAAAGGCCCCGTGACTAAGGGAGTCCGTTAAATCATCCCACTGCTGCCATGAGGATCCCAGAAGATGAAGACATTCCTGGGATACAGTAAGAGCTGAGTTGGGTCGTGTGCACATGGTCACCACTCAGAGCAGCGGGAATGAGATCTCCAGGCTCATTATCCCCATCGGCCAAGGTGACGGAGGGAGAAAGGTGAGCCCGGCAAAGCAGCCCCTGTTCCAGAGTCTGGGAACCGTGATTTTTAAGATGCTCCAGGATGGGGTCCCTCAGGTCTTAAGGTTAGAGGGGACGGTTAGGATCATCTCCTGCAGCGTCTCCTGAAGCATGGGGAAGGGCTAGCCATGGTGGGAAGAGTGGGGTTTGAAGACGAGTACATGAAAATGGGGGAGTGGGGTCGCTAACACATTGCTGGTGGGTGAGGGGCACGATCGGTTTCTTTGCCTTGAGGAGGGGGCTCAGCTTTTAAAAGTTTTGGGAAGAATAATTTAGTCTGAGCCCTGGCATAACCCAGGCCAGAGAACATCGCCTACTGATTCCTGCACCCAGTCCAGTGATTTATGGCACTGACTTGGCATTGAGAGGGATTTTATCATACGCTGAAATCCAGCTGCAGAAGGGAAAGGGCATTAGAAGCTGAAAGACCCCAGAAGTGGCTCTGGTTTTCTACTCAAAATAACCAGCCAGGGCTGATTTTCCCCGGCCCAGCGCCTTGCAGTCATGCAGCAGCGCCTAGTGAGTTCGGTGTGCAGGCAGGCTCCCAAATCCAGACAGTGGCACTTCACATCCACTTTGCTCTGGCGTCAGGGACTGCCCTGAGCGCCCATCCTGCAAACACGTACGCACCTGAGCCCTCCCACTGTGATCCAAGGCTACTCCTGCTGATGGAGTTAAACACGTGGCTAAAGCGTTTGCAGAGGTTCCAAAGAGCTGAGGCTCCATGTAAAAGGAACATTACTCCAGTTATTCCAATTTTGGGTTGATGAGATGCTCCTGCCTGCCCACCCCCCCCTTCACAGCTGAGTCTCCCACCCAGTGGAATTCTCCAAGGAACTTCCCACTCCAAGAGACAGAGGTGCCTGAAGTGGCCATTAGCCTCTTAAGTCCCTTTGGGAATCCAGCCCTAACCGTTCATCGGGACAAGTCCTCAGCTCCCTGCAGCTGTCCCGTTACCCAGGTCGCACGGTGCAGGTTTCCTCTCATCCATCAGACTTCGTTTTTAAAGGAAAGCTGAGATGCAGGAGATCAAGGTGGCGCTTCCAATGAACAAGTACCAGGTCACCCACCCCATGGGATTCAGCCTCGTATGGTCCTTGCTCCAGACCCCCTAACTCTGTGGTTCTCAAGCAGGGGTACACGTATCCCTGGGGTACACAGAGCTCTTCCGAGGAGTAGGTCAACTCATCTAGATATTGGCCTCGTTTTACAACGGGCTACATAAAAAGCACTAGCGAAGTCAGTGCAAACTAAAATTTCAGACAGACACTGACTTGTTTATACTGTTCTGTACGCCACACACGGACATGTAAGTACAATACTTATTTCCAAAGGGTTTATTTTATAATTGTATGGTACAAATGAGAGTCAGCAATTTTTCAGCAATAGTGGCTGTGGCAACATTTGTATTTTTAGGTCTGATTTTCGAAGCAAGTCGTTTTTAAGTCAGGAGAAACTTGGGGTACGCAAGACAAATCAGACTCCTGAAAGGGGTGCAGTGGTCTGGAAAGGTTGAGAGCCACTGCCCTAACTCACCTCACAGCCTGGGACGTCTTCTCGACTGACGCTCAGCAGTGAAGTTGGAGATGAAGGAGAACACCAGAGCCCAGCTTCCCATTAGCGGGAGGGGGAGGAAAAACTCACCTCTGGGCCTTTCCTTGTTACACGGACCCACAGTGACACGGACTCTCTCTCACTCTGCAGCTTCTCAGGCTCTGCTGCTGGGAACAGCTGCGGGTGGATAAAAGGCAGCCAGGTTCTGTCTGAGACGTGTGCCACGGAGCTCAAATGGATCTGCCAGAAAGAAGTGGCCGTGATAGAAACAGTGCAACTGAGGATCTACATTTGTGTACCTGTAATGTGAAGTACCCCCCTGTTCAGTCTCCTGGGTAGGGCCCGACCAAATTCACCCATGAAAGTTTGGTAAATGTCATGGTCAGGAGATTTTTAAAAGTCTTTCCCGGGCTGGAGGGAAGGGGCCCTGTGTCCCCCCTCTCCCTTCCCCCCCTTTCCCGGGCTGGGGGGGCCCTCTCTCCCCCCTCTCCCTTCCCCCCCTTTCCCAGGCTGGGGGGGCCCTCTGTGATCCCTCTCCCTTCCCCCACTTTCCCGGGCTGGGGAGGGGCCCTGTGTCCCCCCTTCTCCCTTCCCCCCTTTAACGGGCTCGGGGGAGGGGGGCTGTGTCCCTCCCTCCCTTCCCCCCCTTTCCCAGGCTGTGGAGGGCCCTGTGTCCCCCTTCCCGCACTTTCCCGGGATGGGGGGGCCCTCTGTCCCCCTTCCCCCATTTCCCAGGCTTCGGGGGGTCCCTCTGTCCCTCCTCTCCCTTCCCCCCCTTTCCCAGGCTGGGGGGGCCCTCTGTCCCCCCTCTCCCTTCCCCCACTTTCCCAGGCTGGGGAGGGGCCCCGTGACCCCCTCTCCCTTTCCCAGCTTTCTCAGACTGGGCGGGGGCCCTGTGTCCCCCTTCTCCCTTCCCCCCCTTTAATGGGCTTGGGGGGGCTGTGTACCCCCTCTCCCTTCCCCCCCTTTCCCAAGCTGTGGAGGGCCCTGTGTGCCCCTTCCCCCCCTTTCCCGGGATGGGGGAGCCCTCTGTCTCCCCTTTACCTGCCCCCCTTTCCCGGGCTGGGGGGGCCCTGTGTCCTCCCCTCCCTTCCCCGGGCTGGGGGGGGCCTCTGTAAACCCTTTCCCTTTCTCCGCTTTCCCAGGCTGTGGAGGGCCCTGTGTGCCCCTTCCCCCCCTTTCCCGGAATGGGGGGGCCCTCTGTCTCCCCTTTACCTGCCCCCCTTTCCCAGGATGGGGGGCCCTGTGTCCCCCCTCCCTTCCCCCCCTTTCCCGGCCTGGGGGGGCCTCTGTCCCCCCTTTCCCTTCCCCCCTTTCCCGGGCTTGGGGGCCCTCTGTCCCCTTCCTCCATTTACCGGGCTGGGGGGGCCCTGTGTCCCCCCTCTCCATTCCCCCCCTTTCCCTTGCTGGGGTGGTGCCCTCTGTCCCCCCTCTCCCTTCCCCCCTTTTCCTGGGCTGGGGGGCCCTCTGTCCCCCTTTCCACCCTTTCCTGGGCTGGGGGGGCCCCCTATTCCCCTTCCCCCCCTTTCCATGGCTGGGGGGAGGCTCTGTGTGCCCCTTCCCCCCCCTTTCGCAGGCTGGGGGGGCCCTCTGTCTCCCCTTTACCTGCCCCCTTTCCCGGGCTGGGGGGGGGGGGGGCTGTGGCCCCGCTCTCCCTTTCCCCCTTTCCCCGACTGGGGGGGGGGGCCTGTGTACCCCTTGCCCCCCTTTCCCAGGCTGGGGGGGCCCTGTGTCCCTCCTCTCCCTTCCCCCCCTTTTCGAGGCTGGGGGGCCCTATGTCTCCCTTCCCCCCCTTTCCCGGGCTGGGGACGGGGGGCCTGTGTCCCCCTTCCCCCCTTTCCCAGGCTGGGGGGCCCTCTGTCCCCCTTCCCCCCTTTCCCAGGCTGGGGGGGCCCTGTGTCCCCCCTCTCCCTTCCCCCCCTTTTTGAGGCTGGGGGGGTGCCCTATGTCTCCCTTCCCCCCTTTTCCCAGGCTGGGGGGCCCTGTGTCCCCGTTCACCCCCTTTCTCGGGCTGGGGGGCCCCTGTTCCCCCTTCCCCCCTTTTACTGGCGGGAGGGGGGCTGTGTCCCCCTTTCCCGGGATGGGGGGGGGCCTGTCTCCTGTTGTTTCCACTCCTGTTTTTCAAACAAACATTTTTCCTGTTGAGTTGAAGCCCTTTTGCACAAACACTTCTAAATCATGCTTCCTCTTAGTCATTCCCCAAAGTAACACATCAAATCAAATTCTGCTCCCCATTATATGGGAGTGAATCCAAAATAACTCATTGATCGCTATCCACATTTACACCAGTGTAAGTGAGAGCAGAATTTGGGCCTATATAGTACAAATTGAAAAATACTGCTGTATTGTCTTGGGAGACAGCGGCTGTTTCTCTTAGAGGAACTATGGTATTGTCTTATGAAAACCTTCACGTGCAGAAGTGGTGAACAAAGATGAATGTGTGAAGCAATGTTTGAACCAAACATGCCAAACCCCTGGAAAAAAACACAGAAATTGGGCTTGTTTTTGGCTCAATTGGCTTGTGAGTTGCTTGTTGGCTAGGTTTTAGCTTGTAGCTTGTTGCCTGTTACTTTTTTTTTTTATCAGCTCCTGGCAATCAGCGGCAAGGAGGGGAAGAGAGTCATGGACAGCAGGCCCACCACAGTCCCAGACTGCATGTTCGGGGGATCTAATCGCATAGAGAGTTGGGGTTCTTAAAAAATGGCTTGTTTTGACCTTGTTTTAAAATGGGATTAGCTTGATTTTTGGCTTATTGTGAAAGTTGGGGTGCTTATTTACTACATGAAAGTAACTGTGGTTTGAACTGATCCAAACAGCGATGACATTTACTCCACTCCCCTCTTCATTAGAAGCTCCAACTTTTCCTCAGTGTTTCCCCCTCCCCCATTATCTTCCCTGTCATCAGCCATGAGAATGGAGAGTATGGCATGCCCACTTACGTACCTATTCTGCCACATGCCATAAGGCTTTGTATGAAGCAGCATCTCCCAAAAAAACATGTTAAACATGCACGGCCAAAATGCAGCAGAACCAGCCAATCTGTTGAAATACTTTATGCCTCTGACATCGCTCATGTCTTGTAGGTAAATGATAATGTTTCTGCAAATCTGTTCACTCAGTGCTTTGGGACTTAAGCACAGGAAAAGTCGCCATTCTTTTATTATTATTATTTTGTCTTTACAGTCATAAGCAACAAGATTCACTTGGCAGGTTCTTCCACTTTCTGGATCATTTCTGTTTTCACCTGTCTAGTTCCAGTTACTTTTCTGGCAGCCTGGCACCACTGCCTGGGCATTACAGTCCAGCTTTATTTTTGGTCCCTGGAGAACATCCCATTTCCTTAAAAGCCTCATGAAATTCTGCCACCAAATTCTCTGTGTTATCTGTTTGTATCATGAGGCTACCTGATGAACATTAGCAATCCACATGCACAAGTGGGTGACTATCTAGTACTATAGCAAAGAGCAGTTTACTCACTTTTAGAGCCCTGGGCGGGTACGTAAATGTGTATCCGCCTCCGAGCCGCGATCTGCAAAAATTATCTGCGGATATCCGGGGATTTTCAGGGCTGTACACCGGGGGCCGGACTCAGGCGCCGGGGCACACGCTCCCCTCTGGAGCCCGGTTAAGGAGAGACGCCCTGGCAGTTGTGAGGAGCCGCAGTGGATCCTGAGCAGCCCCCCGCCCAGTGTCCCAGCCCCCGACCCAGGGCAGGTGGAGGGACCCAGGCTCCCCCCAGCTGCCAGCGCTGGTCTCCCTGACCCGGTTCCGGCCCGGCCATGGTAAGAGCCAGGCGGACAGCTGTGTGGAGCTGCGGCAGACCCTCTACCTGCCCTGGGCGTGGGGCCCGAACAGTCGCTGGCCCCTGTCCCGGCCCCCCAGGCACCGCCCAGGGCAGATCACAGCTGCCCATCTGCTCTTACCATCAAAGCCCTGCCCGGATACAAAATTTGTATCCGCATCCATGCTCAAATGGTCCATGGATAAAAAGCGGATACCCGCGGATTTGCAGGGCTCTACTCACTTTTTCTCCACTGCACTTTGATCAAGTCCATTCATGTTAAATCAGGCTTCCCTTTAGGGTATTGTAACAGACGTCCCTCTCACCTTGGACAAGCCTGAACCTGACCCCATGTAAACACCATTGGATGGACATTTAGTAATGCGGGAAGTTGTAGCAACCATGCGACAAGCCTGAAGACCCTTGCTGTAGGTATTCCAATGGTTAGAGCCATGTGTCAGTCATGTCCATCTAACACTCAATGGACTGACCCAAAAATGACGCTCACAATCAGGGATCACAAATTTTAAGGCACCTTTATTCCCAATCTGGCTGAGACACGGCAAAAGATACAGGTTAGTTAGGATGCAGGATACTTCAATTAAAGGGGTTACACTGAACAATATCAAACCGTGAATAACATGAGGGTATAACACAAGTAGTTCTAAGCCCTGTAGCCCCACATGTTCCGACTGATGACAGATATCTCTGGGTAACCCCCAAAATAATCCCCAGGAGGGTGAGAAATTAAGTTAATAAAAAGATCTATCGAGAATTTATTTAACCATCCTGTAGCATTTCATAGCTATTACATTTCTATTAAATTATATTAAATTTCATAGGATGATTCAAACAAACCTGGAGAGAGGTAACAATTTTCTATTCGATTTTATAGGAGTTCATAATGGGGAAGATGTTGACAAAGAAAAATTAAGGCAGAATATCAGGAAAAACTTGCTGATGGTGGGATAGCAGCCTAAAGGATGAGGTGAAAGTCTTGGAACATTTAAAAATAAACCAGCCAAAATGTAAGCAAATGTACAATAGGGAACAATCCTGAAACAACAGTGAGATGGAGTAAATGAGAACTGCTGCATTAAGCCTTTTCCTTCTCGACCTTATCAGTTTATTTAAAGCTTCAGAATACACCCCATTCACAAGTTTGTTTGGGGAGTACATGGACTGCCCTGTATGTATGTCCTCAAGCAACTAAGGAGTACAAGTGTGATGCCTGGCAACTTGGCCAACACACTAGGAATTGAATCAGGAGCCTCTAGAGGTGGTTCTCGGGCTGCCAGCTGCTTGCAGCCCAATCAACACATGGCTGCAGCCCATGTGATATCCTCCGGGCCATACAGGTAATATATAGCGTGGATGCAGCCCACCTAACACAGAGAGAGTTGCACATGTGGCCCACAATGGTAAATACTTTGAGAACTACCGTGAGCTAAAAGCATGAGCAACTACAGCTTGAGCTAAAGAGCCAGATTTCTGTTACAGACTTCTATCTTCTGATTGGGCACACAAGGGCAACTGTGATACAGTACACAGTCACCAGTGGGTTACACGAGTTACATGAGTAAAACAAAACAAGCTCAAATTACAATCTGATCATTCATCCTTTTATTACTCTAATACATTTCTCTTAGACCCAGCAAGACAAGAACTGATATGGAACTATGTCCCCATTAATTCACATTAGGGTGAAGTAAACAAGTATGATAATGTTCATCACAGCAAAGGATGCACATTATGATAAAGCAAGTTCTAAAATTAACAAAGCAGTACAGAGAAACATGGAACACTTTTCCATGGATACACAAAACCTCTCTTTTTTATCAAGAGATTAGCTTACAAAATGTCTGCTTATCAGCAACAGAGAATGAAACAGCTTCTTTATCTGTGGACTAGGTGATACTGGAAAACAAAACAACAATGGAATTCTTTTTTTAGCACTTTAACTGTCCAATTCATGCCTAACCTAAAACTTGATGACTAGGAGAGTGATTTATCATGTTGATTTATTCAATGCTTTTAGGAAAACCGCCAGTCTGAACACCCAACCTCACTTCATCTGAGCTTCCCTTAAATTTACAACACATTGTAAGAAAAAAGGAAGGTCATGGACTAATGGACAACTTCCTGTCCAAATAAAAGACTATGCTGTGGATCTAGTGCAGGAGGACCTGTGAACTGTTACATCCAGACGGTATTAAAATGTACTAGAAATATATCTTTTAAAAAATCATAGAAAAACAGTAGCTTGATTTTCAAATAGTCTCATTCCCAGTCCAATCAAACAGTTTCATGGAGGTACAGATGCTTTCATACTCTGATGCCATAACTTGGATCCCTCAAATGGATTTTGCTGTCAGCCTGAACAAAATTATGGAATAACTACTTTGTAATGAGCTGGCCATTCATACATTTAGTGAAATAACTTCTTCCTCTATGAATTGGCAATGGGGAAATAAGCTAGATGTTCACGCTATTGCTATGGGAGAAAATTGGCCGCTTCCCAAACTACTTTGCTTTCAAACTAGACCACTTTAGCAGTCACAATGCACCAGAGAAATGTGCTTGAATACAGTGTGAGAGACTGTCATGTCACTAACCATACATTACTTTTAAAAATGTAATACTTCTCTATGAATTATTTAAAATGTTAAAAAGAAAAACAGACTGTGGGCAGGGTGTACCAGGTCTTTGTGGCTTCCTTCTGGAGGCTCCTCTGCTCTGCTGCACCCAGCCTCCGGAGCAGTTCTCTGAGAGGAAAAGAGCAGCAAGTGTTAAACTTCCAGCGTTGCCTAAAGAGACATCCAGAGAGCAGCCATTTTAGGAACCATTGAGAGCTGGTCCTCCAGCAGCTAGAAAGGCTGGGGACCAGTTACAAACAATCAAGGCTCAGCAGGCCAAAATAAAAGGAGCTGCCTGGGTTTAGCAATATGGTTCCTGGCTGGAGCCAATGGAGCAAGGTGGGATGTTCCCTATGCTACAGCTAAAGGAACTGGGCTGGGTCAGGCCAAGCCTGGATCTGTTTCTGGTCACCCATGAGAGTAGGAGTGTGGGAGGAACCCTGCTGAGTTAATTCCACAAAGGGAGTTAAGTCGTAGGTGGGTAAGAAGCCATTTTTGTTATAATGGCCAATTCTCTGCAATCACATCCGCCAACTCCTTTAGCACCCTCAGATGCAGTGCATCCGGCCCCAGGGACTTGTGCTCGTCCAGCTTTTCTAAATAGTCCTGAACCTCTTCTTTCTCCACAGAGGGCTTGTCACCTCCTCTCCATGCTGTGCTGCCCAGTGCAGTAATCTGGCTGCTGACCTTGTTCGTGAAGACAGAGGGAAAAAAGGCATTGAGTACATTAGCTTTTTCCACATCCTCTGTCACTAGGTTGCCTTCCTTATTCAGTAAGGGGCCCACACTTTCCTTGATCTTTTTCTTGTTGCTAACATACCTGAAGAAACCCTTCTTGTTATTCTTAACATCTCTTGCTAGCTGCAACTCCAAGTGTGATTAAGCCTTCCTGATTTCACTCCTGCATGCCTGAGCAATATTTTTATACTCCTCTCTGGTCATTTGTCCAATCTTCCACTTCTTGTAAGCTTCTTTTTTTGTGTTTAAGATCAGCAAGGATTTCACTGATAAGCCAAGCTGATCACCTGCCGTATTTACTATTCTTTCTACACATCAGGGTGGTTTGTTCTTCAACCTCAATAAGGATCCTTTAAAATACAGCCAGCTCTCCTAGACTCCTTTCCCCTTCATGTTATTCTCCCAGGGGATCCTGCCCATCAGTTCCCTGAGGGAATCAAAGTCTTCTTTTCTGAAGTCCAGGGTCCGTATTCTGCTGCTCTCCTTTCTTCCTTGTGTCAGGATCCCGAACTCAACCATCTCATGGTCACTGCCTCCCAGGTTCCCATCCACTTGTGCTTCCCCTACTAATTCTTCCTGGTTTGTGAGCATAAGGTCAAGAAGAGCTGTGCCCCTAGTTGGTTCCTCCCGCACTTGCACCAGGAAATTGTCCCCTACACTTTCCAAAAACTTCCTGGATTGTCTGTGCATGAGCCTTAGTGGTATCTCCCATAGCAAGTGCATTTGTAATAATGCTCATGGTTATCTGCTGGAAGCTGTTGGGTTTAACCTATATATCTCTGATGGTTTTAATATTGGTGCATTGAGACTACCTCTCATTCTGTGTGATACAACCATAGGTGAGATCTGCTGAGGCCTTTGAGATAACAACACCACAGGTTTAGCACTGGGGTGCTGATGAAAGAGAATTTTCTTTGGTGGGACCATCAGTGAAGGGACTCAATCTATCCCTTAGTCCAACAGAGGCTGAATGCATTGAGCTGTGGGGCATGGTGCAAAGATTATCTCATATCCCAGGCTTCTCATAAATGGGATTATGGGCCTAGTGGGGCAGCGGGGGGAGAACTGTTCTGATATGGTAACCAGGCCAGTTGTATTTTTGTACATTGTTTATATATGCACCCAGAGTTGTAAGCCTAACAGGCGATGTCTCTATGCAGGAGTGAGTGAATTAGAGTACATTTCCTGTTTTCTGGCCTCTCAGCATGGTTTTATGTGGCAATGAAGTAGTGGTCCTGGCTATGATTTTTATGTGGGTTTTGCAGGTTCGTGCTTCACCAGCTTATGTATAGAGCAGACAGTTTTGCAAACAGTTATGTTGCTGGCGTGTGAAATTCAGGCAACCATTAATGATGCTCTAGGATTGAGTCCTGCTCCCACTGAAGTCAACAGCATAATCCCTAGAGGGTCAAATCCTGCCCTTTCCTCCATGGATGCAGAAGGGACACCTGGGAACAGAATCAATCAGTTCTGTTGAATAGGGGATAGGATATGGAGAGCCATGCCGCGTGTGTGCAGACCTTAGCTCTGCTCAGCAGTAGCTCCCTATGTGTGCTAAAAGGGAAAAGAAGCAGTGGGCTAAGGGTGTGTCTGAGGATCCTCTTTTATGTGGATCCTTCTGTTCCCCACTGTCACACTCAGAGGGCGAGCTATGCTTTAGATGCCTTTGCAGTATCTCTTGAGTACACCCCTTCAAGTGACAGATCTAGGCCTGTCTTTTTCTCAGGGTAGAATTCTGCAGTTCACTCTGCTATTAGACTGGGTTTCTTCCTGCAGTCCCCTTGTTTCCCAACCATGATAATTCCACACATCCAGCTGTATTTTGAACCTTCAATAACTATCCCTTTGGGAGCTTGTCATCAGTGTCTGATTCAAGCTTCTTCCAAACAAACACATTTGTTCATTAATCCAAAGGTACATAGCAATGGGAGAACAGGGTTTAAAAATCACAAAAAGCCTATTTGTGTAACCCTTCTGCCCATCAGAGTTGGCAGCAACAAGGGCCGGGTTCAATATCTAGGGGTTCCATTCCAATAACACAATGCAAACCGGCTCGAGCCCCCACCCAGTGACCTGGGACAAATATATACCACCCCCGCTGGGTGCCTCCAAGAGGCAATACTTCACCTCTCGCAAGCACATAGTCTGAGTGTAGCAAAAGTCTTTTAATAACAGAGAGAAACAATGTGGCATTATGTTGGGGAAACACCACCAACAGGATTCATAACACAACCCATGAGCAAAAACAACCCCACCGCAGGCAAATTGGGGCATGCCCTTTTCCCTTTGGTTCTTGAGTCCAGCAACCCCAAATCACCCAAAGTCCCAAAAGTCCAATGCCCCAAAAGTCTCTGTCCCTGGTCAGGGCAGCCCCAGAGTTCGAAAGTTTATCGGCGGAGCTTTACCTCCCAACCTGGGTGGAAATGGGACGGGGGTAAGAGGCACCTTACGTGATCTGAAGCTGACCGCCCCATAGCTCCATAGCGGCGCTCCGCTCCGCCAGCCGCCCCACAAAACTCCTTCGCTCAGCTGCACTCCGCTCCACCAGCCGCCCCACAAACTCCTTCACTCAGCTCCACGGCCCACAAGCAGCTCCTGCCATCCACACACTGCTCCGCGTCAAACTGCTTCACCAGCCGTCCCGCAAACTGCTCCACAATATATCGTCAGGCTCCCCCACTACTTAACACAACACTCAGTGATTTCAGCTCTTAGGTGAATTCAGCTTATAGTAGGGGAGCCCCAGTGTTGGCGCACTGTCAGCCCAAAGTGAGCTCAGCAGCCTATAACTAGACTTCTAATGAAATCAAAATTAGCTCTGATATTCCACAGTGGAGAGAGGAGGAAGTGCAATCAGCATGTAAGGCCCACACCAAGGGGCCCATGCCACCAAGTATTAATACTTGTCCCCAGCCTCTCTCCATTCACACAGTTTTAGAACCCATGACCCTTGCCTAGCGAGCGCTACTTAGTTGATGGTGAATCCTTCCATCATAACAAAAGGCCACGTACAGTTCCAAGCACAGTTCCCATAATCAGGGTAATAACAATTTATTCTTCCTGCCCCAATAACAGAGACACTGGGGATCCCACAGCAGCCAAAGTGACCATTTGGGCAGCTATGGTCTCATTCTAGGCGTGGTGGGTGTGCCTATGCAAATGAGATCGGCCCCTGAAGTTCTTTTCCACAACTTGCCACACCTCACCACCAGATGTCAGGGTGGAGCTCATCCTGACACTGCTTACATATGCATTTCGCTTTACCTAGCTTAGCCTTTCCTTGACGGTTTAAGTAGGTTCCACTTAACCCCGTCACTGGGCTGGGTGAGATGCGTTCCCCTGTAACTACTGCTCCTTGGACATCCCAGACGGCATCTCTCCCCTCTTAAGTCTCAGGTTGTCTTTTTAACCATTCTAAAGTCTCTTTGCTTCGTGTTTCTGACTAAAGATCTCCTGGGGTTTTGAGCAGGGCACCAAATTCACTTACGCATGTCTCCAGAGGGTACTGGAGGTGCTCTTCACAGAATGGATTGCTGGTATGGGCCCTCTGAACACCAGGAAATTGAATTCTATCTACTAGTGTTGTGTGTGGTTCCTGCAGGACTATCAACAAACTCACAGAGCTAGACAGAGATACAAAACATTCAAAAAATTAGTATATATAATGTCCATGTTCTTCACAGCCACCCTCAGAGGAATGAAGTGTTTTTGGACCACTGTGGCTAGTGCGTTTTCAGAGCTGCAATAATAGAAAGGTCCAGCAGCTACTTCATAGCCTGAGTATGGAAAACTCTTTTGCCCCAGTCTCAGGGCCAGCTCCAGGCACCAGGGTTCCAAGCTAGTGCTTGGGGTGGCAGAGTTTCCGCCGCGGCGGCTATTCGGCAGCAGCTCCTCAGTCCCTCTACAATTTGTCTGTAGCACCTGTAACTCCAGCATGTAAGTGCCTATCACCATAACATCTCATTTGGATCCACAAAGCATGACCCATGGGTGGTCTTCATAGTAATTATTACTCTTTGCTTCTCCACAGTTCTAGGGAAGCTCCCCTAGGCAGAGATTGCTTTGATTTAACCCCTTTCTCTCATGCTAGTGTTCACTGCATAGATGTAAAGGTTATTAAAGGTTATGAAATTATACAAGCCTCTTAAATGCTGTTAGTCCCACTCTGCTCTGCTCAGTTGATCAAGCTTCGAAGGAAATGTAGCTCAACACTAAGCCTACTCTGCTTTGAAGCTCCGCTACACAATCAACGGAGGGATGGAATTTTCTCTGAAGCCAGGCTAATGCCAAGTGATGCCAGCAGATTTTCTTTCAAGCCCTGCTGTCGCTGTGCTGACCAGCACAGGATGGGGCCAGCACCAGCAGCCTGAGTTGCTTGTTCTGTGGAGCTCTGACTCTCTTCAGTTGAAAGGAGTGGGGTTGGCACTGGTGGCTATTCCGAAGTTCTGCTCAAGCCACTGCAGGATGAAAGAAGCGAGGAGGGAGAGAAAAATATGAGGGAGGAGACCACCAGAGAGAGGAGGAAGAGATGGGGGAAACGGAGAGGAGAGAAATGGGTGGGGAAGTATTTTTTAGAATTGTCATTTACAATTGCCTCACAAACATGAAGCATTTTCACGTGGTCCCTATCTGGTTACAGACAGTGGGCTAGATTCCCTAGATCGCTTGGCTGCTTTGCCTCACTGGAGCTGCTTGTACAAGCTGAAGCATACCTGGCCCTATATAGTTATCCCTGAAAGTATAAACTAAATTCCTGAGTTACACCAGCTTTAAACTGAAGTAACTCCACTGACTTCAATGGAGTCCTGCATAAAACTGAACTAACACAGCAGTGAATCACTCCCTGATTTTTATTTACACCCTTTTGGTATGATGATATTTTACCTACCATTTGATTGAGATTTTTGGTGGATTAACAATCCATAAATTCATTATCAACAGTCAGAAATCACTTGTATTCTTTTTGCAGTAAAACATGCTATGAATGCAATGGCACATTCTGGACTGTACTTTTGCTCAACCAATATTAGCATACTTTGCATCTGTTGAGGCATGAGGCACACACCTAAAATTATATTATATTTACAAAATTACAAATGCTTACATTATTAACCCACTAACAAACCCCCACCCAGGGATAATTCCTTGCCATTCAAGGAGTATACATATTGAGATCCCAGCTGGACAGTTTATTGATTAAAAGCAAGTCAACTAAACCACTTGCAGATGTCTGTACTTTATGCGAAATAATTATTCAGATAGTTTCCCAGATTAAGTGGGGGGGGGGAAACCAGCTCTTTTGCAAAATATCAATTTAGCAAAGAGGTTAAGATTACTTCGTTATACACCCCATATTTGTAATATGTTTGTTGAGCTTCACAGATAGCAAAAACACAATGCTGCATAGTCCATTTTATCTTAAATGCTTGCTTCTCCTTGTCCTATTAGCTGGCAGCGTCAGTGCAGACCCACAGAGCATGTGTGATTGGCACAACTTTTACAAACTGGTGAACCAGGCCTGAGGTTGTTTGAAATCAGTGTTCCTTCTCCTGGGTTCCCTGCCTGCCAGGGCTGACAAACCCCCGCTGCCAGATGGAAGCACAGAGGAGCGAAGTGACTTGCCCGAGGTCACCCCAGTGGCAGAGTCGAGAATCTTGAATCCCAATACTTCACACTCTTCCCTGTACCATGCTGCCTTCTCTTGCCCCTCCCTATACACTCACATTTAATCTTAAATATCTTTCCTCGATGTTCAGATTTCCCAAAGTTACTCTGGGGTTTAGGAATATGGTGATCACTGCTGCCTATTCTGAGCTCAAATAATGCTTTTAAAATCAAGCAGTTGAACTCTATTTTTCAATTTTTGCAAATTAAAAAAAAACATTGTTTTTTAACTTTCTAGAGAGCACAAAAAACTCATGCCAGGAAAGTATGCCAGTGTACAAACGAATCAGCGACATGTTCTCATCAAAGAAGTTACCAAGTGTTCAGACGCAATAACACTAGAGTTTTGAGACTATATTAATCACAATGAAGTGTGATGATAACTACAGACAGTAGAATGAAAAGGACGAGTAAAAGCGTGAAAAAGAACACAAAAGGATTATGAAATACAAGAAAAATGAGAGTCCTCACTACAAAATGTGGAACACATTTTCCCTTTCATTCTGCATGAGTACAACTCCCAGGATAGAAGTTATTTAATTTTGAGAGGCTGGTTTATAATAATGACTGTTTAGGAGTTGTAAAAGTTATTTTGAGGAAACCACAGAGCACAAGGAAGGAGTTGGAAGTGGGGTGGAGGGAGGGAGGGAGAAGGAAAGAGAAAAAAATATTAGATATTATAAAATCAGACTAAAGGAAACAGACACAACTCTGGAGGCAGGTTAGTCAGTGACGATCTGTTGAGGTGTGTATATATTCACAAAATAACAGTTACCAGTAATTTGTCTCTTGTCCAGAGACATCCTGCCAGAACAGATACCCAGTCTTGGGTACTAAAATATTCCAGAGAAGTCTTTGAAACAATAAAAATGCAACACTACAAGAGGTACTGTAAACAGCAACAGGAGGTAATAGAATGTAAAAACACACCTTCCACATAGTGTCAATATCTCACTTTTATATGGAAAGAGATAATATGATTTTCAATGAGGTTTTAATGTCTTCACTGAAAGAAAGAGAGCCTCAAAAACAATACAAACACAGAGTAAAATAAAGCTATGTCCTATCCCCTATTGAAAATGACAGGAGAGGAAAAGTTGAATTACTCCTATTTCCTGAATCCTGCCATGAATGGATGGTTGTATGCTGACAAACGATTATCTGCTGAGTGTAAGCTGGTTAGAAAATAGGTAAAACTTGCATTGGTTATGCAATTGGTTGGCGTTGATATTCAAAAATCAAAGGTCAAGGGGGCAGAAAGAGAGAAGCAACAAGACAGGTACTAACAGGGGATGAAAGATAAAGTAAGCCCTGGCTACCGTCTTTTGCACCCTCCTGCTAAGTGTTAGTTGTTTTTTCCTGCCTCCTGCAGGGTGTAAATTATTCATTTTACACAACTCATGAAAGCCAGACCAGTGCAAGTTACATTCATTTATTATTTGCAACTGTTTTCTGACCAATTTACACCTTTATATCCAATGAATGCCACTATTTACACCACTGCATTGACCACTCTCCTAAGGATGAGCCCAAGAAATGCTTTGTCAAGGTGTGCAGAGAACTCCAAATAGCTGTGTTATGAACCTCCTCGATAGGAACTGATCAGGGATTGGCCACAGAGGCCAACGTTCCTTGGATCACATGAGCCTTGAGATGGCCTTCAGGTTTCACATTTGGCAAGCTGTAGCAATGATAATGACTGTCTGATTTATTTTAGACATGGTTTGCTTAGAAACAGCAAAAACCTAATGTTTTGGGGTCAAACAAAACCACAAGCTGGGTGGATTTTCTGAAGGAATCAGACTCACTATCCATATTGTGTTCCTGGCTCACACCTGGTAGCTCTGGCAAATACGTGCTGCCAAATCCACACCCGTCCAGTGGTACTCAGACATGCACCAATGCCGAGTGCAGGTGCGGGCAGTGTTGTGCCAAGGCCTGTGCCAGCTAGGATTGCCAACTTCGTAATATTTACAAACTGGACACTCAAGCAGGAGTGCTGGAACCCCCCCTCCCTGCCTCTTTCCTGCTGAGGCCCCGCCCCTGCCCTGCCCCCTGAGGCCCCTCCCCCCATTTGCTCCTCTTTCCCCCTCCCTCTGTCATTCCCTACATAGGTTGGGAGGTACTCACCTGCAGAGTGGGGGCTGGGAGCTGCAGCTGCCCGATGCAGGTAGGAGGTGGCCCTGGCTGAGTAGGGGCTGGTGCAGGTGGTAACTTGGCATCTCCCCACCTCTCCCACCTGCAGTGACTGGACTTTGGGTTTCAGATCAGGTCCACTTTTTGACCGGACTTTCCAGTCAAAAGCCAGGCACCTGACCACCCTAGTGCCAGCAGCTTCACCTCTGATGTATCCATACCCCAGACACCCCTTTCTCCCATCCACACAGAAAACAGTCTGACTTGGGTCAGCAAGCATGCAGGTCCTAGTACTCTGCTGGGGGTGCGGGTTAAAACCTGAATCTCACTCAGGTCCAAGCCCTGGCATTTTACTGTGTGGATGCTGGTCAAGCCACAGATCCAAATCAGAAGGGCTGCATAGTGCAGAATGGATGCGTTAGCATTGCAGTGAGACCTGGGTCCAGGAATTGTAAACCTGGGTTTGCAGTGCAGTGTGGACACTCAAGCAGGAGCTTGGAAACACTGAGTCCACATGCCCTGGTCCCAAAGACCTAAGCAGAGTGTGCAGTTTAGACATAGTCTCAGAACCAAGCTCCAATCAGTCTAAGACAGCAATTGTGTTTTTTAACTCAGCTAAGCAAAATGGTGGAAGGAGGATAGCTGGATGTACTGTACTTCCAGCTGTTTCTTGGACTTCAGATTATGACTGATTGGCACCGATGCATTTGGGGTCTGCACTGCTTACTCCCAGGTAACAAAGGAAGATAAGATGCCGTGTTTAGATTCAAATGAGTTTTATTAATCCACTTGGAGGGATGGTACTGGGGCCTCTGATGAGTTGGCATTAAGCACCCTCTGTTAGCATGTTGAAGCACGGAAGGCGTTTTTGATTCATTGTGCTCCGTTCAACTTCTAACACAGCCCGCCAAGGAAAAGCAAGGAAATGCTTAAACAGGCCAATCTGCTTATTCCCTACTTGCATTGCACATTCCTTCGTCATTTTCTGCACAACTTCTCAGTTCAGAAGTATAAAATAAACCCATCTGCCTGGTGGAATTCTTAACACTTACTTGAAAGAGACAGTGTTACATGGAAAAAATACTTCATTTCAGAGATTGTCCGTATTCAGTAGATGCCGAAAATGTAGTAAGAGCACATAGCAGCTAGCTCCACCTCAGTAATCAGAGCCAGTCGGCATGGCAACACCATCCTAGTTTGTATCTTAGGGTCCTGTATAACCCACCCAACACCACACACAGCGGCAATACTGGGATATTCATATGAGCACAACCTATCGATTACTACACAATCCCAAATAGCATTTGCTGAATGGAGCTTAACAAGCTCTCCTGCAGTTCAACACAAAATGCAGTATGGAAAAGGCTTCCTTTTTAAGGCTGCCCACTGCACCATTATATGCAATGTAGAGCTCCCTGAAGTTTTTAAACATTGAGAGAAAAGCACAATTTGGCAGGAAATGTGTGGTAAACACTGTCTTCCCATAAACTAAATGAATAATTCATAGGAAATAGGTTGTAGAAAAGTAATTTAAAAAGGCATTTTTTCAGCACCCGAGTATTCTGACTTAAGTAATGAATTATTTTGTTTGTATTACTTTAAATTACAGTGTTTGAGGACTGATGGGTTGAAATCAAATCTACTGCATCGAAATCAGTTTCCTTCGTGTGCATTTTTATGCTGAAATGAAGTATTTGCCAAAACAGGTTATTCCACCTCGTAACCTTTTTATATTTTACTCACTCAAATGTTTCTCATTTTTAATATTATTTGTATGTTTTATCAAACCTCCATTTTAATATGTCATCTTCTTAATGGCAAATGGAAACCTTCATTTTCGCTCAACACAGAAAAAAAAAAGGCCAGTGTAGGAGTTTAAGCAATTAGAAAAAAATAGATTATACCCTAGACCTCTTATCACCTAAACTAAGCATTTATCCAAACTGTCTTATACTATCTAGAAACACCAGACTACTTTTGGAAGGTTATATATGGTAAAGAAAATTAAAATAGGATCTAGCCCCTTTTTACTTCACTTCCCCTTTCCCTACTCTTCTTTTATGGGCTCTTCTGTATTGGTATGGTCGCACTACTGCTAGCAGAAGTGTAAGGCTGCTTCCAGTGACCTGTGTTGAACTACATCCTATAGAGGCCTACTGCTCAGAGCAACTGGAAGTAAGGCGATCTGAGATTTAGTTTCAGCCCTGCCACTGACTTGCTGTGTGACCTTCAGCAAATCATTTACCATCTCTGTACTTCAGTGTCGCCCCTCCATGAAATGGAGACAATAGTTACCTCTCTCAGAGGAAAAGTTGGGAGGGTTAGTTGTTTTGGTGAGGAAACCAAAAACGAAAAAAATCTTATGTCTTTAAAAGTCAGCCTAATCTAATCTGGAACTACAAACACTATTATGTACTGATTATAACTGTATGGTAGTTCCATAGCATCACTATAGGCAGAGAGGCAGAGTTAACGTTACTGAGTGCCTTAACCGTGCATTTTCATACCTTGGATATCTTTTAAGTTTTACCTTAAATCTGAAATGCTAGGTTTCTAAAGCTTGATTTTTGAGATAATTACAATGTTCCTGTAATGTTTTTGTTCTTAAATTACCAAGAAATACTCACCCTTAACTCTGGTTTTAGGTATTTTTCATCTGGGGAATTATTTCATATAGCATTCAATAGTGCTAGGTGTCTCCCAACACACAAGTCACGGTCCATGCCCCAGGAATCTTACAAACTAACATCACAAATGATATTAACAAGAGAGTGAGGTTGCGGTTGAGGAAGGAAGGCCAAGGGTTACATCATTAAGAGAATATATTTACTCAGCAAGGGCACAACATAGTGGAGTGATTTCTTGGTAAAAGAAATAAGAAGTCTTAGCTGGCTAACTTTCTGTTGGAGTTGCAGCAGAAGCCAGGTTTAGGAGGAACTTGAAAGAGAAGGGGTCATAGCTTTGAGGACCAGCTCAGGAAGGGAGTGCTGAAAACAAAGCGATAGTTGAGGGACAAGTAGACAAATAGGGTAACATCTTTAGCAGAGGTGAGAGAAAGACAAGTGCAGTTAAGGGGCAAAGTTATGCAGGGCCTTGAAGGTGACAAGAAGAAACTGGATGTTGATGCAGTGAAACTGGGGGAGCCAACGGAAGCAGTCAAAGAAATGATTAGATTGACGCAGCAGGAACATTACTTTAGCAACGATGTTGTGTATGGAAGACCAGAGAGGAGGAGGTTATCGTAACTGAGATAGGGGAAGTATTTCAGCTCTCTTGTCAGGAGAGAAAGGTCAGATCTTAGATACCAGGAAGGAAGCAATTATAGGGCTTGGAGGTGGCTGGGATGTGGTGGACTAGGGAGAGGAAGGAGCCTCCCTGCTTCCCAGGTTACAGTCATGAATCACCACAGGCGGGTGGATGGTATCACTGACCAAGAATGGGGAGAGAGGAGGTTCTGGGGAAAGGATCAGCAATTTGGTTTTTGCCATGTTAAATGGCTAATGAGATATCCGAGAGGAGACATCAGAGAGTCAGGCTGAGGTGAATCATGCTCACAAAGCTCTTTGAGTTCATCACATAAAAGACATTATAGTAGTGCAATGTTGTACTACAATGTGATGTACCCTCACTACCTCCTTCTGCACTATGCTTTTACAAACAGCAGAATACCTCACTCACCACAAAGTGGGAAAAGAATAATTAAATTTACTTAGATTTTTCAAATGTGCCTCTGAGAGTGGAATGGAATTGTACACAGCCAATAAGAGCTTGGATTTTAACTTTAATTGGATTGGCTTTTCATTGCTTATACTGATGGGCAAGATCATGCTTAAGGCCTGGATATTTAAAAATACACACAATTTGTGCCAACAATTATGACAATTCATGTTACCCATGCTGGGAAGGTAGACATCTAACCAGCTTTCTGCTCCTGTATGTATCATGTATACCCAGGATCACAATAATTATGCACATTATGCATGTGCATATTAAAAAATATATATATTCTAATATATAAACATAACAAAGATTAATTTTAACATCTGGACCTCCAATTTGCTGTATACTTTTTGACATAGGTGACCACAACTTGAATATAGGTAAGACACAACTTAGGTAAGATCAGACCAATGATGTATGAAATGCCATTATAATATTTCTATTCTATTTCATATCACTACCACCTCTCCCTGGTCCTCTCCTATGCCTGTTTGCCCCCCTGCACCCTATCAGTAATTTTAGTTTTATCTGTGTGTGCATGTGACTGTCCATATTTTCTATTTCTTTGTAATTAACCCCACAATACTGCTTAAATATGACATTTCACTGAAATAGTTTTTCCTTTGTCTTTTGTTTTTATGCTTTTGCACAAGAAATGGCCAGGCTACTGAATATTTCAGAGAAAAGCAAAATGTCATAAATGCAAATAACCTACACCAAGCATGTGGAAAATTTCAAATAAGTATAATTTTGTCTTTTTTTTTGGGGGGGGGAGGAACGAGTAGCATTATTGCATAATTCTAGTAAATGCCCTTTTCAATCCAGGTGGACTAGCAATACACCATCTGTTTTAATATCTAATTTACTATATGCCATCCACGACCTTCAGTTTTAGCTTCACTTTAGAATCCATCGATCTGGGCACCTGGCACACATCCTTTGTGTGTGCTTGATAATGGGAATCTTCATTTTAATGGCTTTTGTAGAGAATAGCAACTATCTTCTATGTTCAACAGAACGGCTGGTGTGCTTTTGCATCCCTATCCATGGCACTGTTATTACCAGGAATTTGTCTACATCAGATTGAAATCCATTTATTATTTTGTGAGATTAGGAATTTGAAACCCTCCTTGTTTGTTTTTAGCACTTAACTTTGTGACATTTTTTCATGCAAATGCTTTAGAAAATATAAACAACCTATCTTCCAAAGGGAATAGTTGTAAAAGAAAACTAAGTTGTGGATCTGAGACCAATTTCAGTACAGTAGAACTACCCCATAGAAAATTCCACCTATCCAATCAAGAGGTCATCTAGTCCAGCCCCCCTGTGCAGAGGCAGGACCAAGTAAACCTAGACCATTCCTCACAGGTGTTTGTCTAACCTGTTTTTAAAAACCTCCAGTGAAGGAGATTTCCCCCTCAGTTGTCTTTTCTCAAGACTAAACGTGCCCAGTTTTTTTTTACCTTTCCTCATAGCTCAGGTTTTCTAAACCTTTTATCATTTTTGTTGTTTTCCTCTGACTCTCTTCGGTTTGTCCACATCTTTCTTACAGTGTGAGAACCGGACATATCACTTGCATATGACACTCCTGTTAATACATCCCAGATTATTAACCTTTTTCACAACTGCATCACATTGCTAACTCATATTCAATTTGTGATCCACTATAACTCCCAGACCCTTATTAGCTGTATCACTGCCTTGCCAGATATTCCTCATTTTGTAGTAGTGCATCTGATTTTTCCTTTCTAAGTGAACTACTTTGCACTTGTCTTTATTGAATTTCATCTTGTTCATTTTCAGACCAATTCTCCAAAGTCATTTTGTATTCTAATCCTGTCCTCCTAAATGCTTGCAACACCTTTCAACTTGGTGTAATCTGGAAATTTTATAAGCATACTCTCCACTCCATTATCCAAAGTGATTAATGAAAATATTGAATAGTACCAGACCCAGGACAGACCAAACTATATATGTCCCCACAATTTGACAGCAAACCGTTGGTAACTACTCTTTGAGTACAGTCTTTCAACCAGTTATACAGCCACTTTTTAGTAATTTCATCTAGACCACATTGTCCGAGTTTGTTTATGAGAATGTCATGTGGGACTGTATCAAAAACTTTACTAAAATCAAGATGTATCATGTCTAAAGCTTCCCCCTTTCCTCTAGGCCAGTAACTCTGTCCAAGAAAGAAATTGAGTTGGGTTGGCATGATTTGTTCTTGACAAATCAATGCTAGCTATTCCTTATCACTCTATTATCCTCCAGGTGCTTATAAATTGATTTCTTAATAACTTGTTCCACTATCTTTCCAGTAATTGAAATTAGGCTGTGTCAAGGTTCCTCCCCCACTCTGAATGCTAGGGTACAGATGTGGGGACCTGCATGAAAACCTCCTAAGCTTATCTTTACCAGCTTAGGTCAAAACTTCCCCAAGGTACAAAATATTCCACCCTTTGTCCTTGGATTGGCCGCTACCACCACCAAACAAATACTGGTTACTGGGGAAGAGCTGTTTGGAAACATCTTTCCCCCCAAATACTTCCCAAAACCTTGCACCCCACTTCCTGGACAAGGTTTGGTAAAAAGCCTCACCAATTTGCCTAAGTGACTACAGACCCCGTCCTTTGGATCTTAAGAACAATGAACAATCCTCCCAACACTTGCACCCCCCCTTTCCTGGGAAATGTTGGATAAAAAGCCTCACCAATTTGCATAGGTGACCACAGACCCAAACCCAGGGATCTGAGAACAATGAAAAAGCATTCAGTTTTCTTACAAGAAGACTTTTAATAGAAATAGGAGTAAATAGAAGTAAAGAAATCCCCTCTGTAAAATCAGGATGGTAGATACCTTACAGGGTAATTAGATTCAAAACATAGAGAATCCAGTGAGAGCTTGGTTAAGGCAAGCTGGCCTTAGTATTTTACTTCTATTTAAGTTTAGGCTGGACAAAGCCATTTTATGTTTGGCTTTTTTTTTTTTCTTTTTTTTTTTTACATGAATGTTAATCTGAAGGAAGTCTGATTATTGATATATGGGCACCAACTATATCAGTCAGCCATTCCACGCACTTCACCTCAAACATCTTCTGTTTCAATTATTCTGTTTCAATTCAATTATTTCCATGGTTAAAATTTTATTTTGTTGTTTGCTTATTTGTTGGCAAGAAGAGGACATTTCTGTCCCTTAATACATCTTTGTCTCAGGAGGCAGTGACAGTAATGTTACTTTCTGACCCACATCTTGGCTTCATCAAGAAGAATCAATAAGGAGAGGACGTCCATGGAGGATATCATCCATGCAGCTGCATAGAAACATCATAGCTAAACAGATATGTTAGTAACACAGGCCCAGTTTGTACTGGCTTTTCTCAGGTTGAGTGGTACCTTGTCCTGTGACCAGCCCTACTGATTGTGCTCTCTGAGGCTGTTCAAGGGGAAAATATAATGCAATGTTAATGAGGATGTTGCAACTGGAACCACTCAGTTTTTGTCCCTTTATTTATTTTTAGTTAGAAAGCTAAATTGGGACCAATATTCTATGGATGAGATGCGGATTGCTACATTTGGGGCGGGGGAAGAAGAGAAGAAGCCGATAGATGGGAAACAACATCTCAGCTTTAACTAGAGCATTCACCACCAGCCTTCCCTCAATTATGTCCAGACTGAGCTTCATTCAATTCATTCTCAGACAAGTACAAGGAAATCAGAGACACTGTCACTCATGTTTAATGTAAGAAGAGAGAGTTGTGTACCAAACGTTCTGATGGTATTACTATCCAAGCTGTAGTTTCCCCCCAGCAGACAATAAGATGGGGACAGAAGAGGCCCCCTACAGAACTCCACACACGAGTGCCCTTTGGACTGATGAATAATTCCATCTTCTGGGACCTGTCTGAAAGGGAAAAGTGGAACCCCCTTAAAACTGAACCTATCTGCCCCTAATAGGGAATGTAGCTGATTCAACTAAACCTTGAGGTCAAAGGTGGCTGACAGATCTAAAAATTAACATAAAGATTTTACTTTTGTCCCACCATAGGTGTAGAACAACAGTTGTCCTGCAGACACCCATGCTTCCTGTGGTTCAAAGCCCTATAGCTGGGGAAATTACAATTGAATATGTAACATGCTGCTGACATATTCAAATAGACAATTTTTGATTGGAGGGTACAGGCACAAGTGGACTTGCAGGGCGTAGAAATGGACAGCAGGACAGATACCTTAAACAGGATATTGACCTACACTGAAAAGTGTAGCTGTCTGACAGTGCGAGTGTATGGGCTTGGTTCTCTCCCGTGGCTGAGCAATATTTCAGTATGAGAGAGGTGGGTGTCAGGGACCCAGTTCCTGCTTGTCGGGGCTCTGGCTGCAAAGCCACTTAGAGCTGTTTCCAGGCACTGCTAACTTATGCCACTGATACAGGTTCCTTAATGGACTCATCCGCTCCCAGCTTCTAACAAGCTCCCTAGGCCAGCAGAGGAGGGGATGGAGGCTCAGGACCTGTCTGTTGTGCCTATGTGCCAGAATGGAGTACCCCTATGCAGAGCATTTTCAGATAGGCCAGGTTTTATAGGTTAGGTTATAGCTCCTTGGCATCAAGCTGGTGGTTCAAGAGGCTGTAATCTAACACCTCTAGGACTAACACAGTTTAATACTCTGTATGCTCATGATGCCTATTTCAAATTATCATAACTTTGATCATTCATTTTTTTCCCAAACCTACCAAAAAGCCACCTTAATGCCATGCTTCAGGTTTCAAAGTATTTGGTGTAGTCCATTTTCTTTAAATGAGGATGGTGGATTTGTTTTCCTCCTCACCGAATTTAAAAAGACAATGAAAGGATTTTGCTGAGACTTTCCAGAAAATATAGTGTTTGGACAGAGACCAAGTATGAAAAGTACATTCTGAATAGGAAAATTATTTTAATAACTTACCAGTCTGTGAAAACAGGGGCATATAATTGAAACCATTATGCAGCCTTAGCACTAGCTGCTACCTACGCTCTGACAGGTTTCAGAGTAACAGCCGTGTTAGTCTGTGTTCGCAAAAAGAAAAGGAGTCCTTGTGGCACCTTAGAGACTAACCAATTTATTTGAGCATGAACTTTCGTGAGCTACAGCTCACTTCATCGGATGCATACTGTGGAAGTGAGCGGTAGCTCACGAAAGCTTATGCTCAAATAAATTGGTTAGTCTCTAAGGTGCCACAAGTCCTCCTTTTCTTTTTACCTACACTCTGTATATATACACACATTATAAATAAATAAACCATACTTAATGCTACTAAAGTAATTAATTATAGCAATAATACACACACAGCGACTTTATACCAACGTTAATCTTGTAGAAGCATGTCATTTGGGAAATACATATTTTTTAAAAGCAAGTTTGAAATACCTCTATTTCTGAGCCTCCAGTGAATCTTCCTGTCTTAATTTTGTGCTCTGGATAAACTGGTAGAACATTTTTATTTTTGCATTTATGTTCAAAATGTGTCTGTCACTGATCAGCGAGGGAATGCATTAATCTTAATTTTTAATGATCAAAGTAAGACAAAGCAGCTTTTATTTCAATTGGAATTGTGCTATACTGAAAGCTGCAGCTGCCTGATACCTTACCACTCTGCCCCATCGGAAGCTGAACAGTTTCCACAACAACACACAATGGAGTTTACTTTTGAAGAAAGTCATAGGCAGTTCAAGTATATAATCTGCCTCAGAACAATAGCTGTGCTGTTTATTTTAACTCCTGGGGAGAGCTTTTCAATTGCCATCTTCAGGTGCCTTTCTTTGAACCCTTGAAGAAGAAAAATAAATAGGATTTTGTGTTCCAAAATCGCTTAGGTTACATTCTGTGTGTATTTGGTAATAATAATTTCCTATAAAGACGCTTTTACGTCCTACTTTTTTTTCTAAAGGTCTGTTTTATCTCACTCTTAATAATGGTGCCCAACAGGGTAGTTATATTTAAGTGTCCTAAGTTCTTTCAGCATTACTATTAAGAAATGCCTTTTTGAGGGTTTTTTTTTTTATAATGCTGCCATTTTTATTCACATCAGGCCAAAAGTTGGCAAGCAGGTTCCCACACTAGAAGTGAATTGGCTGTGCGTAATAAAATTGATTGGACTGTTTCTTAGACTGCAGCCCAAAAAAATGAGGTTCTGTGCTCCATTCCTACCACATGAAGGGAGCCATCTCGTAGTTGGAGGATGGCTTACAGTTATTTAAACCTCAGGTTGGAAACACCTGGTGCCATTGGCTTAAATCCCACCTTATGATAAACTCTAGACTTAGAACTTAAGAACGGCCATACTGGGTCAGACCAGTGGTCCATCAAACCCAGTATCCTGTCTTCCGACAGTGGCCAATGTCAGATGCTTGAGAGGGAATGAACAGAACAGGGCAATTATCTAGTGATCCTTCCCCTGTTGTCCAGTCCCAGCATCTGGCAATTAGAGGCTTAGGGACATCCAGAGCATGGTGTTGCATCACTGACCATCTTTGCTAATTGCCATTCATGGACCTATCCTCCATGAACTTATTTAACACTTTTTTTTTTTAGCCCAATTATACTTTTGGCCTTCACAACATCCCCAGGTAATAACTTCTGCAGGTTCACTGTGCGAAGAAGTACTTCTTTTGTTTGTTTTAAACCTGTAGCCTATTAATTTCATTGGGCGATTCCCAGTTCTTGTATTATGTGAAGGTGTAAATAACACTGCCTTATTCACTTTCTCCACATCGCTGGTGATTAGTTGTTTCTTTTCCAAGCTGAACAATCCCAGTCTTTTTAATCTACCCTTATAGGGAAGCTGTTACATACCCCTCATTAATTTTGTTGCCCTTCATTCTTCCTGCTGAAGGAGATTAACTGAGTTCTATGTGACTTATTCTTGAAGGGGAAATGCATCCCCCTATGCCCCAGTAAAAGTCCAGTCTGCTCTGAGTAGCCATCAAAGGGCCTAATTCTCATTTATACTAGTGTACACTTACACCCACTTTATGTATCTCCTTTACAGTATAAAGAACCTTTAGTGCAAATGATAATCAGACCCCAAAGATTCCATGGTAATTGATAAGAGCCAGTTTTGCTATTGTCTTTGGTCAAAACTCTCCTCTTCCTGCACCACTGTGTTGCCTGTCTCCCTCCTTATGCAGGTGCTGTAGATATTTTGCAAAGAACTTTTAAAATACACACTTATTTCCGTAAGTCATCCTGAAGTGTCACCAGCACCCCTGAGTTGGTTGTCAGGAGCTGGGATCAAACATGGGACCACTGGATCTTAATACATGAATCTCTTCTGCTTGAGCTAAAAGACCCACTTGTGTTGGTCCAGGCTGTAGCAGACTCCTTAATCTCTGGTTGGTTTAGCCTCCCTGCCTGGGGCCAGATCATCCCACTGAGTAGGCATAGTTTATATATATTATTTCTCTAAAATCAGACCTCATTTTAAATGCCTCCCACTAAGTTATTTCATGATCAGCCCTCTCCCTGACAGAGTTTGGACTACCCCCTCTTTCAGGGATCAAACAGGAAATGTAGCCCTCGCTTTCCAAACCCCAGAAACACATTAAGTTACCAAAACTTCCAAATGACCATAATTTTCCCCTCCTATAGAGCCCCAGTGGGAACTGGAGTGGGATGAGAGACTCGGAGTGTCCTCAAATGACAGCCTGTTGGAGTGTCAGGTCAGCTGAACACTGGTGCAAGAATAATAAAACATAGATTTATCAGCCTAGAATGGTTCCATATGAAATCCAGGCTAGATTTCTTGCAGGAAAGTTTCCAACAGGGGCCCTCTTATATAGTGTAAGGAGGTGAGACAGTGATTAGGTGAAACATGGCCATTTGGCTTACTATGTATCCTGTCGTTCAACTCTTTAAATGTCCCTGATATTTTGGTACAGAACAAGGATGAAGTTACAACGAAATGTCACGGTGACCCAGCCAAATATAATCAAAATAAACCAAGAAAATCCCTGTCAAATATTAAGATTGATAGTTCTTTTCATTGTAATAAGTAGATAAACAAGTTTTATAATTTAGGGTGTAATGTGGAATCTTATATTTGGTCACAGAGCATTCATTATTATGTAACAAGTCAGAAGCAAGGGGTGTTGATAAAAGTCTGGTAGCATCTTGGGTATAAAAGAGCATACTGAGACTTGTCTTTGCCTTTGCTGCATATATCCTTGTCTGTAAATACTTGGTCAGCTCACTGGCTGGTCACCCTCAGCTGATCACTGTGGTTTGGGACTTTATGCCTATGCTGAAATAAATCTGTTCTTTGGCTCTGGTTCTGGAGTTAGCCATGGTTTTGCCTGCTACAGCGAGCAGTCTGCTTTGCTAGGTTTGTAAGGTAACCCGTGGTCCTGAAAACATGCTCACATATGGAAATGTACCTGTGCTTGTCTCTGGATAATGGAGTCTAGAATGATTAACTGTATTTAAATAACTTCTCTTGGTTCTGTGCAAAGCATTCCTCTTCCTCCTGAATACAGCGGTATCTTGTTCAGGACCTAAAAGTTTTTACATTTGTCCTGCACAATGATTGGCATTGTACAGCCTTCTCCCTCTGAGTGCAAGGCTCTTCTTATGTCCGAGTTCACATCAACAGTCCTTCTCTGCAGGACAGACGTGTGCAAGTGCTACCCCACAAATATCTGGGTTAGTGAATTTCCCCATGAAAAATACGGAATCTTTCCATTTTCAATTCCTGGAGAGTTGAACCAGGAATGGGCTTTTTTTTTTTTTTCCGGGGGGGGGGGGGGGGGCGCACAGGGTGGGTATTGATCATGCTCATTTCAATTTCTTGGAATTTGTCTCAGGTGTCCACTCTGGTTCTTCCTTTTGTAATTCATTCTTTGTATACTTATCCAAAGTTTTTATCACTTCCCTTATACAAATGTTCTCATACTTACAGTCAAAAGTATTTGCCACATCAGGTTGAATTTTTTTACAGATTGACAGAAAATGTCTTTTTTTTCTCTTTTAAAAAAATCCATTTTTAGTTAAAAAATTCACTTTTGTAGAAAGCTTTTGGGATTTTCATTAAAAATCCCCAAATCAAAATATTTTCATCAACTCAAAATTTAGTCTTCAGGTTGTCAATGACAACCCAAAAAAATCTCAGAACATTTTAAAAAAAACAAACAACCCCAGAAAAGTGTTTTCACTGATTTTTTGTTTTCATTGGGAGGGGTAAGGGGGGGTATAATTTCCCAGCCACCTGTTTTTGACAAAGTGACACCAGCTATGCAAACAGACAGCTTTTGACACTCAATTTGTAAGAATTAGCCCATGAGATTTCACTTATGCCTGTTGGGTCACAATCTCTATTTGCATATCGCTTCTATCTTCTTCTTGCTTATCACTCATACAATTTGCAATTACAAATACATTAAACCTTTTTTCTATTCTTATCCCATGTTGCAGAATGATTATCTTTTGTTCTTGTGCAAGTTGGAAGTACATGCTAGACTGTTTGAGTGACGCAGATCTTCTCCTTCCCTCCCTAATTAATATAAAGCTCACCTGTCAAGCCTTAATGATCTTCAACCCAGTAGGCTAGTACCTCTTCTGTTTAAGTGGAGGCCATCTAATCTCGTTGTGAACAACAGAAAACACTCATTCTTATATCATTTAGTCTCGAGTATCAGTCTTCCCCTTGTTTTTGCTTATAAGGTGATACGAGGAAGATCTCAGAAAAGGTTACCAGTGTTAATCTCACCTTCAGCATTTCTCAGAACCCTGAAAATGATTTTCCCCAATTCTTCTTTGTTTCGTCCCACATTAGATGCAATTCACTAGCATTCAGCAAGCAAATGTTGCACGGTGCCACATCAAATGCCTCACAGAACTCAAACTATATATTTCATCAACACCGTTAACTTTATCAGACAGACTTGTAATACCATGAAAAGATAATATCAAGTTGGACAATCTATTTTCCATAAACTTAGTTTGGTTGGTGTTAGTTTCATAATCCTCCTTTTATTTCTTTATTTATCAAGTCCCATATCAGCTGCTCCATTATCTTGCTGAGGATCTACATCAGGCTGACGGGTCTGTAATTACCTGGGTCCTCCTCTTCACCTTTTAAAAATATTGGCACAGCATTTATCTGTCGTCTTTGTTCCAAGACTTACAAAAATCAAAATGTACAGTTCATTGAGCTCCTGGGCCAGCTTTAAAAAAAATAAATAATAATCTTGGATGCAAGTTACCTGGTAGGCTGGGAGCAGAAATAGAAAAATGCACTGGATTTTTCAGTATCCTGGCCTATATTTTCTCTCCATACATAGTTTGGTTGGGTAGAGAGGCCATAATCTGTGTGTTCTATTTAATGGGTATCCTTACATATATTCTAAGATGTAAATCAAAACCTTTTTAGTAAAAGGGAGGTGCCCTTCTAAAATATTAGGGTAATTAGGGAGAACTGGTTGGATGTCTTACCTGTTTATTTCAAGATTATTTGACATTTGAATTCATCTTATTAATATGTGGAGTTTTTGCAAAACTTGTCCTGTTGTTAATTACATGGACTCCAGGTTGCAGCTCACTTTTCAGGTAGGTTACAGAAGTTCTGGAAGGATGGGGGAAACACCATCATACATGGAGCCCTGAATCAGATTCACACAGTATTGGTCCTGGCTTCCCTTTCCCCTAAAGAGACTCATGTAAACGATGGGCAAGATTCTGCCACCCTTGCTCACTTATTCAAAGAGTCACAGCAATGGGCCTGCTAAGGTGCTATTCACCGTGAGTAGGGCCAGGATCCATTCAGCCTTAACTGTGGAATCAGTCTCACAATGCTATAACCAGCTATCCTAGTTTTTCGTGATTTAAAAAAAAAAAAAATTCTCCAAATAAAAAACCAAAAATATCCATGTTTTTCAGTGATTCAAATGTAATTCTGAACTTTAATTTCCCTAGCCACTATATATATAATAAAATACTGTTTGATTATACATATGTATAATCAAACACAGTATTTTATTATATATTAGTATATTTATAAAATCAAACACAGTATTTTATTGATATATTTATAATTTTAAGCAAGTTCAAAGCCTACCATAGAATCATAGAATATCAGGGTTGGAAGGGACCTCAGGAGGTCATCTAGTCCAACCCCCTGCTCAAAAGCAGGACCCATCCCCAATTAAATCATCCCAGCCAGGGCTTTGTCAAGCCTGACCTTAAAAACTTCCAAGGAAGGAGATTCCACCACCTCCCTACCAGTGCCATCAATCATAATAAGATTAAATTAATAGTATTTCCCCTTGTTTTTTCCTATCCCCCCCCCCCCCCCGACGTTCTTGTTAAACCCTGGATTTGTGTTGGAAATGGCCCACCTTGATTATCATACACATTGTAAGGAGAGTGATCACTTTAGATAAGCTATTACCAGCAGGAGAGTGGGGTGGGAGGAGGTATTTTTTCATGCTTTGTGTGTATATAAAAAGATCTTCTACACTTTCCACAGTACGCGTCCGATGAAGTGAGCTGTAGCTCACGAAAGCTTATGCTCAAATAAATTGGTTAGTCTCTAAGGTGCCACAAGTCCTCCTTATTTTTTAAGATATTCTCATTTTAATTCAATCAATTCTGGTAAATCATTGTTTGATGCCTCTTAAACTAGGAATTAATGCTGACTTCTTTCTGTAACTGATTGCAATTTGTGTGCATTGAAGTTTCGTAAGGAAGAAAGTTATGGCCCCCGGACCTCAGTTATATAATGCTCTAGCACCTGTTCCCACTGTACTATTAAAAAATGTTGCGAGTTGTATTGTGTGTGTTTAAATCATGAGGCTGACTTCTGCTTTGACTGAAGCACGGAGATGGTTTTGCACACCATGTAGACATTGAAATATTGCTGAATCATGTCAGGGAAGTTGTCTTTTTATTTGCTGTTGTTTATCAATAAAGTTTCAGGCATTCTCCAGGGTCCTGTTAGCCGTGTTCACAAACGAAAGCAGCTCCAGACCTACACTTCTAACAATAAATTGTCTTGAACAACTAAGCTTGTATATTGCTCTGTATTCAATTAAGTTGTTCTTTTGCTACCTTAATTGTAAGTGACACTGGCAGTTTTATTTTCCCAGTAGAGCAGTGTTCGCAGCCAGATAAAGTGTGTATGTCCATTATGTATCCAGCTATGTCACATTGAATGTCTTCTGTGAATTGGCATACCAAATCAATAATTTTTTTGAAATGCACTCAATAGCTTACAATTATTCCTGCTATCTTAACGCTTTTAACATTTTGCTATTTGTACATAGGACTTTTCTTCCTCTATTTATATCACATTGTTTACTAGATTAAGTAGAGTGAATTACCTACTATTTTATTCCAGTTTGTGTGCATTTACATTATCCCTTATGCCATTCAGTAAGTACTGAAAGCAGAAGGAAAAAAAACCTCTAGTAGAAATCTATATGCAATAACACCACTAGAATACTTAGGCTTGATATCTTCCAATTTGCAGCATACTAGACAAAGATATATCTTGAGGGCTTTGTATATCAAGGGCCTGATTCCACCATGTTTACTCCTTGCGTAGTACTTTGCTCCATGAATAGTTCGTATAAGTAAATGTGGCAGAATTTGAGTTCCAAAATTTATGCTACAGATTCGAATTGTTCATTTCACCCAAAATAGCACAGAAAGTAGATATGGAAAATTCCAATTTGTTTATCTTGGCCACAACTGCGACAGTATAAGATTTTTCCCTACACTATGTATGCAAGTTTTTTTGTCTCGTTTGATAATGACTGAAATATTGGGGGGCCTTCAACTCCCTGTAGAGACTGTCTAACAGACTAGTAGATCTCACTGTTAGAATGTATTTTCTAGATGCCCAGTTTAATTTTTTCTCTGCTCCACTCATACCATTACCTCTAGCCAATAAACCTTTGTGGGCCACCCAAAACACTGTTTGACTTTCACTTAGATCCATTGTGGCTTTACAAGGCACAGTATAATGTGTTTTGGGAATCGGGAAGTGCTCAAATGCAAAGTGTATTAGAACCAGTGTGGGCCCCTTACTGAATGAGGGAGGCAACCTAGTGACAGAGGATGTGGAAAAAGCTAATGTACTCAATGCTTTTTTTGCCTCTGTCTTCACAAAGAAGGTCAGCTCCCAGACCGCTACACTGGGCAGCACAGCATGGGGAGGAGGTGACCAGCCCCCTGTGGAGAAAGAAGTGGTTGGGGACTATTTAGAAAAACTGGACGTGCACAAGTCCATGGGGCCGGATGCGCTGCATCCAAGAGTGCTAAAGGAGTGGCGGATGTGATTGCAGAGAATTGGCCATTATCTTTGAAAACTCGTGGAGATCGGGGGAGGTCCTGGACGACTGGAAAAAGGCTAATATAGTGCCCGTGTTTAAAAAAGGGAAGAAGAAGGATCCTGGAAACTACAGGCCAGTCAGCCTCACGTCAGTCCCTGGAAAAATCATGGAGCAGGTCCTCAAGGAATCAATTCTGAAGCACTTAGCGGAGAGGAAAGTGATAAGGAACAGTCAGCATGGATTCACCAAGGGAAAGTCATGCCTGACTAATCTAATTACCTTCTATGACAAGATAGGTTTCAGAGTAACAGCCGTGTTAGTCTGTATTCGCAAAAAGAAAAGGAGTACTTGTGGCACCTTAGAGACTAACCAATTTATTTGAGCATGAGCTTTCGTGAGCTACAGCTCCCTTCATCGGATGCATACCGTGGAAACTGCAGCACACTTTATATACACACAGAGATCGTGAAACAATACCTCCTCCCACCCCACTGTCCTGCTGGTAATAGCTTATCTAAAGTGATCATCAGGTTGGGCCATTTCCAGCACAAATCCAGGTTTTCTCACCCTCCACCCCCCTCCAAAAACCACACACACAAACTCACTATCCTGCTGGTAATAGCTCATCCAAAGTGACCACTCTCCCTACAATGTGCATGGTAATCAAGGTGGGCCATGAGTGAGTTTGTGTGGGGGGGGTGGAGGGTGAGAAAAACTGGATTTGTGCTGGAAATGGCCCAACTTGATGATCACTTTAGATAAGCTATTACCAGCAGGACAGTGGGGTGGGAGGAGGTATTGTTTCATGATCTCTGTGTATATGAAGTCTGCTGCAGTTTCCACGGTATGTATCCGATGAAGGGAGCTGTAGCTCACGAAAGCTCATGCTCAAATAAATTGGTTAGTCTCTAAGGTGCCACAAATACTCCTTTTCTTATGACAAGATAATTGGCTCTGTGGATAAGGGGAAAGCAGTGGACGTGTTGTTCCTTGACTTTAGCAAAGCTTTTGACCCAGTCTCCCACAGTATTCTTGCCAGCAAGTTAAAGAAGTATGGGCGAGATGAATGGACTATAAGGTGGATAGAAAGCTGGCTAGATTGTCGGGCTCAACGGGTAGTGATCAATGGCTCCATGTCTAGTTGGCAGCCGGTGTCAAGTGGAGTGCCCCAAGGGTCGGTCCTTGGGCCGGTTTTGTTCAATATCTTCATTAATGATCTGGAAGATGGTGTAGATTGCACCCTCAGCAAGTTTGCAGATGACACTCAAGTGGGAGGAGAGGTAGATATGCTGGAGGGTAGGGATAGGATACAGAGGGACCTAGACAAATTAGAGGACTGAGCCAAAAGAAATCTGATGAGGTTCAACAAGGACAAGTGCAGAGTCCTGCACTTAGGATGGAAGAATCCCATGCACCGCTACGGACTAGGGACCGAATGGCTAGGCAGCAATTCTGCAGAAAAGGAGCTAGGGGTTACAGTGGATGAGAAGCTGGATATGAGTCAATAGTATGCCCTTGTTGCCAAGAAGGCCAATGGCATTTTGGGATGTATAAGTAGGGGCATTGCCAGCAGGTCAAGGGACGTGATCATTCCCCTCTATTCGACAGTGGTGAGGCCTCATCTGGAGTACTGTGTCTAGTTTTGGGCCCCACACTACAAGAAGGATGTGGAAAAATTGGAAAATGTCCAGCAGAGGGCAACAAAAATGATTAGGGGACTGGAACACATGACTTATGAGGAGAGCCTAAGAGAACTGGGATCGTTTAGTCTGCGGAAGAGAAGAATGAGGGGGGATTTGATAGCTGCTTTCAACTACCTGAAAAGGGGTTCCAAAGACAATGGATCTAGACTTTTCTCAGTGGTAGCAGATGAAAGAATGAGGAGTAATGGTCTCAAGTTGCAGTGGGGGAGGTTTAGGTTGGATATTAGGAAAAACTTTTTCACTAGGAGGGTGGTGAAACACTGGAATGCGTTACCTAGGGAGGTGGTGGAATCTCCTTCCTTCCAAGTTTTTAAGGTCAGGCTTGACAAAGCCCTGGCTGGGATGATTTAGTTGGGGATCGGTCCTGCTTTGAGCAGGGGGTTGGACTAGATGACCTCCTGAGGTCCCTTCCAACCCTGATATTCTATGATTCAGGTTCCGCCCTTCACAGATGTTTAAAGATGGAGAGTGATTTATTTATGCCTTCTCCCTGCATTGCGCAGGGAGGAGATGTAATCTGGATGTTGATGTAGATGCTCTTCAAATTCTAGTGAATATACAACCCTACTAAAAGACAGGTGGATGTAGAGCTCTTGGGTAAATGTGGGGAGGGTTGAATATTGATCTATTCTAGTTAGCTAGCTACACACTGCAAAAATATCGAAGCTCAAAAATCCCCATGTGAGGTGTGCGAAAACCTCTCTCTCTAAGGCAAATCTTACCTCAGTTTTGTAATTATTGAGCTCAGAGATCTTAGGTGTGTATAGATTCTGTATCCATCACTCTTTCTGGAGGATTGCATGCTTCAGCAGCGCAACAGTTAGAAATTTTTCTCTGGAACACTAGGAAGGAAAAAGAAAAGGAGGACTTGTGGCAAATTTGTTAGTCTCTAAGGTGCCACAAGTCCTCCTTTTTCTTTTTGCGGATACAGACTAACACGGCTGCTACTAGGAAGGAAAATTTTCTGATTCCCTCCTGATGACCTTCATGGTAAATAGGAGGGGAGTGCCCAGTCCAACTAAACAATGTTATGTACCTAGAACATAACACTTTCTGTGTAAATTCATAGGAGCCAGATGTCGTTGAAAACTTTACTCTCCTAGCACAAACTATCCCATCATTTTTTATCTTTCAAATGCTTAGCTTTTTTTAAAAAAAGATAATCCTGTAGATGACCTTAGCGAGAAATACCTGTCTTAAATACTGCAGCATTCTAATTTATTGGGGAGGGGGAACATACTGTCTGTCCCATAAAGTGTTATGACAGGCTCTGCATTAAAGGCTTGCATAAAGGACCTGTCACAACAGTTCCTACACTTACATAAGAGCAAGGAGCACTCCCTTAGTCCATCCCAGGAGCTCATAGTGTCCCACAGAGTGATAAGTAGGTAAGGCTATGGAAGAGTGGGCCAGCCACACCATTGGGAACAAACTGCACAATACTGAAGGATGGTGCAGACCACCTGCTCACTGAAGTGTTTGGTGAGGAATTGTTCCTCCCAGTGGTGATATACAATGCCTTCCCAAGATTCTGCACCCTCTCTCACTTTAGTTCTGTACCCTTTCCTACTTGGGGCAACAGCTAAATGCCACAATTTAACTCTTAATCATATGCATGCTTCCTATAGTTAGCAAAGGGATTCCATATAACAACACAGTGGCATATGCTTTTAAGTTATTTCTAAATTAGAATGTCCCTGGCTTTTACAAATGATGTGTTAATCGAGATTCTGCTGAATCAATGTCCTCTCTCTTTGCCAGCAGTAAGCGATAATGAAAACTATACAACACTGATGAATATTTGAATTCAGAAATAATTTATTATTGGGTAGTTCAGATACTTCTGCTATAAAATCACTAATTTCACCACATCTATACTAACAGATTAGAATTAGAGAAATTGTATAGAGAAGATGGCCTGGATAAACTATGAAGTACAGACTGAATTTTGTTTGTAGAGTCATAGATATCAGACTAAAATTTATTTTGGACAAATTTAAAAGATTGTCACTTTCTCATATGGTTGGTAGAGGTTGGTTAGATATTAATAATTCACTAATCCAGCCTTGTAGGAAATTGTAGCAGCTTTGGGAAGGTTGACTCAGGCACCACTATAGGAAATATTTTGAAAAGAATTAAGGTTTGCAAGAATATTTTCAAAATGTTAATTTCATTTTTTTTGTAATCAGAGGCTTCTAGTAATTCTTGCATCCTATAATATTATTCAAAAGTGATATAAGGTTTAATTGAGATATATATTACACACCAGGGTGCTTTTCAGAAAAGTTTGCCTATTTAAATGAAAAGCACAATTCTAAGTAATTTTTAAGAGGCTGTGGAATAGAAATTCCCAATACTTTAATCTTCCCATAGTTCATTTAAAATCCAGAGTTATCCAAACAAATTGCATACATTAATTCAATGTGGGAGGAAAATAACTGGATTTGTTGGAAATATATATATGTAACCTGCATATTTCATTTTTTTATATCCTCTGACATTGTTTTCAATCCTGCAATGTTTTCATCCTCTCTGCTTATGTGAAAAGTGCAACTGAGATGACAAATAATGAAGGCAAGAGGGAACAGCCCTGGCTCTAGATGGGGGAGGGAGGGAAATCCCTCTGAAGCAAATCCACTCCAAATATATTAAATCTTGGGTGTTTACACATACCTTTTCTCTAATCAAGGTACGAGACACTAGGCTGCATATTTTCCAAGTATGAACTAAATATTTCCACTCCACCCAATCAAAGGCTTTCTTTGCATATGAGGACGGAGCTACTAATGAGGTTTTCTTTTTCCGATTGAATGGAGAACATTCAGGGCTTTTTTGTTGTCAGTATCATATCTACTTTTCATTACATATAAAGCCCGTTTAATCCTCACCTACTATTTCCTAAAGTGTTTTTCATCCTGGTTGCTTAGATGCTTGCCATTCCTTTTATACGGCCCCAATGCAACAAAGCATAGATGAGTAGTTCTATTGAAATCACTGCAACCACTTACATGTTTGAAGTTCAACATGTGCTAAAAAGTTTTGCTGGATCATGACATGAAAACAAAATAGGTCTCTAAATATGATCCTTGTCTTTTCCATCTGTATGTTCTAATGAAATAGATGCTAACATCATAGGAGGTCCTAATGTCTTGCGCCTCATTTCTGCAAAGCACTTATGCACATGTTTAATTTTATGTAAACGTTTAGCTTCAGTACAAAAGTCCATCACTATACTGCAAAGCACTGAGCCTGAGCTTAATTTTAAGCATGTGTTTAAGTTCTTTGCTAAATAGGGATGGATTTACTCCAGTGCTTAAAGTTGAAGATATATGTAAATGCTCTGCTGAATTGAGGCCTTAGACAACATTAAATATATCTGTCAAATACGGTTCCATATTTTTTCCCTAAATTGTATAGTATAACCATGGCATCATGTTGGGTTACAGACCCAGCTGGGTGTGCGGGGCGGGGGGGGGAGAGTAGGAACTGGGTTAATACCCACCCGGCATAAATGCTCCATGGAGGTCTGTTGATCTTCGAACCTTTCCTGGCCTTGCTGCCCCACTGCCCCCTTTCTAGCTGGGGCCTGTGGCAGGTGCAGGAAGGGGAATCGTGAGGGGCTGTGAGTGCAGCAGCTCCCTGCACTGTGCGAGAGCGTCTCTCCCTGCCTGTGGCTGATGGGAAATGTCCAACTCCTACCTGACACCAGCTCCCTGGCTTCTGTCTTGCAGGTTTCCGATCAGAGGAGGAGGAGACTGCGCGTATCTGAACGATGTGAATGGGGTCAGCAGCTGGCGATGCAGCAGTGAGAGACCCTGGATCTGCACCAAACCCGATGCATTTACACAGGCACAGGAGGCTGCCGTGGTAGGGGGCTCGTAAGGAGAGCACTGTGGAATTAGTCCCGGAAAAGCCGGACTGATCTCTTTACAAGATCACATCTGAGCAATTCCGGAATATCGGGGAATGCTCTGCGCATCACTGGGCAGAGCACTGTGGACTCAGGTGAAAACCAGAGATGCTATTTGCACATCTTGTCCCCCCACCCGTGCCGTCTCTTTTTCCGCCAGTGGAACGGCTCAAATCCAGCCTTTCCTACCCCTCCTCAGCTGGACCAGGAGCTCTGCCTAACTGAGCCAAGGCACCAGCCTCAGCTTTTGCTGCCCTGACATTCCCGCACAGAAGCTTTTTACTCTAGAAAATTATGTATGGAATCTTTGAAAAATATTCATCATTCCCATTCGGTGGTCTGGCATAGAGCTATGGGGGGATGTTCTACATTCCCGCGCCACTGCCCCCCCCCGCCCCCCCGGCCCAGGAACTTTTTAACAAAGTATTTTTTATGGATCAGTTTTTGGGGTCTTTTGAAAACCCAATTGATTTTGAAGTTTGCAGGTTTACACCACCAGTTCCTTTTTTTTTGCTGTTGCCAGATATTGCTTTGGATAAAAGCATGATTGTTTTAAACTGGTTTTAATTTTCCATTTTTAGTTTTAAGAGCGCTGCACCCGCCGAGGGAGTAGACCCCCTGTTACACTCCTCGTGGGACACCTAGGGCCTGGAACGGAGGAGTAAGAGGAGAAATGTCTGTTCTCTCCCTTCCTGGAGCCCAGTGGGTTTGAAAAGGGCAGGGAGGGGGTCGGTGTGACAGACAGACCAGGTGCCAGGTCATGCCAAAGTCCCCATGTCTCAAGGGGACCCTGAGAAATATACAGCTGGGATCAGGCTGGCTCACCTGTGTGTTAAGATAGGTATTAGCATTATAAGAATGTGTTCAGCCTTTATTGAATGCTTGTGAGCTGCTGCAGCATTAATCTCATTTCTTCTGACCTCTGTATCCCACATTGTTAGGTAATATTGGAACGTTTGTTTTGGGAGCCTCTGTGACTGTGTAAATCACCAGACAGGAGAGTGAATTGAGGCATTTAGGAGTGTGAAGTGCTGATCTCTAGCAGCTCAGAGCACAAGGGAGGAGGTGGGATACAAGAAGGAACTGAATCTTGTTGATGCTGGGGGGCAGGGTTTTCTAGGCATAAGCAAGAGTTCCCCACCTGCTTAGCCTGGGTTAGCCCTCAAGGACAGAGTTGATAATGGACCAGTGATACACAGACTGCGGCTCATGAGCTGCAAGTGACTCTTTAATGTGTCTCCTGCCGCTCTTTGTAGCACATGATATTAAAACACTGATTTCATTGTTAACCAGTCAGGATGCTTTTACTGTGTTATTAGCCACTAAGTTATTTGCTGCGAGCATTTTTATAAAAACCTAAATATTTCCCCTGCCCTTCTGTTTAAATAGGAGAAGTGCTATAGTGAATGAAACAATGAATTCACGCTACTGTGGCTCTTTTGGGTAAGGCTGATCTCTAATTTGGCTCCTGAACCACTGAGCTCGGAGCATCACTGCTATAGATGCTTCTGTTACCTTTTGAAACTTTGTAGCTTCGTTGTGTATGTATCCTCACCTGCTTTAGCCTTGTAAATAAATCTTATTTCCTTTTTAATAAAGTGTCCTATAATAAGACTGGCTACACACGTGGTCTTTGGTGTGATGTCTAAGGTGCAGTTTACCTGGGGTGCCTGGACCTGTGGGTCTGGGAGTAACCTGAATACTGTTGTGATTCTGAGTGTGAGAGACCATCTGTCTCTCAAAGGCAGGCTCACCTGGGTTGCGAGACAGATCGGAGAACCCAAGGGGACTGCATGGCTAGGCTGTTAGGATGCCGGGGGAGGTTACCCTGCATGTTTGGTTGGTGAAATCTAGGTCTAGAATTCTCAGCCAGTTTGGATTTGTGCCCTGGTTCCCAGCAGTCTGCCCTGAGGTTGGCGCGCACTCTCTCAGGACACTGCGGACAGCGCTACTGCACGGCCTTGGCTCCAGTTCCCTCCTTGCAGGAGAGAGGAGTTGAGCCTGCCCAGAGATGGAGTTTGGGGGAAAGATGCATGTGACCCAGGGACCCCTTGGTGCCAAGTGGCAGGCAGCACAGAAGGTTTTCCAGGAATCCCCTGGGTCTGATCTTTACATCAGTCGTTTTAAACCTTTCCAGATGACTGCACCTCTTTCAGGAATCTGATTTGTCACCTCACTTAAAAAGCGAAACTCCAGTTTCACCTCACTTAAAAACTACTCGCTTACAAAATCAGACACAAAAAATACAGAAGCGTCACAGCCACTATTACTGAAAAATGATTGACGTTCTCATTGTTACCGTATAATAAAATAAATAAATGGAAATATAAATCTTGTACTTCCATTTCAGTGTATAGGGATAGAGCAGTGTAAACAAGTCACTATCTGAAATTTTAGTTTGTACTGACTTCGCTCGTGCTTTTTATGTAGCGTGTTGTAAACCTAGGTAAATATCTGGATGAGTTGATGTCTCCCCGGGAAGACGTCTGCATACGGCCAGGAGTACATGTTCCCCTGGTGGAGAACCAGTGGTCTACAGAATAGTTCACCAAAGGGGGCATGTGAGGTCTGTATCAAGGGCCAGTAGCCCAATGGTCACCATAATCGGAGCAAGACCTCTGTACGGATACTATATAAGGAGCTGTGTCTCGAGACGGACAATGGTGCCCTTAAGGTCTTGGAGTTAAGGCAGGTCATGGGAGGTGATGTACCCCAGATGCTCCTTTCAGACAGGAGACAACTGAAGTTACCTCCCTGTCTGGCCATGTGTGTATTGTGTGCCTGCCGTAGGATGTCTCTTTGCCACTGAGCCAGGTGTAAAATTAGAGTGCAAAATCCACAAAAAAGGGAAATCTACAGGAAGAAACTAAGAGCAGGGGGCTGTGTGTGTGTCCATCTGTGGTGTTGAAGCATAAAGACAAAGGATCGGTCTGATCTCTCTCGGTGTGCAGAGACCTACTGGATCCTTCCCCTCGGAGACAAACTGACCGTACGCATGTCTCAAGAAAGAAGGGTCCGAGCCTGCCTGGCTGTGAAGTGCTGCAAGGATTTCGGGTGAGCTGTACTTGGTTAGACAGGAGAATACCTTGTTAGTTCGGTCTAGGCTCTAGAACACATGTTATGACTTTGTTATATGTAACCATTTGTTTCCAACACTTCCACTTGACTCTTGGCTTTGTTGAACTGAGGGGTGATTTCACTATGAGCCTATAGCAGCGCTGTGTGTTAAGTGGAGCAGTGATCTGAGCTGGACCTGGTAAGCTGGGGCCGAGGATGTTACTGTTCCTTTGGAAAGAGTGAATCTGTGAATCCTGCCAGTGCCCAGGGGACCAGGGACTGTTCGCTCCAGACAGATGTTCAGAGGGCTTGAGGGCAGAGTGGGCCTATTGCTACCCTGCAGTGACGGCAGGCCCAGCAGCGAGTGCGTGTGGCCAGTGGAGTTGGGGAGCTGACCCCTGGCAGGCACAGACAAGGCTCCCTCAGGCAAAGGGCAGGTGGTGGCGAGATGCCTCCCAGCCCTGGGTACCCTGGGAAGCATTGCAGGGTATTAACTTACTGCAGGTTTGGGGCAGTTAAAAATGACACCCCAAGGCCCCAGCCCAGTGAGGAGGACTGAGGAGAGGAACTGTGACTGCGCGGGGCACCTGAGTCCCAGCACCGCCCAGAGTTCTGCTCTGCCTAAAGCCCCAGTCCCGCCCCGTGAGTAGGGCTTTACCAAATTCATAACCATGAAAAATGCATCACAGCCTGTGAAATCTGGTCTCCCCTGTGAAATCTGTCTGGGGGGGCGGGAAATATGTCCCAGTACTGCCCCCCTTACGTCTACCCTGCCTTCAGAGCTGGGCGGCCAAAGAGCATCAGCTGCTGGGGAGGGGGGTGGGGGAGGGCCAACCTTATGGGTGGGTGATGTGGGCAACTGCCCCGAGCGCGGTGGTCAGGAGGGAGCCCCGCCACCCGCCAGCTCCAGGCCCTTTTAACCTCTGAGTGCTGGACCCTGGAATGGGGGAGGGGCAGGGCTGGTAGCGTCCCGGGCAGGGGCTCCTACTGTGTGCCAGGCTCTAGCTGCAGGTTCAGGCTGGGCAGGGCAGGAACAGGACTTCGTCCCCTGCATGGGCTGCTCCCAGGGCCAGATCAGAGCCACCACCAGGAACCTCCCACAGCAGCAGAAACCTCCCTCCTCCGTGGCTGCCGGCCGGGAGCCCAGCTCTGAAGGTCGCACCACTGCCAGGAGCAGTGCTGAAGTCAGGGTCGCAATACTGTGACACCCCTCCCCCAATAGCCCTGAGAACCCCCCATGACCCTCTTCTGGGATGGGATCCACACAGGGGGTGACATTTCAGATTGAAATAGCTAAAACTGTGAAATTTAAAAGACTTTAAAAAATCTCATGACCATGAAATTTACCAAACTGGATGGGTGAATTTGGAAGGGCCCTACCCAGGAGACTGAACAGGGGGGTACTTTTCATTACAGACACACAAATGTGGATCTTCAGTTGCACTGTTTATATCAGGGCCGCTTCTTTCTGGCAGATCCATTTGAGCTCCGCGGCACACGTCTCAGACAGAACCTGGCTGCCTTTTATCCACCCGCAGCTGTTCCCAGCAGCACAGCCTGAGAAGCTGCAGAGTGAGAGTCCGTGTCACTGTGGGTCCCTGTAACAAGGAAAGGCCCATGGGTGAGTGTTTCCTCCCCCTCACCCTAATGGGAGGCTTGGCTCTGGTGTTGTCCTTCATCTCTAACTTTCCTGTAAAACGAGGCCAATATCTAGATGAGTTGACCTACTCCTCGGAAGACCTCTGTTTACCCCAGGGATACATGTACCCCTGCTTGAGAACCACAGAGTTAGGGGGTCTGGAGCAAGGACCATACGAGGCTGAATCCCATGGGGTCGGTGACCTGGTACTTGTTCATTGGAAGCGCCACCTTGATCTCCTGCATCTCAGCTTTCCTCTAAAAACAAAGTCTGATGGGTGAGAGGAAACCTGCACCGTGTAACCTGGGTAACAGGACAGCTGCAGGGAGCTGAGGACTTGTCCTGATGAACGGTTAGGGGTGGATTCACAAAGGGACTTAAGAGGCTAATGGCCACTTCAGGCACCTCTGTCTCTTGGAGTGGGAAGTTCCTTGGAGAATTCCACTGGGTGGGAGACTCAGCTGTGAAGGGAGGGGGCAGGCAGCAGCATCTCATCAACCCAAGATAGGAATAACTGAAGTAATGTTCCTTTTACATGGAGCCTCAGCTCTTTGGAACCTCTGCAAATGCTTTAGCCACGTGTTTAACTCCATCCATAGATCGCAGTGGGAGGGCTCAGGTGCCTAAGTGTTTGCAGGATGGGCGCTCAGGGCAGTCCCTGACGCCAGGGCAAAGTGGATGTGAAGAGCCACTGTCTGGATTTGGGAGCCAGCCTGCACACCAAACTCACTCAGCACTGGGTGCATGACTGGAAGGTGCTGGGCCGGGGAAAATCAGCCCTGGGTGGTTATTTTGAGTAGAAAACCAGAGCCACTTCTGGGGTCTTTCAGCTTCTAATGCCCTTTCCCCTCTGCAGCTGGATTTCAGCGTATGATAAAATCCCTCTCAATGCCAAGTCAGTGCCATAAATCACTGGACTGGGTGCAGGAATCAGTAGGCGACATTCTCTGGCCTGGGTTAGGCCAGGGCTCAGACTAAATTATTCTTCCCAAAACTTTTAAAAGCTGAGCCCCCTCCTCAAGGCAAAGAAACCAATCGTGCCCCTCACCCATCAGCAATGTGTTAGCGACCCCACCCCCCATTTTCCTGTATACATCTTCAAACCCCACCCTTCCCACCATGGCTAGCCCTTCCCCACGCTTCAGGAGATGCTGGAGTAGATGATCATAACCATCCCCTCTAACCTTAAGACCTGAGGGACCCCATCCCGGAGCATCTTAAAAATCACAGTTACCAGACTCTGGAACAGGGGCTGCTTTGCCAGGCTCACCTTTCTCCTTCCGTCAGGTTAGCCGATGGGGATAATGAGCCTGGAGATCTCATTCCCACTGCTCTGAGTGGTGACCATGTGCACACGACCCAACTCAGCTCTTCCTGTATCCCAGGAACGTCTTCATCTTCTGGGATCCTCATGGCAGCAGTGGGATGATTTAACGGACTCCCTTAGTCATGGGGCCTTTCTCTCTCTTTTTTTGTTTCAGAGCCAGCGTCCTGGAATCGTCTCCTGGTGCGTGGAGTGGTGGCAGTGGTGGGGGAGCTAGTCTCACTATACGAATGTGGGTTTTGGAAAGGTAGAGGGAAAGTGTTTGCCTACTCGCGACTCGTCTTCAGGAAGCTGCTGACTCATCCCTCCCAGCAGCCTGGAAGTCCGCAGGATTCACAGGAATCTGAGCTCCCCACAGTGTGTGACAGGGACAGGGCCCAGGCCCAGGGAACCAGAAACAAAAATCGAGACCCAGCCCTGGAGAATGGGGAAGGCGACCTGCTCATGGAGGACAGACGCTTGATCCAGGAACCCAGAGGAAGGGATCCATTAGGTGGGGACACGGATGTGGCCCAGGAAACTGGAGTAGCATTGCCAATCCTCCAGGATGACCGGGAGTCTGCAGGAATGAAAGATTAATTTAATTCAGGCCTGGGTGTTTCTCTGTGTAATGTGACCTCAGTGCTCCTGATGAGAGCCATTGTTTCTAAATGTTTCAGTAGCAGACATAGTTATCATTCATGGACAGACAGACATTTATTCATAATTAGAACTGGTCAAAAATAGCGGGAGTGGAGAGGGTCATGAAAATGGAAGAAGAAACCACTTCCCCCCCATGTTCTTGAAACTTATTTGCAAATGTTTTTAATGATCAAATTTCTGTTTAGTTTTGGTGGGAAAAATGCCACATTCTCTCTCAAGTGGGCAGAGAAATCCAAAATGTTTTTTTTTAAACGGGAACTTTTTTCAAATGATCAATGTAATCCCAAGTGGCATTTCTAGTTAAAAGGTTGCATTGTCAGTGTAAAACCATTTTGAACCAGCTCTATTACTGTATAACAAGATGAGTTCATTTTTCATGCTGCATTGTTTGGGCCAAGTTCCAAATGGTATTTCAGCTTTTGCACCGCTCTTCTCTTCTTGCGTCTGCCCCTCTCATAAACTGTGGCCTTAATCTCAGCCCTGGAAACAGTTACGTGCATGTTTAACTTTAATGACTGCTGTGAATAATTCCATTTCAATGGAACAACTCTGAGGTTGAGTTTACGCTACGGCCCTATATCGGTGTAACTACGTCATATATTTAATTTTCTTTCTTTTATATGTGAAAGTTATTGAGAGGTGAGAGCAGGTAAAATACATGAACAGGTTCGGACAGTCCAAGTTTGTCAGTGCAAAGTGACAGCAGAGATGTGGTATCTGCTAGCTTTCCATAAGTCTCTCAGGGTTTCCCAGGATAACTTTGGGGATCTCTGTCTTGCATCGGAAATGTTCCCTGAAAGTGTCCAAACACCTCAGAGATACAGAACCATTCCCTGGATCCATTCTTATAGCTGTCTTCTCCGGAAAGCAGTCTGGCAAGTGTTCCTGTCAGCTCATTGCTAGGTTATCTGCCAAAACAATAGAGTTTTCAGGTGCCTAAGTAGCCCTTTGAATCATGGTGAAATTATTCTCCCCGTCACCACCAAAATTGGAAATGGTGCCCCTGAGTGCACAGTACCCTACCGTGCTCCCCTGTAGGAGCTGCATTAACAGGCAACTCTGCAAGTTCTCTGCATGCCTCTGCAAGTGACCCCCACGCCTCTCCATTTCCTTGGCCACATGGATCCTGTCCCCATGCTGGCGGCTAATCCAGAAAAAGGGGGAAAGAGCTCACCACTGCGACCACCTGAGGGATGTGTTGGGGTGAGATCAGCTGGTCAAAGCAGGCAATAGGGACAGAATCGGAGACTTGAAGCTCCTCGAGTGACCTCTGACCTTTCTAGACCTGCCCTTCAATCAGACACAGCCATTGTAAAGTTTATTGTGATAGTAAACTATCAGGGGGGCGGGGGGATAGCTCAGTGGTTTGAGCATTGGCCTGCTAAACCCAGGGTTGTGAGTTCAATCCTTGAGGGGGCCATTTGGGATCTGGGGTAAAAATTGGGGATTGGTCCTGCTTTGAGCAGGGGGTTGGACTAGATGACCTCCTGAGGTCCCTTCCAACCCTGTGATTCTGTGTAACTAGACCCATTTTAAACCCTTCACCACACAAGACAAAGCCCGTAGAATTCATCATGAACTATTTATTTCTCCTCCCCTGGATTTCTGCAGCCACCAGCCACCTTGGAGCTTTACCTCGTCTCTCCCAGACTGGGCTCACTTGATGGCAGGAGCTCAGCGGAGGATCCAGCTTTGCTCTTTCGCTTCCATTCTTCACATCTTTGGGTGGCTGCATTTGCAGCTGAGCAGCCTGATGGAAACACTGAGTCCTCTGTCTCGGCAGGCAGGCCCAGCCGCGAAAGCCAAAGATTCCCTGAACTCTCAGGAGTGGAGGCTTGGCCCATAGGGTAGGGTTACCATATTTAAACTTTCAAAAAAGAGGACACTCCGGGGGGTGGGGGGGGGGAGTTGTAGCCCTGCCCCCTATCTACTCTCTCCCATTTCCTGCCCCATGACTGCCCCCCCAGAGAACTGTTAACCCCTCCAACTCCTGCTGCTCCTTGTCCCCTGATCGCCACCCCCTCTGGACCCCGCCCTCTGTCTAAGCCTTCCTTCTCTCTGTCTCCAATTACCTCCTCCTTAGACCCCCCCACCCTAACTGCCCCCCTAGAACTTCCCCCCCGTACCTGTCCCCTGACTGCCCCGCCCCCTATCCACACCCCCGTCCCCTGACAGACCCCCAGGTCTCCCACACCTATCCAACCACCACCTGTCCCCTGACTGCCCCCGCAGAACCCCCAACCCATCTAACCCCCCCTGCTCCCTGTCCCTTGTCTCCCCCGACTCCTCTCCATATGCCCACCCCCTGACAGGCTCCCCCCAGAACAACTGACCCATCCAACCCCTCCTGCTCCCTGTCCCCTGACTGTCCCTTGGGACCCCATGCCCCTTCTCCAGCCCCCCGGCCCCCTTACCCTGCTGCTCAGAGCAGTGTGTCTGGGGTGCGGAGCCAGACACAGTGCCGCACTCCCCCGCAGAGCGCACAGCTCCCCACCCCCTGCCCCCAAAGTGCTGCATTGGGAGGGAAATCCCGGCCCTCTGGAGAGTTTTACAAATTCCTCCCGGAGGGCGATTTAAAACCCAAAAAGCCGGACATGTCCGGGAAAATCCGGACACATGGTAACCCGACCACAGGGACTCCAGGATCTGCAGCTGCTACCACCTGTATGGTGAATCCTCCGACTCATCACCAAACAGCTCTTCCCCATTCTGCCAGCCGGCCCCACGGTCTGACCGTGCAGGAGAACAGAAACCCTTTGGGACAGCAGGAGAGTCTCCTCAACGCCGCACTCTTTGCATGGCTTCCCGCGGTCACCGGGAAACACGACTGCCCTGCCCGCAGGAGTCTCTCAAGGAGCTGCCGGCGCAGTCACTGGGCACCCACTCGTAATGGTCTCGGGCAGTGGCATTGCAGAGGGAGCTGAGCAGACCGTCCCTTCTGTGACTTCCTGAATTGCTGCCAGAACTGATTCTCCTCTGCACTAGGGAGAGTCCCAGAGGAAAAGCAGCTGTGGTGGGGGAGGGGGCAAGACAAGCTCTTCCCCAAGCCCTTGACTAGCAGGCAAGCAGGACTCTGGGAGCCAGGGATCGGTGTGTCTTGCTGGGAGAGCAGAGCTGGAGAGCAGAAAAGGGCACTGGAGGAATTGTAGAAAAGTCAGTGTCATGGCTGAGTCATGGGCAGCCAGATCTAGTGGTCAGAGGCAGAGTCCACACTCACGAGACAGGAGTCGAGAGTCAGCTGGGTCAGGACACTGGAAGAGCAGAAGCAAAAGACCAAATTGTGTTCAGCACCTCAAGTCAGATGAGTCACCCCGAGTCCGGATGCCAGGAAATCAAGCCTGGGGAGCGGGAGCAGGACAGCTAACACACGGTCCAGAGGGGGCGGGTGGGAGCTCGGGTGTTCAGACAGATTCTTGTTCCTGCTGCTGGTTTAAGGAGGTCCTGGGGGCCGATTAGCTGCTCTGGGACTCTGCCAACAGAGCCTCAAACTGGGTCTGGACTTCGTCAGTCCTAGGTAAGCAGTTTTTCGTAGGCTTCCAGGTGGCATGCTGGAGGGTGGCTGCTCCCAGGAACCCTGCAGACCTGGGTTAATGACCCATGGGTCATGACAGTGAGTGATCTCTCCCCGCTCAAACCTCCTGCACGAAACAGTCTCCAGGGTCCCGGACGCATCCTCTGAGAATAAAAAAACACAGTCATGAGGACAAATAGGCTATGGAACAGGAGCCCCCTCTTTGTTGCAACAGCCCCAAGTGCCCAGAAGAGTGGACGGTTCTTACCTCCAGGAGATGCCTGGGATCTTCCATCTAAGCCTCACTGGGACCCCTGTTGTTTGGTCTGACAGGATGAGATCATCTGTCATAGAATCATAGAATATCAGGGTTGGAAGGGACCTCAGGAGGTCATCTAGTCCAACCCCCTGCTCAAAAGCCGGACCCATACCCAATTATATCATCCCAGCCAGGGCTTTGTCAAGCCTGACCTTAAAAACTTCTAAGGAAGGAGATTCCACCACCTCCCTAGGCAACGCATTCCAGTGTTTCACCACCCTCCTAGTGAAAAAGTTTTTCCTAATATCCAACCTAAACTTCCCCCACTGCAACTTGAGACCATTACTCCTTGTCCTGTCCTCTTCCACCACTGAGAATAGTCTAGAACCATCCTCTCTGGAACTACCTCTCAGGTAGTTGAAAGCAGCTATCAAATCCCCCCTCATTCTTCTCTTCTGCAGACTAAACAATCCCAGTTCCCTCAGCCTCTCCTCATAAGACATGTGCTCCAGACCCCTAATCATTTTTGTTGCCCTTCGCTGGACTCTCTCCAATTTATCCACATCCTTCTTGTAGTGTGGGGCCCAAAACTGGACACAGTACTCCAGATGAGGCCTCACCAATGTCGAATAGAGGGGGACGATCACGTCCCTCGATCTGCTCGCTATGCCCCTACTTATACATCAAAAAATGCCATTGGCCTTCTTGGCAACAAGGGCACATTGCTGGCTCATATCCACCTTCTCGTCCACTGTCACCCCTAGGTCCTTTTCTGCAGAACTGCTGCCTAGTCATTCGGTCCCTAGTCTGTAGCTGTGCATTGGGTTCTTCCGTCCTAAGTGCAGGACCCTACACTTATCCTTATTGAAACTCATCAGATTTCTTTTGGCCCAATCCTCCAATTTGTCTAGATCCCTCTGTATCCTATCCCTGCCCTCCAGCGTATCTACCACTCCTCCTAGTTTAGTATCATCTGCAAATTTGCTGAGAGTGCAAACCACACCATACTCCAGATCATTTATGAAGATATTGAACAAAACCGGTCCCAGGACCGACCCCTGGGGCACTCCACTTGACACCGGCTGCCAACTAGACATGGAGCCATTGATCACTACCTGTTGAGCCCGACAATCTAGCCAACTTTCTACCCACCTTATAGTGCATTCATCCAGCCCATACTTCCTTAACTTGCTGACAAGAATACTGTGGGAGACCGTGCCAAAAGCTTTGCTAAAGTCAGGATACAATACATCCACTGCTTTCCCGTCATCCACAGAACCAGTAATCTCATCATAAAAGGCGATTAGATTAGTCAGGCATGACCTTCCCTTGGTGAATCCATGCTGACTGTTCCTGATCACTTTCCTCTCATGTAAGTGCTTCAGGATTGATTCTTTGAGGACCTGCTCCATGATTTTTCCGGGGACTGAAGTGAGGCTGACTGGCCTGTAGTTCCCAGGATCCTCCTTCTTCCCTTTTTTAAAGATTGGCACTACATTAGCCTTTTTCCAGTCATCCGGGACTGCCCCGGTTCGCCACAAGTTTTCAAAGATAATGGCCAATGGCTCTGCAATCACAGCCGCCAGTTCCTTTAGCACTCTCGGATGCAACTCGTCCGGCCCCATGGACTTGTGCACGTCCAGTTTTTCTAAATAGTCCCTAACCACCTCTTTCTCCACAGAGGGCTGGCCATCTATTCCCCCATGCTGTGCTGCCTAGTGCAGTAGTCTGGGAGCTGACCTTGTTCGTGAAGACAGAGGCAAAAAAAGCATTGAGTACATTAGCTTTTTCCACATCCTCCGTCACTAGGTTGCCTCCCTCATTCATTAAGGGGCCCACACTTTCCTTGGCTTTCTTCTTGTTGCCAACATACCTGAAGAAACCCTTCTTGTTACTCTTAACATCTCTCGCTAGCTGCAGCTCCAGGTGCAATTTGGCCCTCCTAATTTCATTCCTACATGGCTGAGCAATATTTTTATACTCTTCCCTGGTCATATGTCCAACCTTCTACTTCTTGTAAGCTTCTTTTTTATGCTTAAGATCTGCTAGGATTTCACCGTTAAGCCAAGCTGGTCGCCTGCCATACTTACTATTCTTTCGACACATCGGGATGGTTTGTCTCTGTAACCTCAACAGGGATTCCTTGAAATACAGCCAGCTCTCCTGGACTCCTTTCCCCTTCAAGTTAGTCCCCACTGCTCCCTGTGCTGGGCTGGCTGCAGCACACATCTGTGTAAGAGGCTGGGCCAGAGAGGTGTTACAGTCAGGGTCCAGGCAGCCCAGAAGGAGAACAGAGGGTCTGAAACCAGAAGACGAAGCAATCAAATCTGCGGATTCGACAGAGAAGTTTTGTACCCTACAGGGACATCAAAGAAGGTCTGTTAGGAAAGCTGAGATGTTAGTCTGGAAACAGCTAAGGCAAAGATTGTGACTTGTTAAGGTTCAGTTTAAGTCACTACAAAGTGTGTTGTGTTTTCTTTGTCTGTTTGAAATTTGTCTTTTTCTCTTGCTTAGTTTCACTTAAATCTCTTCTTTGTTACTGTGCTTCCCAAAGCACCTCAGCCTTGTGTGTTTGAGTGAAGTGTGAGCCTCGTGTCACTGCTTTCTAGCTGGGCTAGCAACCCCGTTGATACTCACTCTTGCAGTTTGTTGGCTGGGAACTCAGCCCTCCAACCAGGTGACTGGGCTTTACTCCACTCGTTCCTGGGTCGTGCTCCTTCCAAACAAAGTCCGAAAATGTCTTGAACAGAAACAAGGCCTTCCACCCTCGTGGGGAGTTCTTCCTCTGCCTGATTTTGGCTCGGCCTGCCCTTCTTGGGTTTCCATGGTCTTCTGTGTCCCCTTCCTTAGGGACGGTGAGAGAACCCAGTCCTACCCTGGACTCCAGGTTTTGACCCAAGGCCGTCGACTGAACAGCTCGCTCTGCTTCTGGACTTTTGCTGCTGTTTTCCCTTGTTTCCTCTCAGGTGGGGCTCACTTGGTCATCAATTTGGCCTAGCCTCAGGCTAGGAAGCCATAGGCCAAGCCACCCTGTTAGATACCCTCCTCCTTCAAATCCGGTCCAGCCTGGCTGACAGGTTTGCTGAGGGGATGGTGAAACCCCATTGCTGATCAGAAGGAGGTCAGAGTCTGTTCTCTAGGAGCTGAAGGTCCGTTTGTCCTGCTGCGGGAAGTGGAGCTGGAGAGCGGAGAAGTTAGGTGAAAGAGACTGCATGATGGAGTTGGAGACTGAGGGATAGGAGCCTCCTCCCAGAAACACTCCCAGGAGAACAGGTTTGAGGAGTTCGCTGGGGAGTCTCTTGCTAGGAAAAAAACAAGGGTGGCACATTGATGGAGATGTCTCTGTCCCAGGGATGGGGGAAGCTCCCAGCCAGGCTATGCAGCAGGGATCCCATTTCTCCCCCAAGAAACCCAGATGCCCAAAGAAGTCAATGGCTCTTACCTCCATGAGGGAGTGGGTCTTCCCTCTCAGCCTCTTTGAGAAATACCACTGCTTGGTTTCCTCGGACAAGGGACCTGCCCCCACTGCTCCCTGAGGTGGTTCAGCTTCTGACTGCAGCCATCTGGGAGGCTGTTAAACCCCCCATGGCTTAGAAGACATGGGGGGAGGAGGCTCCTCTTCATGTCAGACTCTGAGAGCCCAAAGAAGAATAAAGGGCAGGAGATGAAGCTAGCCCTGAGCCTCTGTCCCATCCTCACCTCCTCAAATGTGGAGCTTCCTGAGCTTCAGTTGGGCAGACAGTCTGTCGCCCTGACACAAAGGTCCTTCTGCGCCATATGGGGCAGGAAGATCTCTGCCTGGGAGCACGGGGAATGGGATGGGGGTGAGATCAAGGAAAGAGGGGAAGGGTATGGGTGGGAGGGAAAGAGCTCCTGCCCCAGATGAAGGAATTTGGGGGGCCAAGGGAAGGACCCGGCTCCACAGAGAGGGCAGAGAATTTCTGTGAGTGCCAGGGGCCTCCATTTCCGCTTCCACTAGCCCCGCATTTACAGTGAGACAGAGCAGTACCTGCAGCAGGGAGCAGGACTTGCTGAACAGGGAGGGGAACCTTTAAGAGCATCAGATGAGCCACAGCCCTTGCAGCGCCTTGGGCATCTGGTGCAAGTGCCTGATGATGTGAAGCTGGCCCATGACCTTGGCTGTGACATCCTCGTGCTGCAGGGGAACGAGAACATGTCAGAGACTGAGACACTCCCCAGGAATCAGGGAGGATTAAGGGCACCTGGAATTAGCACCATCATTTCCACCCAGCAGCTGCTCATGTCTGAGTGGTGGATTCACCCTCCCGACCCCCAGGATGGAGGCTTGCTGTCCTCTCTAGTGACCTCCAGTGACAACCCCCCTCTTTGTCGGGTGAGCTCCTGCCACCTCCCCATCCGTGCCCCTGACAGCTGTTCCACCTCCAACCCACCTGGGGACACCGCTCAAGTTCATAGAACCCTCTCCACCACCCCTACCTCCATCCCCACCCAGGTAGGGCACGGAGGGGGCTCTAGCAGGGTGGCGGGGGGTAGGAGGGATTCTGGAAGCAGTGAAGTGGGATGGGGAGAGGTTGAGACCTTTTCCCAAGTCACCCCAGTGACAAAAGCTGAAGCCACAGGATGGCAGCCCTGGTGAACGAGGCAGGTCAGCAGCCCCTGCTGACTGAATCCTCCCAATCTCTCAAGAGCGGGTCCAGCCCGACCAGCAGCAAGACCAGCTTCCCACGCCCATGTGCCTCAGCCCTTCCTGCTCGGTCGCCAGCACCAGTCAGTCCTTGGCCTCCCAGGCTGCCGGGGAAGGGAGCAACTCTTGATGGTGGCTCAGGTGACATGGACACTAGGCTATGGGGAAATGGGTGCAGCTATGTGGGGCAGGAAAGGCTCAGTCCCAGAGGGCTCTTAGGGGACTCTCCTGTCCTTTCCAGGAGTGATAGCAGAGCACCACATCCTAAGAAGAGAAGTCCATGAAGTCCAGAAGTCCCCACTAGGCTCCTTGCCACCAGGCCAGCGAATGGCGATAGGATGGGAATGAGGCCCTGGCCCCCACCCAGAGCTCCTGAGTCAATTGCAGCTGCTTACCCTGACCCCCATCAGTTGCTGGGCTTCCCCCAGGAGGGAGTAGACGAGCACCAGCCCAGCCTGGCTGACACATAGCACGGGGTCGTGGATGGCCAGAACTGCTGTCTGAAGGAAGGATCTTTTCTGACCGATGGAGAAGAATTTTCCAAAGACCTAAAACCAAGAGGACACAAGGCTCGAGCAGATTGGCCAGAGCCAGCCTCCAAGTCCTGGCAGTACAATGGCGTCTAGTGCCCCAAAGGGCGGGGAAGAGAGCTGCTGTGGCCAAGGCCTTTCATTCCCCAGGAGGCTTTCAGGGTCCCAGGGCTCAGGGAAGCCCCTTTATTAAAAGGTCGCAGATGCTGAGAGACCAAAGCCTCCACTGGCTCTTTTGGGAGGGCAATTTCTGGCAGGGGCCAGGATAGGCTGGAAATGGATCTCTAATGTGTGTGAGCAGGCCCACTCTGCTGTGCAGGGCACAGAGAACTGTAAATCTGCATGTAAAGAGAACTGTAATCTGTTGAGGTTCTTGGGGCAGTTGGCCTTTACATGCCCTAGCTCGTTACATTTAAAACATCGTCCAGCTGATGGGTCACTGGGGTGAGGTGGGTTGCTGGAGAACGGTGTGGCAGGACAATAAGGTGGCTGGAGGGTTCCTTGGGGTGTAGGAGGGGCCTTGGGCTGCCCCCGGTAGTAGGGTGTGGTCTGAGGTTGTCCCTTCTGGTATCCACTCCAACTGCGATCAGTTTTTTTCTTCTCTGCCACCTCCACCCATTTGGCTCCAATCTCCCCCGCCTCGATTACAGTTTTGGGCTTCCCATCTAGGATGTATCTTTCTATTTCCTCAGGAACACCCTCTAGGAACTGCTCCATTTGCATCAGGAAGGGCAAATCTTCTGGAGATTTAACACTTGCTCCCGATATCCAGGCATTCCAATGTTTCACATTGTGGTAGGCATGTCAGGTAAATGACACGTCTGGTTTCCACTTTAGGGCTCTGAACCGCTGACGGGAATGCTCAGGTGTTAGCCCCATTCTGACTCTCGCCTTGGTTTTAAACAGTTCATATTGGTTCATGTGTTCTTTAGGCATTTCAGCTGCCACCTCAGCTAAGGGTCCACTGAGCTGTGGCCTCAGCTCTACCATGTATTGGTCTGTAGAGATGCTGTATCCAAGGCAGGCCCTTTCGAAGTTTTCTAAGAAGGCCTCGGTATCATTGCCTGCCTTGTAGGTGGGGAACTTTCTGGGATGGGAAGTGGTACCTGGAGAAGGATTGCTAGGGTTTGTTGGTATATTCTGCTGAGCCTTTGCCTTCTCCATCTCCAGTGCATGCTTCCTCTCTTTTTCCTTCTCCTCCAGTTCTGTGTCCCTTGCCTCCATAGCTCTCCTGTGGGCAGCTTCTAGAACTTTTTCTGCGTCTTTCGCTGCCTCCAGTCTGATTAACTCCAATTTGTGTTGTGTCTTGGTTTCTGTCATCTTTGCCTCTCTGTTTTTAACTAACTTTACACCCGAGAGGTAGAAATAAAACAAACAAACAAAAAAAACTTGGCTTGTAACATTTTGCTGTGCTGTAATATGATACCTATAGTCTCTGATAGTGATTGTCAGCCTACAGAAAAATGCTTAAACAAAAAACAACAACAACAAAAAAGCCTAACACCTTTGTCTCCAGGCAAATAGAGAGAAAACCCCTCCAGTTGCTCTTAGGTAAAAAAAACTTCTTCAGGTCTGTGAAAACTTATGAATTTCCCTGCTCTGGCCCCCAAGCAGAGACCAAAAAAAAAAAAAAAATCAAAAAACCACCTCTAACTGCTTTCAGCTTAAAACCTGCTTTCCAGCAGCCCAAACTAAAAAAAAAATTTCCTTTTAAAATCTGTGCTTCTGGTTCAAAAAAATCTCAAATTGATCTCAAAATGATTTCATATTAATCCCACCGCTCTGCCACCATGTCAAGGTTCCTTCCCCACTGTGAACTCTAGGGTACAGATGTAGGAACCTGCATGAAAACCCCCTAAGCTTATTTTTACCAGCTTAGGTTAAAACTTCCCCAAGGTACAAACTGTTTTACCTTTTGTTCTTGGACTCTATTGCTGCCACCACCAAGCGTCTAACAGATATATAACCAGGAAAGAGCCCGCTTGGAAACGTCTTTCCCCCCAAAATCCTCCCCAAACCCTACACCCCCTTTCCTGGGGAAGGCTGGATAAAAATCCTCACCAATTTGCATAGGTGAACACAGACCCAAATCCTTGGATCTTAAGAATAATGAAAAAGCAATCAGGTTCTTAAAAGAAGAATTTTAATTGAAGAAAAACAAAAGAATCACCTCTGTAAAATCAGGATGGTAAATACCTTACAGGATAACCAGATTCAAAACATAGAGAATCCCTCTAGGCAAAACCTTAAGTTACAAAAAGACAGAAAAACAGGAATATACATTCCATTCAGCACAGCTTATTTTGTCAGCCATTTAAACAAAACAGAATCTAACGCATATCTAGCTAGATTACTTACTAAGTTCTAAGACTCCATTCCTTTTCTGTTCCTGCCAAAAGCATCACACAGACAGAGAGAGCCTTTGTTTCTCCCCCCCTCCAGCTTTGAAAGTATCTTGTCTCCTCATTGGTCATTTTGGTCAGGTGCCAGGGAGGTTATCCTAGCTCCTTAACCCTTTAGAGGTGAAAGGGTTTTTCCTCTGGCCAAGAGGGATTTTAAAGGTGTTTACCCTTCCCTTTATATTTATGACAAGGGTGGTCATCTTATTTGTGCACATATATTTCGGAACAGCCTTTGGAGTTGATCCTGCTGAAATGTATCTTGAAAGGGCTTTCAGTTCATTACCTAAATCACTGGCATCAATATCGTGCATGTCATCATGTGTCAACAGTGTCTCTAGTGCCCTGCATTGCTGGTGTAGGTCTTCTTCAGGTATAGTGAGGAGTTTTGGAATATCATACAACATCCCAAATATACTGCTGTGTTCCTTGAGCTGCATGAAACTTTCTTCAACTGACTGTATTGCACAATCGAGCACCTGGTTAAAGAATTCAACTTTGAATTGTTGTTTGGGGTCTCTTATGGGATTATCCCGTGCCTCCTAATCAAAATGTCTTCTTCTTTGGTGACTCTTGCATTCTTGAATGGGTGGGAAAATAGCTTCAGTGTGAAGTTCCTCTGCCAACTTCTGTGCACTTTTCAGAAAGTTTTGAAATCCCTCATCTGTCTAGTAAGACTGTAGGTATGACTTTGCTTTGTCCAGTTGTTCCATTGCTCCACATATATCAAGGTCAACACCTTGGAGTCTCTTGCTTACAACATTTTTTTCAAACAGTATTTATTTCAAACAGTATGTCATGCCACAACATTAAGCCAGACAGAATTTTGAACTTATGTACATTTCTGATGATTCCATTTCCCTCTGCCACTGTTCTCGCACGAATAGTTCCTGTCATAGCGTCATCCTTCATAATAGCAACTATGGCATCATCTATCTTCCCAGTTTGGTGTTTGATAGGCTTTATCGCCTCCACTCGACTTTCCCATCATGTGGCACTCAGTGGTTTCAGTGTCAGAGAGGAAGTTCCCAGATGTTGCTTCAAAATTTGCCATCGATGAGTTGATGCAGAGAAAAATACATAGATGCTTTGAATTACATTAAAAAATTCAATAGCCTCACTAGAAGCTGATGCTGCATCACTGACCACCAAGTTCAATGAATGAGAACTGCATGGGACAAAAATAGCTCGAGGGTTTAATTCTCAGATCCGTGTCTGCACTCCTCTGTTCTTTCCTCTCATGTTGGCACCATTATCATAGTAGCCCTGATCTCTCACGTCAGCTATCGCAATTCCCATATCTTCCAGCTTTTTAAGAAGCACATTTGTCATACCAGCTCCTATAGTATCATCAATGTCAATACATTCTAGAAAATGCTCTCTGACCGTCACTATTGCAGGGACATTTTCACTAGGTTCTGTTGTTGTTACAAAACGCACCATTAAAGTCATTTGTTCCATATGGCTGATGTCAGGTGTGCAGTCCAGAATAACAGAGTAATATCTTGCTGACTTCAGATCTGCCACAATCTTCTGTTTGACTTTTGTTGCCAGTAACTGTATGATCTCATTTTGAATTATTTTTCCAAGGTTGTGGTATGTGTACCAATTTCTTGGGTGGTGACTCTTCTTAGATGCTCCTGGAGTACAGCATCAAACTCAGCCATCAGCTCCACAACTTTAAGGAAGTTTCCATTGTTTGGCACATACAGCTGATCTGAAGTGCCACGCAGTGCTAGGTTTTGGGTAGCAAGCATTCTCACAATGGCAATGAGCCTTTTCAGAACATTTTGCCAGTAAAGAGACTCTGATGCAATCTTCTCTTGATGCTGATCATCTATGGTGGCCTTTAACCTTAGTCTCATCTCAAGCTCTTTCCACCTATGGAATGTTCTCTGGTGATTTGCTGCCTTCTCATGGCATGCCAGATTTCTAGCCAGATTTTTTCAGTCCTTTGTTCCTGTAGAACCCAATGTGGCTGGAACATTAGACTGGAAGAGTTTGCAACAAAAACAGTATGCAGCATTCTGAGATTTTGAGTACATAAGCCATGGCCTCTCCACTTTTGTCACATTGGGGATTTCACGCCAGTAATGTGTTGGATGGAAACTTCTATTTTCATTGTCTTTGGGGAACATGAAGTTTTTCACTTGCTGTGGTCCATGCAGTACAAGGAAGTCCCTCGGGCTACTGCTCAAGTGAGTCCACAGTCCTGGATCATCTAGACTTAAGGAACTAAACTCAGAAGCAGCTGTTTCTTGTGCCTCCACCACACTCTTCTTTGATCTACACTTTTCTTCAGCAATGTGCATGGTTACATCTATTTGAGATGTAGATATGGATGCTGCAATAGCTGCCAGGTCACCTGCACTCTAACCGGAAGATCAGGCATCTCCGCACCACTCACATCCTCACTGGGGCAGGAAGGCTCACCGTGAACATTTGTGTCTATGTATCTCAGGAGAGCTCCTTCCTGCTTAGATAGAGAAGCTTCCTTTGCTTTCTTTCCTTTTCTGAATGCTGCCCCAGAGGGGCGTTTTCTTCTTTCACTCATGACTGCTGTTCTGTGCCAGCTATAGTGGCTCTCAACACTCAATTGAAGGGGGCAAATAAGCAGGCTGATAGGAGGGCCTGAGTGAGGGAAGATATCAGCGACTTAAGGGCCTAACTGGCTCCTACTACTTCAGTTGACTGCCTGTTCTCCTCAAGTGGGTTCAGGGTAGCAGCAGGAAACAGGAAGCTCCCTGAGAAGCTGGTTTTAATCAGTCCAGGCTCCTGGGGATGCTAGAGACATACATAAGAGGCTCCTCCTCCTCTCTCTCCCTGCAGCCCCTGCTGCTTTCTGTTATTCCTTCTCACCTTTTCTCCTGCCTGCCTGTTATGTCTCTTGTGCCGTCCTTCCCCCAGCACAGCACTCCACTATCTCTGTGCATCTAGAGCAGAGAGAATACAGATGCACCAGCAGCAGACACAATTTCCTACACTCTGGGTCCTCGTGGAGCTCCCCCACAGTCTGGCACCTGAGGCAGCCACTTCAGTTCGCCTCATGGTAAGGCCAGCGCTGCAGAGGAACTAAACTTTCCTTCATCTTTCTCTTGCTCCTAATGTATTTAATGAACCTCTTCCTATTGCCTTTTTTGTCCTTTGCTAGGTGTAACTCATTCTGTGCCTTAGCCTCTCTGATTTTGTCCCTATGTGCTTGTGCAATGCTTTTGTACTAATCCTTAGCAATTTGTCCATGTTTCCAATTTTTGAAGGATTCCTTTTAGATTTTTAAGGCAATAAAGAGCTCCTGATGGGGTGTGTGGTGGGGCGACTGCCCAACCCCCCTGTGAGAGTGGGCAAAGACAGGCCAGAGAGGCGGTGCAAAGCAGCAGCCAATCAGGGAGGGCCTGTTAGAGAGCCAATCAGGGTTGGGCAAGAGGTGGCCAATCGGGGCTGGGCTCAGCCCTATATGAAGGCAGCCCAGGAAGGGAACAGTTAGTCTCTCCCAGACTTTCAGCAGGGAAGGTTGGTCTCCTGAGCAAGGAGACCAGCACCTGGACAGTGTAGGAGAGCTCCAGCCTGTTACCTGCCAAGCTGTGGGCTCTGTGCAGAAGGGCCTAGAGGATGCAAAGGGGTCAGAGGGGAAGTGACCCAGGGAGAGCAGACAGACAAGGGGAGAGAAGGAGGGCAGGGAGGCTGTCGCTAGAGGGTCCCTGGGCTGGGACCCAGAGTAGTGGGTGGGCCTGGGTCCCCCCCTTTCCCCCTTATCTTGCATCTGGCGGTGGGAAGTGGCCATAATGGACTGCACCAGACCCTTGAGGGAAGGGGTTAGACTTTGGGGTGTGGTTGCCCACTGCAGCAGGGGCAAACTAGGAGACTGCTGTTAAACACCACCCTCCCCTGGAAGGGGGTGAGTGTGGACTAAGGGACACTGCCGGAGGGCAGTATACTGAAGAGGATGCTGCCGAGAGGAGCAATGTGGGTCCAGACACCAATGGAGGGTGAGAGACAGATGGGAAACCACCGGTGGAGGGTGCTCCACAAGGATTGAGCTAATTCCCAGAGTCACCAGCGGGAAGCACCGCGGTGGTGAGTCCCAACCCCGTCATAGGGTGATATTGGCCTTTTGTTATTCTTCCCATCTTTCCTTTGCATCATCAGTGTGAGAGCCTGAGTGAGTGTCTGATTGGCTGCTAGCCTGCAGGGGGCGGGCATTAGGGTGTCTGTTTGTTTGCGTCAGGGAAGCCTGGCTGTTTAAAAATAGCCAGAGCTTCGCGAACCAGCTGAGCGGCGGCGAACCAACAGGGACAGCAGAGCAGCACACAGCGGGAGTTTGCCTGGGAGTTCACCTGGAGTGAGCCCAGTGAGGCTTACGTCTTGCAAACTTCTCTGAGGAAGCTCATAGTAGGAAGGTGATATGGAAGGGGGGGTTCAGCTGTTGTGACCTGCACTGGATGTGCCATGTTTGTCTTTCTTCCACAGGACAGAAGCGACTTTGTCTGTACAAAGTGCAAGCTGGTCTCCATATTGGAAGAGAAGATTGAAGGTCTGGAGCAACAGATAACGACCCTGCGTTGCATACGAGAAACTGAGGATTTTCTAGACAAAACTCAGGATAGGCTTCTAGGGGCACAAAGCTCTAAAGATATAGAGCAGGTTGCACAGAGGAGCCAAGAGGCCAGTGAAGAAGCTTGGCAACATGTGACCTCCAGAAGAGGTAAGCGGAATGTCCGGGTTCCAGTAACACAGACACAGGTAACTAACCGCTTTCATGTTCTCTCCACAGGTACCGTTGCGGAGAGTGGACCAGATGATATGTCTGGGGCGAGAAAGCAGAAGGAGACTCCGCTGGTTGGAAGGCATGAGATGCGATGTCCTGAGGTTGGGGGTTCCACGACCACCACTCCCAAGAGAAGGAGGTGGGTGGTGGTGGTCGGGGACTCTCTCCTCCGGGGGACTGAGTCATCTATCTGCCGCCCTGACTGGGAAAACCGAGAAGTCTGCTGCTTGCCGGGGGCTAAGATTCGCGATGTGACGGAGAGACTGCCGAGACTCATCAAGCCCTCAGATCGCTACCCCTTCCTGCTTCTCCACGTGGGCACCAATGATACTGCCAAGAATGACCTTGAGCGGATCACTGCGGACTATGTGGCTCTAGAAAGAAGGATAAAGGAGTTGGAGGCGCAAGTGGTGTTCTCGTCCATCCTCCCCGTGGAAGGAAAAGGCCTAGGTAGGGAGCGTCGAATCGTGGAAGTCAACGAATGGCTACGCAGGTGGTGTCGGAGAGAAGGCTTTGGTTTCTTTGACCATGGGATGGTGTTCCATGAAGGAGGAGTGCTGGGCAGAGACAGGCTCCATCTTACGAAGAGAGGGAAGAGAATCTTTGCGAGCAGGCTGGCTAACCTAGTGAGGAGGGCTTTAAACTAGGTTCACCGGGGGAAGGAGACCAAAGCCCTGAGGTAAGTGGGAAAGCGGGATACCGGGAGGAAGCACAGGCAGGAATGTCTGTGAGGGGAGGGCTCCTGCCTCATACTGGGAATGAGGGGCGATCAACAGGTTATCTCAAGTGCTTATATACGAATGCACAAAGCCTTGGAAACAAGCAGGGAGAACTGGAGGTCCTGGTGATGTCAAGGAACTATGACGTGATTGGAATAACAGAGACTTGGTGGGATAACTCACATGACTGGAGTACTGTCATGGATGGTTATAAACTGTTCAGGAAGGACAGGCAGGGCAGAAAAGGTGGGGGAGTAGCACTGTATGAAAGGGAGCAGTATGACTGCTCAGAGCTCCGGTACGAAACTGCAGAAAAACCTGAGTGTCTCTGGATTAAGTTTAGAAGTGTGTGCAACAAGAGTGATGTAGTGGTGGGAGTCTGCTATAGACCACCGGACCAGGGGGATGAAGTAGATGAGGCTTTCTTCCGGCAGCTCACGGAAGCTACTAGATCGCATGCCCTGATTCTCATGGGTGACTTTAATTTTCCTGATATCTGCTGGGAGAGCAATACAGCAGTGCATAGACAATCCAGGAAGTTTTTGGAAAGCGTAGGGGACAATTTCCTGGCGCAAGTGCTAGAGGAGCCAACTAGGGGGGGTGCTTTTCTTGACCTGCTGCTCACAAACCGGGTAGAATTAGTGGGGGAAGCAAAAGTGGATGGAAATCTGGGAGGCAGTGACCATGAGTTGGTTGAGTTCAGGATCCTGACGCAGGGAAGAAAGGTAAGCAGCAGGATACGGACCCTGGACTTCAGGAAAGCAGACTTGGACTCCCTCAGGGAACGGATGGCCAGGATCCCCTGGCGGACTAACTTGAAGGGGAAAGGAGTCCAGGAGAGCTGGCTGTATTTCAAGGAATCCCTGTTGAGGTTACAGGGACAAACCATCCCGATGAGTCGAAAGAATAGTAAATATGGCAGGCGACCAGCTTGGCTGAATAGTGAAATCCTAGCGGATCTTAAACATAAAAAAGAAGCTTACAAGAAGTGTAAGGTTGGACATATGACCAGGGAAGAGTATAAAAATATTGCTCGGGCATGTAGGAATGAAATCAGGAGAGCCAAATAGCACCTGGAGCTGCAGCTAGCGAGAGATGTCAAGAGTAACAAGAAGAGTTTCTTCAGGTATGTTGGCAACAAGAAGAAAGCCAAGGAAAGTGTGGGCCCCTTACTGAATGAGGGAGGCAACCTAGTGACAGAGGATGTGGAAAAAGCTAATGTACTCAATGCTTTTTTAGCCTCTGTCTTCACTAACAAGGTCAGCTCCCAGACTGCTGCACTGGGCATCACAAAATGGGGAAGAGATGGCCAGCCCTCTGGAGAAAGAGTTGGTTAGGGACTATTTAGAAAAGCTGGATGTGCACAAGTCCATGGGGCCGGATGAGTTGCATCCGAGAGTGCTGAAGGAATTGGCGGCTGTGATTGCAGAGCCATTGGCCATTATCTTTGAAAACTCGTGGCGAACCGGGGAAGTCCCGGATGACTGGAAAAAGGCTAATGCAGTGCCAATCTTTAAAAAAGGGAAGAAGGAGGATCCTGGGAACTACAAGCCAGTCAGCCTCACCTCAGTCCCTGGAAAAATCATGGAGCAGGTCCTCAAAGAATCAATCCTGAAGCACTTGCATGAGATGAAGGTGATCAGGAACAGCCAGCATGGATTCAACAAGGGAAGGTCATGCCTGACTAATCTAATCGCCTTCTATGATGAGATTACTGGTTCTGTGGATGAAGGGAAAGCAGTGGATGTATTGTTTCTTGACTTTAGCAAAGCTTTTGACACGGTCTCCCACAGTATTCTTGTCAGCAAGTTAAGGAAGTATGGGCTGGATGAATGCACTATAAGGTGGGTAGAAAGCTGGCTAGATTGTCGGGCTCAACGGGTAGTGATCAATGGCTCCATGTCTAGTTGGCAGCCGGTATCAAGTGGAGTGCCCCAGGGGTCGGTCCTGGGGCCGGTTTTGTTCAATATCTTCATAAATGATCTGGAGGATGGCGTGGATTGCACTCTCAGCAAATTTGCGGATGATACTAAACTGGGAGGAGTGGTAGATACGCTGGAGGGGAGGGATAGGATACAGAAGGACCTAGACAAATTGGAGGATTGGGCCAAAAGAAATCTGATGAGGTTCAATAAGGATAAGTGCAGGGTCCTGCACTTAGGACGGAAGAATCCAATGCACCGCTACAGACTAGGGACTGAATGGCTAGGCAGCAGTTCTGCAGAAAAGGACCTAGGGGTGACAGTGGATGAGAAGCTGGATATGAGTCAGCAGTGGGCCCTTGTTGCCAAGAAGGCCAATGGCATTTTGGGATGTATAAGTAGGGGCATAGCGAGCAGATCGAGGGACGTGATCATTCCCCTCTATTCGACATTGGTGGGGCCTCATCTGGAGTACTGTGTCCAGTTTTGGGCCCCACACTACAAGAAGGATGTGGATAAATTGGAGAGAGTCCAGCGAAGGGCAACAAAAATGATTAGGGGTCTAGAACATATGACTTATGAGGAGAGGCTGAGGGAGCTGGGATTGTTTAGCCTGCAGAAGAGAAGAATGAGGGGGGATTTGATAGCTGCTTTCAACTACCTGAAAGGGGGTTCCAAAGAGGATGGCTCTAGACTGTTCTCAATGGTGGCAGATGACAGAACGAGGAGTAATGGTCTCAAGTTGCAGTGGGGGAGGTTTAGATTGGATATTAGGAAAAACTTTTTCACTAAGAGGGTGGTGAAACACTGGAATGCGTTACCTAGGGAGGTGGTAGAATCTCCTTCCTTAGAGGTTTTTAAGGTCAGGCTTGACAAAGCCCTGGTTGGGATGATTTAACTGGGAATTGGTCCTGCTTCGAGCAGGGGATTGGACTAGATGACCTCCAGGGGTCCCTTCCAACCCTGATATTCTATGATTCTATGATATACAGTTGTTCCTTTAATATTGTCTCCTTGAGAAACTGCCAGCAATCCTGAACTCCTTTTTCCCTTAGATTTTCTTCTTGTGGGACCTTTCCTACCAGTTCTCTGAGTTTGTCTGCATTTTTGAAGTCCATTGTCTTTATTCTGCTGCTCTGACTCCTTCCTTTCCTAAGGGTATGTCTACACTACGAAATTAGGTCGAATTTATAGAAGTCGGTTTTTTTGAAATCGGTTTTATATATTCGAGTGTGTGTGTCCCCACAGAAAATGCTCTAAGTGCATTAAGTGCATTAACTCGGCGGAGCGCTTCCACAGTACCGAGGCAAGCGTCGACTTCCGGAGCGTTGCACTGTGGGTAGCTATCCCACAGTTCCCGCAGTCTCCGCTGCCCATTGGAATTCTGGGTTGATATCCCAATGCCTGATGGGGCTAAAACATTGTCACGGGTGGTTCTGGGTACATATCGTCAGGCCCCCGTTCCCACCCTCCCTCCCCCCGTGAAAGCAAGGGCAGACAATCATTTCGCGCCTTTTTTCCTGAGTTACCTGTGCAGACGCCATACCACGGCAAGCATGGAGCCCGCTCAGGTAACCGTCACCCTATGTCTCCTGGATGCTGGCAGACGCGGTACGGCATTGCTACACAGTAGCAGCAACCCCTTGCCTTCTGGCAGCAGACGGTACAGTACGACTGGTAGCCGTCATCGTCATGTCTGAGGTGCTCCTGGTCGCCTCTGTGAGGTCGATCAGGAGCGCCTGGGCAGACATGGGCGCAGGGACTAAATTTGGAGTGACTTGAGCAGGTCATTCTCTTTAGTCCTGCAGTCAGTCCTATTGAACCGTCTTATGGTGAGCGGGCAGGCGATACGGACTGCTAGCAGTCGTACTGTACCATCTTCTGCCGAGCAGCCATGAGATGTGGATGGCATGCAGTCCTTCTGCACCGTCTGCTGCCAGCCAAAGATGTAAAAGATAGATGGAGTGGATCAAAACAAGAAATAGACCAGATTTGCTTCCCCCCCTCCCCTGTCTAGGGGACTCATTCTTCTAGATCACACTGCAGTCACTTACAGAGAAGGTGCAGCGAGGTAAATCTAGCCATGTATCAATCAGAGGCCAGGCTAACCTCCTTGTTCCAATAACAACGATAACTTAGGTGCACCATTTCTTATTGGAACCCTCCGTGAAGTCCTGCCTGAAATACTCCTTGATGTAAAGCCACCCCCTTTGTTGATTTTAGCTCCCTGAAGCCAACCCTGTAAGCGCCCCTCCCAGCGTCAGAGCAATGGCAAACAATCGGGCATCTGAGAGTGCTGTCCAGAGCACTCACAATGGAGCACTCTGATGGGGCTAAAACATTGTCGCGGGTGGTTCTGGGTACGTGTCGTCAGGCCCCCGTTCCCTCCCTCCCTCCGTGAAAGCAAGGGCAGACAATCGTTTCGCGCCTTTTTTCATGAGTTACCTGTGCAGACACCATACCACGGCAAACATGGAGCCAGCTCAGGTAACCGTCACCCTATGTCTCCTGGGTGCTGGCAGACGCGGTACGGCTTTGCTGCACAGTAGCAGCAACCCATTGCCTTCTGGCAGCAGACGGTGCAATACGACTGGTAGTCGTCCTCGTCGTGTCCGAGGTGCTCCTGGCCACGTCGGCTGGGAGCGCCTGGGCAGACATGGGCGCAGGGACTAAATTTGGAGTGACTTGACCAGGTCATTCTCTTTAGTCCTGCAGTCCTATTGAACCGTCTTATGGTGAGCGGGCAGGCGATACGGACTGCTAGCAGTCGTACTGTACCATCTTCTGCCAAGCAGCCATGAGATGTGGATGGCGTGCAGTCCTTCTGCACCGTCTGCTGCCAGCCAAAGATGTAAAGGATAGATGGAGTGGGTCAGAACAAGAAATAGACCAGATCTGTTTTGTACTCATTTTCCTCCTCCCCTGTCTAGATCACACTGCAGTCACTCACAGAGAAGGCGCAGCGAGGTAAATCTAGCCATGTATCAATCAGAGGCCAGGCTAACCTCCTTGTTCCAATAACAACGATAACTTTGGTGCACCATTTCTTATTGGAACCCTCCGTGCAGTCCTGCCTAAAATACTCCTTGATGTACAGGCACACCCTTTGTTGATTTTAGCTCCCTGAAGCCAACCCTGTAAGCCGTGTCGTCAGTCGCCCCTCCCTCCGTCAGAGCAACGGCAGACAATCGTTCCGCGCCTTTTTTCTGTGCGGACGCCATACCAAGGCAAGCATGGAGGCCGCTGAGCTCATTTTGGCAATTAGGAGCACATCAACGACCACACGCATTATCTAGCAGTATATGCAGCACCAGAACATGGCAACGCGATACCGGGCGAGGAGGCGACGTCAGCGCGGTCCCGTGAGTGATCAGGACATGGACACAGATTTCTCTGAAAGCATGGGCCCTGCCAATGCATGCATCATGGTGCTAATGGGGCAGGTTCATGCTGTGGAACGCCGATTCTGGGCTCGGGAAACAAGCACAGACTGGTGGGACCGCATAGTGTTGCAGGTCTGGGACGATTCCCAGTGGCTGCGAAACTTTCACATGCGTAAGGGCACTTTCATGGAACTTTGTGACTTGCTTTCCCCTGCCCTGAAGCGCATGAATACCAGGATGAGAGCAGCCCTCACAGTTGAGAAGCGAGTGGCGATAGCCCTGTGGAAGCTTGCAACGCCAGACAGCTACCGGTCAGTTGGGAATCAATTTGGAGTGGGCAAATCTACTGTGGGGGCTGCTGTGATGCAAGTAGCTCACGCAATCAAAGATCTGCTGATATCCAGGGTAATGACCCTGGGAAATGTGCAGGTCATAGTGGATGGCTTTGCTGCAATGGGATTCCCTAACTGTGGTGGGGCTATAGACGGAACCCATATCCCTATCTTGGCACCGGAGCACCAAGCCGCCGAGTACATAAACCGCAAGGGGTACTTTTCGATAGTGCTGCAAGCTCTGGTGGATCACAAGGGACGTTTTCACCAACATCAACGTGGGATGGCCGGGAAAGGTGCATGACGCTCGCATCTTCAGGAACTCTGGTCTGTTTCAAAAGCTGCAGGAAGGGACTTTATTCCCAGACCAGAAAATAACTGTTGGGGATGTTGAAATGCCTATATTTATCCTTGGGGACCCAGCCTACCCCTTAATGCCATGGCTCATGAAGCCGTACACAGGCAGCCTGGACAGTAGTCAGGAGCTGTTCAACTACAGGCTGAGCAAGTGCAGAATGGTGGTAGAATGTGCATTTGGACGTTTAAAGGCGCGCTGGCGCAGTTTACTGACTCGCTTAGACCTCAGCAAAACCAATATTCCCACTGTTATTACTGCTTGTTGTGTGCTCCACAATATCTGTGAGAGTAAGGGGGAGACGTTTATGGCGGGGTGGGAGGCTGAGGCAAATCGCCTAGCTGCTGGTTACGCGCAGCCAGACACCAGGGCGGTTAGAAGAGCACAGGAGGGCGCGGTACGCATCAGAGAAGCTTTGAAAACCAGTTTCATGACTGGCCAGGCTACGCTGTGAAAGTTCTGTTTGTTTCTCCTTGATGAAACCCCCCGCCCCTTGGTTCACTCTACTTCCCTGTAAGCTAACCACCCTCCCCTCCTCCCTTTAATCACCGCTTGCAGAGGCAATAAAGTCATTGCTGCTTCACAGTCATGCATTCGTTATTCATTCATCACACAAATAGGGAGATGACTACCAAGGTATCCCAGGAGGGGTGGTGGAGGAGGGAAGGAAAATGCCACACAGCACTTTAAGCACAGCACTTTAAAAGTTGACAACTTTAAAATTTATTGAATGACAGCCTTCTTTTTTTTGGGCAATCCTCTGTGGTGGAGTGGCTGGTTGGCCGGAGGCCCCCCCACCGCGTTCTTGGGCGTCTGGGTGTGGAGGCTATGGAACTTGGGGAGGAGGGCGGTTGGTTACAGAGGGGCAGCAGTGGCAGTCTGTGCTCCAGCTGCCTTTGCTGCAGCTCAACCATACACTGGAGCATTCTGGTTTGGTCCTGCAGCAGCCTCAGCATTGAATCCTGCCTCCTCTCATCACGCTGCCGCCACATTTGAGCTTCAGCCCTCTCTTCAGCCCGCCACTTACTCTCTTCAGCCCTCCACCTCTCCTCCCGGTCATTTTGTGCTTTCCTGCACTCTGACATTATTTGCCTCCACGCATTCATCTGTGCTCTGTCAGTGTGGGAGGACAGCATGAGCTCGGAGAACATTTCATCGCGAGTGCGTTTTTTTTTCTTTCTAAGCTTCACTAGCCTCTGGGAAGGAGAAGATCCTGTGATCATTGAAACACATGCAGCTGGTGGAGAAAAAAAAAGGGACAGCGGTATTTAAAAAGACACATTTTATAAAACAGTCGCTACACTCTTTCAGGGTAAACCTTGCTGTTAACATTACATACATAGCACGTGTGCTTTCGTTACAAGGTCGCATTTTGCCTCCCCCCACCGCGTGGCTACCCCCTCAACCTTCCCCCCTCCCTGTGGCTAACAGCGGCGAACATTTCTGTTCAGCCACAGGCAAACAGCACAGCAGGAACGGGCACCTCTGAGTGTCCCTGAAGAAAAGCACTCTATTTCAACCAGGTGACCATGAATTATAGCTCACTCTCCTGAGGATAACACAGAGAGATAAAGAACGGATTTTGGTTGAATGCCAGCAAACATACACTGCAATGCTTTGTTCTACAGTGATTCCCGAGTACGTGTTACTGGCCTGGAGTGGTAAAGTGTCCTACCATGAAGGACGAAATAAGGCTGCCCTCCCCAGAAACCTTTTGCAAAGGCTTTAGGACTACATCTAGGAGAACCGCAAATGCCAGGGCAAAGTAATCCTTTCACATGCTTGCTTTTAAACCATGTATAGCATTTTAAAAGGTACACTCACCAGAGGTCCCTTCTCCGCCTGCTGGGTCCAGGAGGCAGCCTTGGGTGGGTTCGGGGGGTACTGGCTCCAGGTCTAGGGTGAGAAACAGTTCCTGGCTGTCGGGAAAACCGGTTTCTCCGCTTGCTTGCTGTGAGCTATCTACAACCTCCTCCTCATCATCATCTTCTTCGTCCCCAAAACCTGCTTCCGTATTGCCTCCATCTCCATTGAAGGAGTCAAACAACACGGCTGGGGTAGTGGTGGCTGAACCCCCTAAAATGGCATGCAGCTCATCATAGAAGCGGCATGTTTGGGGCTCTGACCCAGAGCAGCTGTTCGCCTCTCTGGTTTTCTGGTAGGCTTGCCTCAGCTCCTTCAGTTTCACGCGGCACTGCTTCGGGTCCCTGTTATGGTCTCTGTCCTTCATGCCGTGGGAGATTTTCACAAAGGTTTTGGCATTTCGAAAACTGGAACGGAGTTCTGATAGCACGGATTCCTCTCCCCAAACAGCGATCAGATCCCGTACCTCCCGTTCGGTCCATGCTGGAGCTCTTTTGCGATTCTGGGACTCCATCATGGTCACCTGTGCTGATGAGCTCTGCATGGTCACCTGCAGCTTGCCACGCTGGCCAAACAGGAAATGAGATTCAAAAGTTTGCGGTCCTTTTCCTGTCTACCTGGCCAGTGCATCTGAGTTGAGAGTGCTGTCCAGAGCGGTCAGAATGGAGCACTCTGGGATAGCTCCCGGAGGCCAATACCATCGAATTGTGTCCACAGTACCCCAAATTCGAGCCGGGAACGTCGATTTAAGCGCTAATCCACTTGTCAGGGGTGGAGTAAGGAAATCGATTTTAAGAGCCCTTTAAGTCGAAATAAAGGGCTTCACTGTGTGGACGGGTGCAGGTTTAAATCGATTTAACGTTGCTAAATTCGACCTAAAGTCCTAGTGTAGACCAGGGCTTAGAATCATGAAATCTATCACTTAAAAAAACCCAATGTGGGTTACACCTGGAGTGTACAAAACGTTCAAGATAGGTCAAAGGCATGATGATCAACAGCGGCTGTAGGAAGGACTCTGGCAATTTTCTACGGTTGTTGTTACTGCTGTTGTCAAAACTAAGGTCACTTCTGAACGAGAGCATCCACTCAGAGGTTAAAGGTGCTGTAACTTATGTACATTAACTTCACACTTTTATTGTCATACCATGTAGACAAGCCCTTAATAAGTAGAGATGGACATAAGGAAAATTGAAGGAAGGGGGAAGCCTCTGTATATTCCTTTAATTTAAAATGTTTGAATGGTTTCCCATGACACCCGCTCCAAAGGGGCTGCGGACATTTAGAGGCAAATCTTTCTGATGATAAAGGAACAGTGTGAGCCCAACAATCCATTTCAGAGTCATCAGACCATGAACAATAAATGTTCATTTAACATCAGAGTCAGCCTTATAGACTGTGTCCTCAGTGCTAAGAAAACATGTGTGTTTTTAATGCAGGGTAACTAACATGCATTGATGATCTCACTGTAAAAGCAGAGTGGCAAGAAGGCACATTAGTTTAATCAAAAGGCAAACTAGGTGAAGTTAGCACTATGCCCTTCCACCTGACCCATGCAAAGAATAATTCACTGTAAAAAAAATCTTTGATTTTTGGGAGTACAGAACAAGAAACCTGTCAGAATGAAGAACATCCTCCAAATGTATCAGAACAAAATATGTAGCATACATAAAAGGCTATGAACCTAAAATATGCTATTAGAAGTATAAACTGTGCAGCAGAAAAATCAACTCTTATGCATGCCACAGGTGATGTAACAGAATCATAAAGTGTGTAGTTCAGAGATTGCAGGATGGGGGTTTTCTTGCAGAATCAAGGATTTTTAATACATTTTCAATTACAAATGAGAGAAGGAGAACCACTTTACTGGAAGTCCAAAATGGTATTGAATGTTGTAGGAATGTAAAACCATTTTAGGTATATGGATTCTTTGGGAAATGTAACACAAAAGTACAAAGCTAATTCACCTTAAAGACTCAAACAAAAATGCAAATAAAAAATAACTCATAATTCATTTTGTTTCAGTGTTATGACTTTTGGGTACATAGCTCCATGATTTTTTTAATTCTTGGGGTTGTCAATCTGTTTTGGGGTTGTATATATAAATGTTCAGAAAAATAACAGGACGAATTTTGGCTTTGAAAAAAATTTCACAGAAAACAGTATAGTGCCTTTAGGGCTAGGTTTTTAAAAGGTTTGACACAACTAATGAGATTTTCAAAAGCACCTAGGGACTTTCAACCTTTAAAAATGTGACCTAAAGTGAATATTGGGAACCAAGCTCTGTTAGTATATAGGCCTATTTGTTAGCCTGAGGTAGAATTTTGGGTTTGACTCTTGATACTGTTACATCCTTACTAATATGTGTGAACAAAGACACTGCATGTTGTGTTTCCCACAAACAGATGGGGCTTACAGCACAATGAGAGAAGATAAGGAATAGAGTTAAAAGTGTTACTGGGTTTGGTGGGAGTGTAATATATGATCATACACTGGAAGGCTGCCTGGCTCCTATCTCAAGCCAAGGTCAAACAACCAGTTAGGAGGGGCAAGTTGGGATGTTTGGGGCGGTGGGTGGAGGGGAGGAAGGGGAGGGAAGGCATAAGACACACTAAAAGCGAAAGAAAGGCCTGGCCTTGGGCAGAGCACAACTTCACTCTTTACCCCTCCCATGGGATACAAAAGAGGTGGTACCAAACCCCCAGACTCATGACCCTCCAAAATAAATATGACCATAAATGGTAAGGGGAGGGACGAGGGGCGTGCACTACTAAGAAGGAGTAGGTGGGAATGGGGACATGGGTAAAGGCTCTGTGGCATCAGAGCTATGGATATGTTTGCTTGAAACTAACCGCAATAAACATCACATTGCCTGCACTTCAGACTTCTGTCTTCTGCTTTCTGCCTGTGTGACCAGAACAAGGGGAGGGGTGAAGGGAAAGCCCCTAACAAGCTCCAAACACAAGTGGTGACACTTTTTGAAAAAGTAGGGTGCTAGCTAAAGAGGAAGTCTATGGACTGGAGTGAATGGGACACATCCTCAGCTGGTGTAAATTGTCCATAGTTGAATTGGAATCAGTAGAGCCAGTCTGATTTACACCAGGTGAATGTCTCTCCATTGGCCTTTTTAAACAGTCCCTGCAGCAGAAATGATATTTAAACCGATTGTGGCCATTTAAACTGCAGCTCTGGAGCCAGTTTCCTGCAGTAGCTCCCAGGGCTCCCCTGGTTCCTGTCACACAGACAGAAAGCCCTTGACGTCGATGAGGATGATCTTTTTCTGGGCTTCGTTGGTGACTACCACATCAAGTTGCAGCTGGCTTTCGGTTCTGGGGATGGCACAGTTCACGGCGACGTCCCCCAGGTGCAGTGCGATGGCTTTCACCAGGCGGTTCTGGATGGCGTTGTGGTGCAGCTGCTAGGCTCTGGAGTGGGGCTTGCAGCTGCACAGGACGTGGGGCAGGGTCTTGTTGGAGTAGCTGCACTTCCTGCAATGCTTGTCTCGGTTCCTGTGGTGGATGGCTCCGTTGAGTGGGACGCAGTTGAGCCGGGCATGGTGGATGAACCGCCAGTCAGTGAAATGGGTGAAGCCACCCCCGGTGAGGAAGTAGTTGGTGGTGTCCCATTTGCTGGTCAGCTCAAAGGCTTTACCCTGGTCCAGTTTACGCTTCAGGGTTTCCACATACAGTGAGTGGATGGCTGTCCCTTGGGGTGATAATGGTGTTGTCATCAGACCTCATCTGCAGCACCAGGACTCCCAGCTCCTGGCACTCCTCGCACCACTCTGAGTGGCAGCCGATGCGCTTCCCCAGGTGACACGTGGCGTTGCAAGCGTGGGACCACAGTGAAGCAATGTCGCACCCATCCCGTCCAAATTCGCCATCCAGGGAGCCATTCAGGAAGGTGACAATGTCTTGGTTGGAGGGGGCTCTGCTGATCTGCTTCTTTGTCACGTCACGGAGGGCGTTCACTGCAATGTTCCTTACTGTGGAGTCGGGACACGTCAGCAGGTGGAAGGTGTGGGTGATCATCGGAACGTCGCACAGGTCGCCCTTAAGGGGGACGTTGGCACCTCCATGCCTGTGGGCTATGTAGACTAGCTCGTTGCTGGCTCTCTGGGGAAGGAAAAGCCACTTCTTCACCAGCTGCCAGATGATCTTGTCTGCCTTGTTGAGGGGTACCTTCGCCACGGCAGATTCACTTAGGACAAACGAGATGCAGGGGATCAGAAAGGTGTTCAGCGTGTTTATCTTCTGCCACAGTGCCAGCAGGGAGGTGTCTATCTTGGCGGCATTCTGCAAGATCTCCTGGATGGCGTCCTCGGGTGTCTGCCGGACAGGGAAACCCGTCAGCAAGCCGAGGTGCTGGTATGGCTGTCCATCTACCAGGGGGATGACAGCCTCAACCTGGATCTGGAAACCCATCTCCCTTTTGCTGTCATCAATGTGGAGAGTTGTGCACTTCTTTGCATTGAAGTGGAGCCCCATCCAGTCAGCAGCTCGACTGGTGGCATCTAGCATACCGTGGAGGCTCTCTGGATTGTTTGAGGTCAGGACCGGGTCATCCGTGTAAGCCAGGATGCTCACCCTCTCACGGTGGAGGTTGAAGCCATCTGTACCATTGGAGATCACTCACAGCAACGGCTCCATGTGAGGTTAAAGATGATGGGGCTGAGGGGACAGCCATGCTTAACTCCACTCCGGATCAGGATCTCGGTGGTCTCCCCTTCGACTGAGCAAATGGTGGTGCTGCATCCCTCGTACAGCTCTCGGATCACATGAAGGAAGTTCTCTGGCATCCCAAATTCCTGGAGTGTGGCAAAGTTGTGATGGTGGGGCATGGACCCAAAGGTGTTAGCCAGGTCAAGCCACTCTACTGCGCACTGCCTCCACTCCCTTCTGGCCGTTTGGATGGCAGTTTGGAGGATGAAGTTGTGTTCATAGCAGCCCTCGCAGGACATGAAGGCTTTCTGGATGGAGCTGATGGGTCCCCTGCTCACTGACCACTCTATGATCCTCGATGCCAGGCAACTGGCATACAGCTTGTACATTGTGGAGCAGAGGGAGATGGGCCTCCAGTTGCTGGGGTCATCCGGCTCGCCCTTCTTGTACACCAGCACCATCATGGCCTTCTTCCAGGTGCTGGGAGTCCAGCAGAATCGCTTGCACTGGTTGAAGAGCGTGGCGAGGACCAGGCAGCCAGAATCTTGCTTTTTCAGGAGGCTGTAGGGGATGCCGTCTTTCCCAGGAGTTGTGTTTTTTGTTTTTGAGAGTCTGGCCATCACTTCCTTGGGTGTATAGTCAGTCTGCAGGACACCTGCTTCGTCAACACGGGGCAGGGGGCGGAGGCACTCTGGGTGCTGCGTGTCATTTCGGGCTATGCGGTCAAATACATCATTGAAGTAGCTGTAGAGACGCTCAGATGAGATCGTGCAGTAGGGCGAGGGCCCATCTAAGATCTCCCTCATGGCCTTGGAGTGGTTCGCCCGGTACAGCTTTCGGATCCTGGAAGCTGCTTCTGGATCGTAGCGGCGGCTGGTGTCTCTACTTCTGGCTCCCCTGGAGGTGGTGGTGTTGTGGTTCACAGCTGGCATTCTGTGGGCAGGCGAGGCGTTCTCCTGGTTCATACTCCTCCCTGGGATCAATTTCCAAGGACAGTTCTCAGGTGAGCCTGTTTACAAGGAGGTCAAAGCCGTCAAAGGAAGCCGTTGCTTGTAGCTCCTCGGTCCAGGCAGTCTCCCACAGCGTGGCAGCCCTCACCATTGACCGCTGGTCCTCAGGGTCCTCGACCTCGTCCGGTGCAGGCTTTGAGCCTGCTGCATGGTTGGCCTGCGGTCTCTCTTGTGGGTCAGGATTCCCATCGGTTGGGTGCTGGGGCAGGATCTCTGGCGGGATGCTGGTAGTGGTCAGAGAGATGCGGTCCGACTCGGGGGTTGCTGGGACACCGCCGGTCCTTCTATGAGTGGCTGCTGCCTGGGAGGTTGCTGCTGGAGCGTGAGATCTCCTGTAGGCCGTGTCCCGCAGAATGGACTTGGGGCCATGCTGGTCCGTCTGCAATGAAGACCTGGTGCTTTGGTGTGGCGGTGGGGCTGGTTCCTCCAGTGATGCCTGGAGTTTGTAGGGCAGTCTGGGGCATGGCTCTGGCTCCTCCGGTGGTTGGAATTCACAGCGTGGTCCGAGGGGCGGCGCTGGCTCTTCCAGCGACAAGATCTCGAGCAGCTATGCGTGGTGGGGCGCTGATCCTTCTGGGGACGGAGACATACTGGACAGGTGGCAAGGCAGCACTGAGTCGTCTTAGCATGGAGATCTGCTTGGCGATATGCAAGGGTGAGACAGGCCTCCTGCTGGCAAGGACCTGGGTAATGTTCCCCGAGGCAGCAGGTACTTTCTCAATCACAGCATCCCGTTCTGTGGGCCTGGCGATGGGGCTTCTTGATGGCAGCTTATGAGGTTGGCTTTCTTTGTTGAGGCTCAGGAGAAGCGGGTCAGCAGGCAACAGGAGGGCTGGGAGCTGGGGCAGGAGACTGTGTTCCCTTGAGGTGTTTCCTGCAGGTGACTTGGTGCATCTTGCATTGCTTCTGCGTCTCAAAGGGCAGGCTGCAGAGGGTACAGCTGAAGGCGACCCGCTTGCTGTGGCATCTCTTCAGGTACCTGGTGATGCCACCAAGGAGGTGGAAGCTTCAGGGCAGAGAGCAGATGGGGCAGATGAGCATGTCCGCAGCAAGGGGGTACAACAGGTAGATGGTGTGCTCAAAGTAGCAGTAGCTCCAAAGTAGCAGCAGTGGAATCCATCTTCACAGCAACATCAATTTTTTCAAAAATGGCAGCAGCAGAATCCATCTTCAGAGCAGGTGTTGTAGACATCCATCAAATAAAAAATTAAACTGATAAGAGCAGGTACTACACTCGATCTGAGCTCCAAGGAGCCGAGAAGCTTGAGAGAGGAGGTAGGCAGCCTGCCAGTGTATGCTCATATATTACACTCCCACCATACCCTCTAAAACTTTCGTTTTATCTCTTATCTCTTTCCATTATACTAACAAACCCATCTGGCCAGGCAGAAGCAACACACACAAGTGTCTTGTCCTTTGGTCAAACATATTAGGATAATATAAGAATATCTAGATAAGAGTATCTAAAATCAAATGGGCAAACAAGATGCAAAATTCTATCTCAGGCAGGGCTGGCCTTACCATGAGGTGAACTGAGGTGGCCACCTCAGGTGCCAGACTGTGGGGGGAGGGGGGGAGCGCCACAAGGACCCAGAGTGTAGAAAATTGTCTGCTGCTGGTGCATCTGTATTCTCTCTGCTCTAGATGCCCAGAGATGGGGGAGTGCTGTGCTGGGGGAAGGACGGCACAAGAGACATAACAGGCAGGCAGGAGAAAAGGTGAGAGGGAATAACAGAAAGCAGCAGGGGCTGCAGGGAGAGAGAGGAGGGGGAGCAGGCTTGTCCCCTTGTCTGCCCCAGCCCAGCGCCTGGAGCAACAGCTTGGATGTACTTCCCTCACTACCTGATCCTGCACCGCAACCAGTACTATGGGGAAACTTTGGTTCCTGAGTTCCTACTAGAGCTATATTGCCTTCAAAATCAACTACACACGGGTTACAATTTAGCTGCATTTCAACTTTTTTATTTAACTGCATCAGTTTAATTAAGCATCACTCAATCTAATCTGAATCCCAAATAATCCAGAGCAATTCAGTTGTGTATCTGGCCGGTGGTCTTATTACTCTATCTTCAGAGGCAGTCCCATGGCCCCATGCTATTGTTTTCCGACTGACCACTTGAGATTCAGTTGTGGCGTCTGGTATTGTTAGCATTTCTGGGTTGGATGTTGACACTCTTGCTGTTTGTATTGTCTTTTCAGGTTTTAGACCTTCTTCTGTCAAGTGATGCACCACATATTTTATCTCTGTTAGAGCCAATTTGCATTTCCTTTTGTTCAGTTTCAGGTTCCTTTCACAACGCTTGTCAAGTAGTCTCTTGAGTCTTTCATCACGTTCTCATATGGTGTTCCCCCACACCAGAATGGCATCTGTATTATAACATTCAACACCCTCCAGATCTTCACAGGTCTGTTGGGTCACTGTTGGGTATTCTTCAGGAGCGGAACAGATGCCAGAAAGGAATTTTGGTAAATCTGTACCTGTCAAATGGTATGTCAAATATACAAAGTCTAGAACATTTTTTCATCCAGCTGCACTTGTCGAAATCTACTACGGCATCTAAAATAGTGAAAACGGTAGCTTTTACTAGCTTGCTGGCAATTTCTTCTACTTTAGGGAATTGAAATGTTCCCTTCTTATTGTTTTGTTCATATCTACATGTCTACAACCCCCCGCCTCTTTCCCGATGCTCCCCGCACAAGCCGCCCCAGCAGCGCCAGGGGCCGGTTTCTCGGGGACTCTCTCGGCTTCGGTCGCGCCGGGGGTGTCACTGGGCTCCGGACGGGGAGCAGGGCGAGGCTTGTGGCTGGTCTCTGGCAGCGGAGGGGTTAACCCTGTGGCCCGCTGCTGAGGGCGGGGAAGTTGCTCTGGCTCTTGCTGCTCCGCAGCTCCGGGGCTGAGCTTCCCGGGTAAGACGCTGCCGCCGCCTCCATCGTGAGCCGGAGCCCGGGCTGAGCCGCTGCTGCTCCCCAGCGGGGTGTGTGCGGGGAGAGCCCTTCCCCAGCGCCCCTCGGGGCCCAGCCGGGGGGACTTTCTCCGGGGGCTGGAACCAGCCCCGGGCTCTGCCGACACCAGCCCCTGAGCCGGAGCCTGCAGGGGAGGGTGCAGGGCGGGTGGGATGTTACAGAAGCACAGAATCCCTGATCAGCTTGTAAAAAGAAAAGGAGGACTTGTGGCACCTTAGAGACTAACCAATTTATTAGAGCATAAGCTTTCCTGAGCTACAGCTCACTTCATCGGATGCATATCGTGGAAACTGCAGCAGGCTTTATATATACACAGAGAATATGAAACAATACCTCCTCCCGGGGTGGGAGGAGGTATTGTTTCATATTCTCTGTGTATATATAAAGCCTGCTGCAGTTTCCACGATATGCATCTGAGGAAGTGAGCTGTAGCTCAGGAAAGCTTATGCTCTAATAAATTGGTTAGTCTCTAAGGTGCCACAAGCACTCCTTTTCTTTTTGCGAATACAGACTAACACGGCTGTTACTCTGAAACCTGATCAGCTTGTGTGTCCGCACAAAGTGGCCTCAGATGTGCCCGAGCTGCTGTTCTCATGGCCTGGCTTGCGCTGCCTTCTTGTCCTGAGCCCTGTAAAGTCGTTTCGCTCCTTAAGTCATTTACTTTTCAAACTGTTTTTATTGCTCTGAGACTTTCATCCTTTCCCTTCATTAACATTGTGCAGAGGGCTGTTCTTATGCATCATTCTGTGTATTTTTAATAGCAAGAGATCACTGAAAATATTCTGGTGCTGGTCGTTACAGCAATCCCATCACACACTGTTTCTAGTGTAGCACTTCCTGTTGGTACTGCAATTGTAGTTTTTCATTATAGTTTTTTGTTCTTTTTTTTCCTACACAAGTTTATTCTTTGGGACCACGTGATATCAAGGCTGACAGATTTCTTGGGTTAGTGTCAGAACACTCCCCCCCCCCCCCCCATAATAGCTCACCTTAGCTCACTGATCACTCTCTTTATAGTGGGTATGGCAACACCCATTTTTTCATGTTCTCTGTGTGTGAATCATAGAATGTCAGGGTTGGAACGACCTCAGGAGGTCATCTAGTCCAACCCCCTGCTCAAAGCAGGACCAATCCCCAACTAAATCATCTCAGCTAGGACTTTGTTAAGCCTGACCTTAAAAACTTCTAAGGAAGGAGATTCCACCACCTCCCTAGGTAATGCATTCCAGTATTTCACCATCCTCTTAGTGAAAAAGTTTTTCCTAATATCCAACCTAAACCTCCCCCACTGCAACTTGAGACCATTACTCCTTGTTCTGTCATCTGCTACCATTGAGAACAGTCTAGAGCCATCCTCTTTGGAACCCCCTTTCAGATAGTTGAAAGCAGCTATCAAATCCCCCCTCATTCTTCTCTTCTGCAGACTAAACAATCCCAGTTCCCTCAGCCTCTCCTCATAAGTCATCTGTTCCAGTCCCCTAATCATTTTGTTACCCTCCGCTGGACTCTTTCCAATTTTTCCACATCCTTCTTGTAGTGTGGGGCCCAAAACTGGACACAGTACTCCAGAGGAGGCCCCACCAATGTTAAATAGAGGGGAACGATCATGTCCCTCGATCTGCAGGCAGTGCCCCTACTCATACATCCCAAAATGCCATTGGTCTTCTTGGCAACAAGGGCACACTGCTGACTCATATCCAGCTTCTTGTCCACTGTAACCTCTAGGTCCTTTTCTGCAGAACTGCTGCCGAGCCATTCGGTCCTTAGTCTGTAGCGGTGCATGGGATTCTTTCGTCCTAAATGCAGGACTCTGCACTTGTTGAACCTCATCAGATTTCTTTTGGCCCAATCCTCCAATTTGTCTAGGGCCCTCTGTATCCTATCTCTACCCTCCAGCGTATCTACCTCTCCTCCCAGTTTAGTGTCATCTACAAACTTGCTGAGAGTGCAATCCACACCATCCTCCAGATCATTAATGAAGATATTGAACAAAACCAGCCTGAGGACTGACCCTTGGGGCACTCCATTTGATACTGGCTGCCAACTAGACATGGAGCCATTGATCACTACCCGTTAAGCCCGACAATCTAGCCAACTTTCTACCCACCTTATAGTGCATTCATCCAGCCCATACTTCTTTAACTTGCTGACAAGAATACTGTGGGAGACCATGTCAAAAGCTTTGCTAAAGTCAAGGAACAATACGTCCACCGCTTTCCCCTCATCCACAGAGCCAGTTATCTTGTCATACAAGGCAATTAGATTAGTCAGGCGTGACTTGCCCTTGGTGAATCCATGCTGACTGTTCCTGATCACTTTCCTCTCCGCTAAGTGCTTCAGAATTGATTCCTTGAGGACCTGCTCCATGATTTTTCCAGGGACTGAGGTGAGGCTGACTGGCCTGTAGTTCCCAGGATCCTCCTTCTTCCCTTTTTTAAAGATGGGCACTACATTAGCCTATTTCCAGTCATCCGGGACTTCCCCCAATCGCCATGAGTTTTCAAAGATAATGGCCAATGGCTCTGCAATCACATCCACCAACTCCTTTAGCACTCTCGGATGCAGCGCATCCAGCCCCATGGACTTGTGCTCATCCAGCTTTTCTAAATAGTCCCGAACCACTTCTTTCTCCACAGAGGGCTGGTCACCTCCTCCCCATGCTGTGCTGCCCAGTGCAGTGGTCTGGGAGCTGACCTTGTTCGTGAAGACAGAGGCAAAAAAAGCATAGAGTACATTAGCTTTTTCCACATCCTCTGTCAGTAGGTCACCTCCCTCATTCAGTAAGGGGCCCACACTTTCCTTGACTTTCTTCTTGTTGCTAATATACCTGAAGAAACCCTTCTTGTTACTCTTAACATCTCTTACTAGCTGCAACTCCAGGTGTGATTTGGCCTTCCTGATTTCACTCCTGCATGTCCGAGCAATATTTTTATACTCCTCCCTTGTCATTTGTCCAATCTTCCACTTCTTGTAAGCTTCTTTTTTGTTTAAGATTAGCAAGGATTTCACTGTTAAGCCAAGCTGGTCGCCTGCCATATTTACTATTCCATCTACGCATCGGGATGGTTTGTCCCTGTAACCTCAATAAGGATTCTTTAAAATACAGCCGGCTCTCCTGGACTCCTTTCCCTCCCATGCTAGTCAAAGTCTGCTTTTCTGAAGTCCAGGGTCCATATTCTGCTGCTCTCCTTTCTCCCTTGTGTCAGGATCCTGAACTCGACCATCTCATGGTCACTGCCTCCCAGGCCTCCATTTGAGAAGCATTTCCAGCTGGGGGCAAGCCAACAGACAGCCTGTGCAGATGGAAACTACAGGCTTTTTCTTTGCCAGGATGTAGATTTTTGTCCCGCCCTGTTTCTTGCCAAAGAATGGCCATGTAGCAGGTAATGATCCAGCCTTGTTTTCACCTGGCGGAGGCATCAGTTTGCTCTTTGTCTCTGAGGAACTGGTTTGGCCATTTCAGACTTACTTGTAAAGCATATTTTTAGTTATGATTGCAGCTTATGTTTATAACTTCACATACAATGCAGCTACTTGCATTTTGCCATGATGATGAGATTGATCAGCAAATGATGAGTTTTTCAATGATACCTCACAAGGCATACCTTGTCATCAGTTGTTGGCTACGTGTATGTTCTCTCTGTGTTCTGCACCAGCTCTGTGCAGATATCTGACGCAGGAGACCTCGCTGAAACTGCCCAAAAACATCACAGACTCAGGTCATGGGAAGGTGCTCAGCCAGGTTTATTGCCAACAAAGCACTGTAGTATTGCCCTGGTTACATGTACACTAATACATGAATGCCCATGACAATGGACCATGGACCATGGAAAATGCTGCATGCTTTGTTGCTAGCAATAGGACCCTTCCTTTGGTTCTTTTCCAACTTGTTTTCTTTGAATGGGTCCAGCTTCTCAAGGAATCCGATTGCTCTGTGTTACTGCCCTCTCCTCATCATTAATTACCACTCTGCTACTATTTTATCACCCACCAATGTTAGCAGCAGTGATTTTTATTTGGGTTGCAGTTCATTGATATTTATTTTCAAGTATTAGTCCTTGAGAGCCTCTTCATATCCCTAGTGCCCAGAACCTGCTCCTCACAGCACAGCGAGAAAAGGCCGCCCAGCCCAGCTGTGCCCTAGGGGCTAAGCACAGAATTAACTTCAGAGCTTGTGCCATCCATAGCTTCTGAACAACATGTGGGGGTCATCAGCTTAGAAATACACTCTAGACCGGGAGCGTAGACAGGCCCCAAATGTATCTAATTGTCCCGCCTTGAAAAAGAGGAGAGAAGAAAACATAACCCTGAGTAGCGTTATTTTATAGTCGTGGAAACTGAGGCACAGAGAAGCAAAGAGATTCGCTCATGGTCAAAAAGCCAGGAATAGAAAACGGCAATTCTGCTGATAGTCAGTCCCGGGCCCTAGCCGTGTTTGTCCTGGCCTCTCTGCTTCAGCTCCAGTGACAACCCGAGTCAAGGTTTTCTTCTTTTCCGTGTCCTTTAACTTCACGTCACTGCAGAAGAAAGATTGTTTCTGAGCAGCTGGCTCTAATGCATGGAGATGTCTTTCCAGAAGACATGCTCTGGCTCAGTCCCATGTCGTAGGTTTTCTGGAGGAAGCGCTCGGTGACGTTCTAGGGCCTGTGTTACACAGAAGATGGACAGAATGGTCCTTTCTGACCTTCATTTTTTTCTTTCGCTCGGAGGATAACGCTGGACATTTTCTCTCATTCACTTTCCTTTGGAATAATTTCAATCCCGTCCAAAGGATTTCCTCTTCTGTTGAATCTTCAGCACCTTTCCTAGCAAACAGTTACTGTTCGAGCCCAGGTTTCCAGTTTCAGGCTGTCCCAGGATGAGATGGCCATGAAAGGGGTAGTAGCTGAACTGAACCTCTCCCCAGGTGAAGGGAATAAGTGCAGGGGTCACGTGAGAAGGAGCAGCATGTAACTAGGATCCAGGCCCGTTGGGCGATATCAGAACAGCCTGTGCTCAGCCAGGAGAGAGACCCGCAATGGGAGTAGGCCTGGGATTGTTTTGGATAGTCCTTTCAAGGCAGTTTGGGTACACAGTAGGGGATGGAACAGCCAAGCTGCTAGGGTTGGGAGCTGGGCCTCCTGGCAGTGTCCAGGAACGAAAGCACAGCATCTGCGAGGAACGGAGTCCCCACAGAGGGACACCGTAATCTCCCAGGGAGGGAAAAGGCTCTGAGTGCCATTTCTTAACCTCATGGGGTGTTCTCCTGCTCTGCCAACCCCACCCGTATTTCAGCATCTCCAGGTGCCTGAAGGAGCAGGAACCAGAGGCCATCCTGCAGCTGGGAAAGAGATGGAGGTTGATGACCTACCAGCCCATGGAGACCATGGTGCAGGACAGCCCTCACGACATGGGAATGCAGCTCCAGATCTGGGAGCAGCTTCCCTTTGCTGGCACAAGACCTTGCAGGTTGCTGGGGGGTGAGACAGGCACTAACTTTTGGTAACCCTCCGTGGGATCAGAGGGTAATGGTTTGTAGAAAGTGGTGTTGGAGAGCTTTACAAAAACTAGGCAAGCCATGTACAACACACACTTTGCTTCTCTCCAAAAGAAAAAGGACACTAAACGATCTAAACTACTACATGCCACAAGGGGCCACAACAGTGGTTCCTTTAACCCACCCGGCAATATTGTTAATCTATCCAACTATAGTCTTAGCCCAGCAGAAGAATCTGTCCTATCTCGGGGCCTCTCCTTCTGCCCCCCTCCCACCCCCACAAGCAGGATACAGTTCTGTGGTGACCTAGAATCCTATTTTCGACCTCTCCGACTCAAGGAATATTTCCAACACACCTCTGAACAACATACTAACGCACAGAGAGCTTCCTACCAAGACTACAAAAGGAAGGATTCTGGGTGGACTGCTCCGGAAGGTCGAAACAACAGACTGGACTTTTACATAGAGTGCTTCTGCCGACGTGCACGGGCTGAAATTGTGGAAAAGCAGCATCACTTGCCCCATAACCTCAGCCGTGCAGAACACAACGCCATCCACAGCCTCAGAAACAGCTCAGACATCATAATCAAAAAGGCTGACAAAGGAGGTGCTGTCGTCATCATGAATTGGTCGGAATATGAACAAGAGGCTGCTCGGCAGCTCTCCAACACCACTTTCTACAAGCCATTACCCTCTGATCCCACTGAGAGTTACCAAAAGAAACTACAGCATCTGCTCAGGAAACTCCCTGAAAAAGCACAAGAACAAATCTGCACAGACACACCCCTAGAATCCCGACCAGGGGTCTTCTATCTGCTACCCAAGATCCATAAACCTGGAAATCCTGGACGCCCCTTCATCTGAGGCATTGGCATCCTGACAGCAGGATTGTCTGGTTATGTAGACTCTCTCCTCAGGCCCTATGCTACCAGCACTCCCAACTATCACTTCAATCTCTCTGTTTCAGAGTAACAGCCGTGTTAGTCTGTATTCGCAAAAAGAAAAGGAGTACTTGTGGCACCTTAGAGACTAACCAATTTATTTGAGCATGAGCTTTCGTGAGCTACAGCTCACTTCATGCTCAAATAAATTGGTTAGTCTCTAAGGTGCCACAAGTACTCCTTTCCTTTTTTCAATCTTTCTGGTCACTCTCCAAGGAACTCCCCACTCCGAGACCCTAGACACTGTGGCCTGTAAATGCAGGTGGGGAATGAATTACTGACCTCGGTGGCGTTCAGACTATGTCCTGAAGCATGGGATTGGGTCAGAGGGACAGCTAGCGCTGGCCACAGTGTCCAGGGTCTCTTGGAGTGGGAAGTTCCTTGGAGAATTGCACTGGGTGGGAGACTCAGCTGTGAAGGGAGGGGGCGGGCAGGAGCATCTCATCAACCCAAGATGGAATAACTGAAGTAATGTTCCTTTTACACGGAGCCTCAGCTCTTTGGAACCTCTGCAAACGCTTTAGCCACGTGTTTAACTCCATCCGTAGGAGTAGCCTTGGATGGCAGTGGGAGGGCTCAGGTGTGTAAATGTTTGCAGGATGGGTGCTCAGGGCAGTCCCTGACGCCAGGGCAAAGTGGATGTAGAAGTGCCGCTGTCTGGATTTGGGAGCCTGCCTGCACACCGAACTCACTCGGCGCAGGGTGCATGACTGCAAGGCGCTGGGCCGGGGAAAATCAGCCCCGGGTGGTTATTTTGAGGAGAAAACCAGAGCCACTTCTGGGGTCTTTCAGCTTCTAATGCCCTTTCCCCTCTGCAGCTGGATTTCAGCGTACGATAAAATCCCTCTCAATGCTGAGTCAGTGTAATAAATCACTGGACTGGGTGCAGGAATCAGTAGGCGACGTTCTCTGGCCTGGGTTATGCCAGGGCTCAGACTAAATGATTGTTCCCAAGACTTTTAAAAGCTGAGCCCCCTCCTCAAGGCAAAGAAACCAATCGTGCCCCTCACCCGTCAGCAATGTGTTCGCGACCCCACCCCCCATTTTCCTGGATACATCTTCAAACCCCACCCTTCCCACCACGGCTAGCCCTTCCCCACGCTTCAGGAGACGCTGGAGTAGATGATCCTAACCGTCCCCTCTAACCTTAAGACCTGAGGGACCCCATCCTGGAGCATCTTAAAAATCCCAGTTCCCAGACCCTGGAACAGGGGCTGCTTTGCGGGCTCACCTTTCTCCCTCCGTCAGGTTGGCGGATGGGGATAATGAGCCTGGAGATCTCATTCCCGCTGCTCTGAGTGCTTCCCATGTGCACAAGACCCAGCTCAGCTCTTCCTGTATCCCAGGAACGTCTTCATCTTCTGGGATCCTCATGGGAGCAGTGGGATGATTTAACGGAGTCCCTTAGTCATGGGGCCTTTCTCTCTCTTTTTTTGTTTCAGAGCCAGCGTCCTGGAATCGTCTCCTGGTGCGTGGAGTGGTGGCAGTGGTGGGGGAGCTAGTCTAACTATACCGATGTGGGTTTTGGAAAGGTAGGGGGAAAGTGTTTGCCTACTCGCGACTCGTCTTCAGGAAGCTGCTGACTCATCCCTCCCCGCAGCCTGGAAGTCCGCAGGATTCACAGGAATCTGAGCTCCCCGCAGTGTGTGACAGGGACGGGGTCCAGGCCCAGGGAACCAGAAACAGGAATCGAGACCCAGCCCTGGAGAATGGGGAAGGAGACCTGCTCATGGAGGACAGACGCTTCTCCCAGGAACCCAGAGGAAGGGATCCATTAGGTGGGGACACGGGTGTGGCCCAGGAAACTGGAGTAGCATTGCCAATCCTCCAGGGTGACCGGGAGTCTGCAGGAATTCAAGATTAATTTTTAATGAAAGATCATGTCATGTGATAAAATCTTCAGGAATCCGTCCAATTAAAATTGGCAACCCTAAAGCGGAGTTTGGGGGAGGGACCCATTAAATGGAGACAGACTTGGGCTGGGGAACCAGCTAGAGGAGCTGATCCCTCTTACGGTGCCCCTCAATGGTGGGGACTAGACTGGGCGAAACTTTTCATCTAAACCAATTTCAGGTGAAAAATGCAGATTCAGCAGTTTGCGAATTCGTATCCGGTCTGCTGAATTGTTCACGTCCAGCCCCTCCCCCCAGTTCTTAACAAGTTAAAGCATTTCGTTTAGACACTTTCCAAAGAAACTATTTTGATTTTTCAGCTTGAAACAATTTTTTGTTTAAAAATGTCCTTCAATTTTATTTTAAAAATTCAAAAAGTTACAACCCTTGAAATGTTCCTGGGTTTTGTTTTATTTTTAAGCTTTTTGGTTCACCAAAAATTTGGAAAAAATTTAGTTTTGTTCAACCTGAAACCAGTTTTTTTCCATCTCTTTTTTTGGAATTGCCAGCGACCAAAAACTTCTGTTTGCCCAGCTCCAGGGGCGGGTGAGGATTTTAGCGGTAATAGTGTGGGTCTCTGAGTCTCCTTGTTGCTCAAAGTTTTCTTACTGTTACAAATGAATTTGGGATGAGGGCAGGATGGGCAAGAGATTCCTAAAAGTGGGGGGGCTGATGGCACCCAAACTGTCGCCCAGCCCCTGTGCCACCCCTTCTCCTCGAGGTCTGGTCCCCTCAAACTGCCCCTTGCCCGGAGGCCCCCCCTCATGCCGCCTTTCTCCCTGATCTCCCACTTCACGCCGCCCCTTGCCCCGAAAACACTGCCCCCCCTTCCTTCCCCCTCATTCAGTCGCTCACACTTATGGCCAGAAAAAAGTGGTGGGCCCTGGTCTCCCCTGGATGAGAGTGGGAGAGGATGAAGAATTCCTTTCAAATATAACCCCCCCCCCCCCGACACACACAAAAGCACAATTCGCCAGAAACAGCAAAACATGCACCTAACCAACCCGGGCCAGTCATGCTGTGTTGTGTGTGACATTCCCGTCCTGGGGCGGTTTCTGTCTTTGAGAATGCGAACCCTGCAGGCCTGGATGTTTCTCTACGTAATGTGACCTCAGCGCTCCTGATGAGAGCCGTTGTTTTAAATGTTTCAGGAGCAGACATATCTATCATTCATGGACAGACAGACATTTCTTCATAATTAGAACTGGAAAAAATAGCGGGGCTGGGGGGGGTCATGAAAATTGACGAAGAAACCACTCCCCCCCCATATTCTTCAAAGGTATTTGCAAATGTTTTTAATTATCAAATTTTTGTTTAGTTTTGGTGGGAAAAACTCCACGTTCTCTCTCAAGAGGGCAGAGAAATCCAAAATGTTTTTTTTAAAAAGGGAACTTTTTTCAAATGATCAATGTAATCCAAAGTGGCATTTTTAGTTCAAAGGTTGCATTGTGAGTGTAAAACCATTTTGAACCAGCTCTATTACTGTATAACAAGATGAGTTTATTTTTCATGCTGCATTGTTTGGGCCAAGTTCCAAGTGGCATTTCAGTTTTTGCACAGCTCTTCTCTTCTTGCGTCTGCACCTCTCATAAGCTGTGGCCTTAATCTCGGCCCTGGAAACATTTACGTGCATGTTTAACTTTAATGACTGCTGTGAATAATTCCATTTCAATGGGACAACTCTGAGGTCGGGTTTACACTGCGGCCCTATATCAGTGTAACTACGGCTTTTATTTAATTTTCTTTCTTTTATATGTGAAAGTTCTTGAGAGCTGAAAGCAGGTAAAATACATGAACCGGTTTGGACAGTCCAAATTTGTCAGTGCAAAGTGACAGCAGAGATGTGGGATCTGCGAGTTTTCCATAAGTCTCTCAGGGTTACCCAGGATAACTTTGGGGATCTCTGTCTTGCATCGGGAATGTTCCCTGAAAGTGTCCAAACAGCTCAGAGATACAGAACCATTCCCTGGATCCATTCTTACAGCTGTCTTCCGCGGAAAGCAGTCTGGCAAGTGTTCCTGTCAGCTCTTTGCTAAGTTATCTGCCAAAACACTAGATTTTTCAGGTGCCTAAGTAGCCCCTGGAATCATGGTGAAATTATCCTCCCCGCCACCACCAAAATTTGTAATGGTGCCCCTGAGTGCACGGTACCCTACCGTGCTCCCCCAGAGGAGCTGCATTAACAGGCAACTCTGCAAGTTATCTGCATGCCAGAAAAAGAGGGAAAGAGTTCACCACTGCAACCACCTGAGGGATGGGTTGGGCTGAGATCAGCTGGTCAAAGCAGGCAATAGGGACAGAATCTGAGACTTGAAGCTCCTCGAGTGACCTCTGACCTTTCCAGACCTGCCCTTCAATCAGACACAGCCATTGTAAAGTTGAATGTGATAGTAACTAGACCCATTTTAAACCCTTCACCACAGAAGACAAAGCCCTTAGGATTCATCATTAATGATTTATTTCTCCTCCCCTGGATTCCTGCAGCCACCAGCCACCTTGGAGCTTTCCCTCGTCTCTCCCAGGCTGGGCTCACTTGATGGCAGGAGCTCAGCGGAGGGTCCAGCTTTGCTCTTTCGCTTCCTTTCTTCATGTCTTTGGGTGGCTGCATTTGCAACTGAGCAGCCTGATGGAAACACTGAGTCCTCTGTCTCGGCAGGCAGGCCCAGCCGCCAAAGCCAAAGACTCCCTGAGAACAGGGGGAGGTTCGCCTCAACTCTCAGGAGGGAAGGCTGGGCCCATAGGGTAGGGTTACCATTTTTGAACTTTCAAAAAAGAGGACACTCCGGGTGGGCGTGGGGGGGAGTGGTAGCCCTGCCCCCTATCTACTCCCTCCCACTTCCTGCTCACGACTGCCCCCCACAGAACTGTCAACCCATCCAACCCCCCCTGCTCCTAGTCCCCTGATCTCCCCCTCCCAGGACCCCATCCTCTATCTAAGCCTTCCTTCTCTCTGTCTCCAACTGCCCCCTCCTGAGACCCCCCCACCCTAACTGCCCCCCTAGAACTTTCCCCCCGCCTGTCCCCTGACTGCCGCACCCCCTATCCGCACCCCTGCCCCCTGACAGACCCCCCGGGTCTCCCACACCGATCCAACCACTTCCTTTCCCCTGACTGCCCCCGCAGAACCTCCGACCTATCTAACCCCCCTCCGCTCCCTGCCGCTGACTTCCCCCTTGAACCTCCGCCCCATCCAATCCCCCCTGCTCCATCTCCCTTGACTTCCCCGACCCCTCTCCCTGCCCACCCCCTGACAGGCTCCCCCCAGAATCCCTGACCCATCCAACCCCTCCTGCTCCCTGTCCCCTGACTGTCCTTGGGACCCCATGCCCCTTCTCCAGCCCCCCGGCTCCCTTACCCTGCTGCTCAGAGCAGTGTGTCTGGGGTGCGGAGCCAGACACAGTGCCGTGCTCCCCCACAGAGCGCGCAGCTCCCCCCCCCGCGCCCCCAGAGTGCTGCATTGGGAGGGAAATCCCAGCCCTTTGGAGAGTTTTACAAATTCCTCCCGGAGGGCGATTTAAAACCCAAAAAGCCGGACATGTCCGGGAAAATCCGGACGCATGGTAACCCGACCACAGGGACTCCAGGATCTGCAGCTGCTGCCACCTCTATGGTGAATCCTCCGACTCATCACCAACCAGCTCTTCCCCATTCTGCCAGCCGGCCCCACGGTCTGACCGTGCAGGAGAACAGAAACCCTTTGGGACAGCAGGAGAGTCTCCTCAACGCCGCACTCTTTGCATGGCTTCCCGCGGTCACCGGGAAACACGACTGCCCTGCCCCCAGGAGTCTCTCAAGGAGCTGCCGGCGCAGTCACTGGGCACCCACTCGTAATGGTCTCGGGCAGTGGCATTGCAGAGGGAGCTGAGCAGACTTCTGTGACTTCCTGAATTGCTGCCAGGACGGACTCTCCTCTGCGCTAGGGAGAGTCCCTGAGGAAAAGCAGCTGTGGTAGGGGAGGGGGCAAGACAAGCTCTCCCCCTGAGCCCTTGACTAGCAGGCAAGCAGGACTCTGGGAGCCAGGGATCGGTGTGTCTTGCTGGGAGAGCAGAGCTGGAGAGCAGAAAAGGGCACTGGAGGAATTGTCGAAAAGTCAGTGTCATGGCCGGGTCATGAGCAGCCAGACCTAGTGGTCAGAGGCAGAGTCCACACTCACAAGGCAGGAGTCGAGAGTCAGCTGGGTCAGGACACTGGAAGAGCAGAAGCAAAAGACCAAATTGTGTTCAGCACCTCAAGTCAGATGAGTCACCCCGAGTCCGGATGCCAGGAAATCAAGCCTGGGGAGTGGGAGCAGGAACAGCTAACACACGGTCCAGAGCCGGGGAGGAGCTCAGGTGTTCAGACAGCTCCTTGTTCCTGCTGTTGGTTTAAGGAGGTCCCGGGGACCGGTTAACTGTTCTGGGACTCTGCCAATAGGTCCTCAGGGATGGAGCCTCAAACTGAGTCTGGACTTCGTCAGTGCTAGGTAAGCAGTTTTTCGTAGGTTTCCAGGTGGCTGCTCCCAGGAACCCTGGAGACCTGGGTTAATGACCCGGGGGTCATGACAGTCACTGATCTCTCCCCGTTCAAACCTCCTTCACGAAAGGGTCTCCAGGGTCCCAGACGCATCCTCTGAGAATAAAAAAACACAGTCATGAGGACAAATAGGCTATGGAACAGGAGCCCCCTCTTTGTTGCAACAGCCCCAAGTGCCCAGAAGAGTGGACAGTTCTTACCTCCAGGAGATACCTGGGATCTTCCATCTAAGCCTCACTGGGACCCCTGTTTCTTGGTCTGACAGGAGGAGATCATCTGTCCCCACTGCTCCCTGCGCTGGGCTGGCTGCAGCACACATCTGTGTAAGAGGCTGGACCAGAGAGATGTTACAGTCAGGGTCCAGGCAGCCCGGAAGGAGAACAGAGGGTCTGAAACCAGAAGACGAAGCAATCAAATCAGCGGATTCGACAGAGAAGTTTTCTACCCTACAGGGACATCAAAGAAGGTCTGTTAGGAAAGCTGAGATGTTAGTCTGGAAACAGCTAAGGCAAAGATTGTGACTTGTTAACGTTCAGTTTAAGTCACTACAAAGTGTGTCGTGTTTTGTTTGTCTGTTTGAAATTTGTCTCTTTCTCTTCCTTAGTGTCACTTAAATCTCTTCTTTGTTACTGTGCTTCCAAAACCACCTCAGCGTCGTGTGTTCGAGTGAAGTGTGAGTCTCCAGACTACCCAACAGGCTGAGCTGTGCCCTGTCTCTCTGAAGGTAGCGAATAATTTCTGAGCGGTGCTGGGCCCAGAGTCCAAGGGCAGTTCACCAGACACCTCCTGTGAAGCCCAAAGAGACCAAAGGAGCAGGAGAGATTGAGGCCCCACTGACCCATGGGAACTTCCCACAGAAGAGGCTACACAGGGCTCCAGACACAGCCAGCAGGATCCCTCCCACAAGCTGGGCCATGTCCTTCCCCTCCCAGCCCCACAGCTTCCTCCCCACCCCAGACTCAGGAACCCCTCCCATCTCCCTGCTCTCCCCACCCACTCTCCAATACCAGGCTCTTTCCAGAATGGAAGCAGGTGCGTACCAGAGTTCACTCACCGCTAGATGCTGGCCAGGCCTCGTGTCACCGCTTTCTCGCTGGGCTAGCAACCCCGCTGATACTCACGTTTGCAGTTTGTTGGCTGGGAACTCAGCCCTCCAACCAGGTGACTGGCCTTTACTCCACTCCTTCCTGGGTCGTGCTCCTTCCAAACAAAGTCCAAAAATGTCTTGAACAGAAACAAGGCCTTCCACCCTCCTGGGGAGCTCTTCCTCGGCCTGATTTCGGCTCGGCCTGCCCTTCTTGGCTTTCTATGGTCTTCTATGTCCCCTTCCTTAGGGTCAGTGAGAGAACCCAGTCCTACCCTGGACTCCAGGTGTTGGCCCGAGGGTGTCTACTGAACAGCTCGCTCTGCTTCTGTACTTTTGCTGCTGTTTCCCCTTGTTTCCTCTCAGGTGGGGCTCACTTGGTCATCAACTTGGCCTAGCCCCAGGCTGGGCAGCCACGGGCCAAGCCACCCTGTTAGATACCCTCCTCCTTCAAATCTGGTCCAGCCCGGCTGACAGGTTTGCTGAGAGGACGGTGAAACCCCATTGCTGATCAGGAGGAGGTCAGAGTCTGTTGTCTAGGAGGCCTCCATTTCCGCTTCCACTAGCCCCGCATTTACAGTGAGACAGAGCAGTACCTGCAGCAGGGAGCGGGACTTGCTGAACAGGGAGGGGAACCTTTCAGAGCATCAGATGAGCCACAGCCCTTGCAGCGCCTCGGGCATCTGGTGCAAGTGCCTGATGATGTGAAGCTGGCCCATGACCTTGGCTGTGACATCCTCGTGCTGCAAGGGGAACGAGAACATGTCAGAGACTGAGACACTCCCCAGGAATCAGGGAGGATTAAGGGCACCTGGAACCAGCACCATCATTTCCACCCAGCAGCTGCTCATGTCTGAGTGGTGGATTCACCCTCCCGACCCCCAGGATGGAGGCTTGCTGTCCTCTCTAGTGACCTCCAGTGCCAATCCCCCTCCTTGTCGGGTGAGCTCCTGCCACCTCCCCATCAGTGCCCCTGACAGCTGTTCCACCTCCAACCCACCTGGGGACACCGCTCAAGTTCGTAGAACCCTCTCCTCCACCCCTACCTCCATCCCCACCCAGGTAGGGCAGGGAGGGGGCTGTAGCAGGGTGGCGGGGGGCAGGAGGGATTCTGGCAGCAGTGAAGTGGGATGGGGAGAGGCTGACACCTTTCCCCAAGTCACCCCAGTTACAAAAGCTGAAGCCACAGGATGGCAGTCCTGGTGAAGGGGGCAGGTCAGCAGCCCCTGCTGACTGAATCCTCCCAATCGCTCGAGAGCGGGTCCAGCCCTACCAGCAGCAAGACCCGCTTCCCACGCTCATGTGCCTCAGCCCTTCCTGGTCAGTCGCCATCTCCAGTCAGTCCTTGGCCTCCCAGGCTGCCAGGGATGGGAGCAACTCTTGATGGTGGCTCAGGTGACATGGACACTAGGCCATGGGGAAAATGGGTGCAGCTCTGTGGGGCAGGAAAGGTTCCCAGAGGGCACTTAGGGGACTCTCCTGTCCTTTCCAGGAGTGATAGCAGAGCACCACATCCTAAGACGAGCAGTCCATGGAGTCCAGAAGTCTGCACTAGGCTCCTTGCTACCAGGCCAGGGAATGGCGATCGGATGGGAATGAGGTCCTGGGCCCCACCCCAAGCTCCTGAGTCGATTGCAGCTGCTTACCGTGACCCCCATCAGTTGCTGGGCTTCCCCCAGGAGGGAGTAGACGAGCACCAGCCCAGCCTGGCTGACACGCAGCAGGGGGTCGTGGATGGCCAGCACTGCTGTCTGCAGAAAGGATCTTTTCTGCCCGTCGCAGAAGAATTTTCCAAAGACCTAGAAGCAAGAGGACACGAGGCTCGAGCAGATTGCCCAGAGCCAGCCTCCAAGTCCTGGCCGTACAATAGCATCACCGTCTAGTGCCCCAAAGGGCGGGGAAGAGAGCTGCTGTGGCCAAGGCAGTTCATTCCCCAGGACTCTTTCAGGGTCCCAGGGCTCAGGGAAGCCCCTTTATGAAAAGGTCGCAGGTGCTTAGGGACCAAAGCGTCCAGTGGCTCTTTCGGGAGGGCAATTTCTGGCAGGGGCCAGGATGGGCTGGAAATGGATCTCTAATGTGTGTGAGCAGGCCCACTCTGCTGGGCAGGGCACAGAGACGACAGGGGACCCTGTGTTGCTTCCAGCAGAGAGATCTCCTGCATCTCAGCGCCTAGAGGAGTGTGTGTGTGTTGTGGGGGGCGAGGGGGTTGGAGCTGACAGCCAAAGGTCTCTTCCCCGCCAGCTTAGTGACTTCTCTCGTCACTGGGAATGACCTCTGCAGCTCCTTGGTTTCTTCAAGGGGAATCCAACCTGCAGCCTGACAAGGACAAGGAGACTCATGGCCCAGTCCCCATCCCAGACACTCCTCGGAGACTTTTCTTCTGCTGCAGCAATTCAGCTTGTGGGAGGAGGGACAAGCTCACACAGTCTCTCTCACGGGGCGTCTGTGGAGCAGCGTTCTGTCGATGCCCTTGTCGATCCAGGAGCCACTCCAAGGCCTCCTCTGTGATGTTGTGGAAATCACCCATTTCAGCTTTGACTCCAGTCTGGGGGCACTGTGTTACGGTGTGTTCGAAGGTTTGGATATTCTCACCACAGTTGTGAGACGGGGCCGGGGGGGTGTCTTTGATTTTCTACTTGTGCAGTAAGTAGCCGCAACTTGGGTCAGTGACAATGTGCTTCTTTGGAACAGTGGCTGAGGTCCAGATACTCTGCCATTCCCTGGCCAGGTCTGGAGACATGAGGGGGGCGCATGTGGTCCATATTGGCTCTGGAGCGCACTATGTCCCCTACCCAGTTCCCAGGTTGGGGCATTCTCTTTCCTGACCGGCAATGGAATTGGGCAAAGCCCACCTCCTTTCTCTGCTTCTACAGGGTGCAGGAAATTAAACAAGGGTCTGATCAAGCAATCGTGACTGACTGACTCAGGGCTCTCCTCTCAGACACTTGGGGATCAGCCAGGGGGACAAGGAGCAGAGAGACACCCAGAGCCATAATCCTATATTAACTCACCCACCCGGGGATCCTCCTTATGCCACGGAGCAATGCAGCCATGTAAGACACTCAAATCACGGCAACTAGCGAGGTTCCAATGTGGGACCTTTAGCACCAGCCTGTCCCACTGGTTGCTGGATGAGGAACTCTGAACTGGAAATAAGGAGTGGGCTCTTCTCCTGTCTCCAGGAGGCATCCACTGCAGGGAACCCAGCCAGCCCCACTCCCCGGGCTGTGTCATGCCCTGGCACAGTGCCCTTACCTCCCCGACTCTGGCTGTATTTTTGTAGCCCAAGAGCCTGCTGTCCTGGTGCCAGTCATAGCACCAGAGATCTTCTGTGTCATGTATGGTCAGGCCTGGAAGAGAGAGAGAGAGAGAGAGACTTTTCTCCTCATTCTGGTTGCAGTTTCTGTGTCCTTCCAATCCCATTGGTGGCTCCACAGTGGAGTGGAGAAGAACAGAGGCAGAGAGAGACTTGTCCTCTAGCTGGGGTCAGTCGGAGAGAAATGGTCTGGGGTCCCATTATCCACCTGTGGTCACTCTCAGTCCCCTATTGGGTTCCGTGTCCCAGCTGGGTTCCTTACCCCTCTGTCGGAGCAGCAGCTGGTAGAGCCGGTAAGTCCCCTCCCTGGCCTGCCGGCTGATGTCCTTGTCTGGATCGCTGACAAATAGAGCCAGCTGGGCCACATGCTGCCCCATCCTAGGGAACTCAGCTGAGATCTAATGGAAGGGAGAGGAGAGGGGACTCCATCAGCATTTTCCTGTTAGCTCCCTGTCCTCCCTGGGCCAGAGGGCTCCTTCCCCTTAGCCCCTCTGCAGGAGATGCTGGGGGAGAGGAGCTTGAGATCGACCCTTCATTTGCTCTGCTGCCAAGGGAGCCCGGAGCTGTTTTGGGATGCCAAGCAGGGGTGGAGCATGGGCTCCTTAAAGGCCCAGGGACAACACTGAACCAGGACCAGAAGAACTTGACTCAAGCCGAGCTCAGTCCCTGCTCTGACCCTGCCTCCTCATGAAGAACCCTCCTAAGCCACAGCCCCGGCAGCAGCAGATCCTGCAGCCCGCTGGAGCCAGCCCGCCTCCGCCTGGAGCCAGCAAGCTGGGCTCGGAGGTCACTTACGTCAAACTCAGGGAGGGTGACTGTGTATCTGAGCAGGGCTGTGCTGCTCCTGATGGCCCTGGCTCGCTCCTGGGACACCCTGGACACGACCCAGAAGTTGACATGCTGTGGGGAAAGGAGGCAGGTCAGACTCAATGGCCAGCTGCACCTGCTTTGCAAATGAGCCCCCCACGCCCCCAGCCCCAGGGGCTTGAGACATTCTGTGCAGGGGGGAATATTTGAGGCCTTGATGGCAGAGCTTTAGAAGGGGATTCTTTCCCACAGGACGCAGCTTGTACCTTGCAGGTCACAACTTGTCAGCATCTCTCTAGATTGGGACAATGTTGGGGGTCGGGGCTGGTCCCCTCCTCCCAGAACTCCTGATTCCTGAACAGTTCACCAGAAAGGAGACTGAACCCTCACCCTTCCCTGCTACGCAAATCCTTAGGGGGGTGTAGGGAGTGACTGAGAGCACAATCCCCCCAGGAATATCAGAGCAGATCAGAGGGAAGGGCTGATTCCCTGGGTCCCTCCTGTTTCTCTAGGAAGGAGCATGTGCCTCTTCTCTGAGAACCATCTCCCAAATCTCATGGCGTGTGTGTGTGTGTTGGAGGGGTGGGGGAAGGGTGGGTTTTCAGACTCTCACTCCCCAAGACAGCCAGGAGCCCTGTGGTTCGTGCTCCGCAGAACCAGGCAGAGCTCTGACTTGAAGTCCCAGCTCCTTCCTCTGTCCCTCAAGAAGGAAGGACCTGACACTGCATTGCACTGACCTCCCCAACCAAGGACGGCCCACTGGGGACCCAGCTAGGAGGACACAATAGAAAATGGATCTTCCCTTCTCTCCTTACCAGTCCCCCAAAGAGTTCAGGTAAAACGGGGCTCACCTCCAAGATGAAGTGGAGCCTGTCTGTGTCTGGGGACTCTGCCAGCAGATTCCCCAGCATGGCATCCAGGACCTCTGGGATGACTTTATGCAGAGCCTGCAAAGCATGGGTCAGAGTTAGGGAACCTGGGCCTACACCTGCCACAGGATGGGAAGAGGGGTCTCTGGGAAGCACTGGGGAGACTCCCAAACACATCTCCTGGCCTCTCTCCTTCACATCCCACTGCAGGCAATTCACAAGAATTGATGACCCCTGGACCTTTGATCCATGAGTTTAGCAGGTCCCTGCAGAGGGCCTTGTAGGCAGAAGAGTATGAAACAGCCAAGTTGCTATGGATGGAGGCTGGGCTTCTGGGCAAAACACGGCTTATGGAAGAAAGAAAGAAAGAAAGAAAGAAAGAAAGAAAGAAAGAAAGAAAGAAAGAAAGAAAGAAAGAAAGAAAGAAAGAAAGAAAGAAAGAAAGAAATCCCCCAGAGAGGGGTAATCTCTTCCCTGCTGGAGGGAAGGATCCAACCCTGCAGCTTGTTCCATCTCCGCTACCCCACCCCTAAATCTGGAGCTCCAGCGAATCAAGGGAGCAGGACCAAGGAGCACTCTGGAAGAGGAGGAGGATGGAGGAGGAGGAGGTACCTGGATGTCGGTGGTGTCCTTCTCCGTGCCCAGGGTGAAGACGGAGTGAAGGGCAGCTCGCAAGAGGTGGGTCTCTAGGGCTGGCTCCAGGGCAGGTTTCATGGTGCTGGCAAGAGAGAGGAGCTGGTATTAGACTGTGCAGTACGGGGGTGAGACTGTGGCCAACACGGACACCAAGCCACAGGGATAGAGGCACAGGCTGGCGAGAATGGAAACTGAGGCACTGAGCTTGGGAATGACAAGGCCAAGGCTTCCCAGACAGACAGTGGCAGGACAGGAGTAGCTCCTGTTCCCTGGAGCCTGCGGCCGCTCCTGTATCTGAGCCCAGGAGTGAGCCCCTCCCCAAGGCCCCTGTCATGTTATGGGAGTGAAAAGAAGAGCCCCGCCAGGAGGGAGTGACCCTTCCCTCCCCACCATCTCTGCCAGAGGCGCCACTCTTGGGAGGTGACCTGGGCGGGACAGTGACGGTGACTCCCAGCCTTGGGCCTGAGCAGCACTGGGGTGAGGGGAGCCGGCGGGGTTGGGGGGTGGTGCTGTCTCAGTACCAGAGGTAGCCCACTGCAGCCAGGGAGTGGGCGAGGACGGCGCTGGGTGACGAGTCATCGGGAAGCTCCTCGATGAGCTCCTGTGAGACGCGAAGGAGACAAAGGAGCGTGTGAGATTCAGGCCCGACTGACACCTCCCAGTGGGGATATGACACAGCCAGTGCCCCACATGGCCAGCAGGATCCCCCACCACCTCCCGCTCCCCCGATTCCTTCCTGCCCATCCAACTTGTCCCCCTTCCCGGATTCCTGCCCAGCTCACTCCCAATCCCCTTCTCTCCTCCTCCCTGTCAAAACTGCCCCCATTCAGCCCCATCCCGACGACCGAGCTGGGACCATGTGATTCCTTGTCCCCCACTCTCAGCTGCCCTCCAGCCCCACAATTCCCCCCCTGACCACTACCCACCAATCTCAGAATTTCTCCCAAGTCTTCAGCCCCAGCAATCCCTGCCCTCTGCTGCCCCCTCCAACACCACCCAGCCCCCACCCATGAGCCTGGCCCTACCCCTGCCAATCCCATGTCTCTCTCCTCCCGCCAGCTGCCGCATGGCGTGTCTCACTCACCACGATCCTCTTCACCACAGCCGCCTTGCAGCAGCGCGGCTCCAGCGTGTCCTCCCCTCTCTCCTGTGCAGCCAGACATGCGGGGTAGATGGCCTGAAGGAACAGGAGCTGCTGCTCCTCATCCTGGACCCACCAGGAGTGGGGTATAGCGAGAGAGAACCTGTTAGCGAGGGACCTTCCTGCCCCACCCAAACCAGCTCCAGGGCTCAGGCCTCAATGGGGGATTGTGGGGACCCGCCTATTCTCCAAATCCCCCCCCACTCCTACGCAAGCAGGATCAGGAACCGGGACAGTGCCTGTCGGGGGAGACGACCTCGGCTGTTGTGGGACAAACACCCCCATCTTGGGGGTCCCACATCATGGATGTAAAAGGGCCCCATTAGGGGTGGTGGATCAGGAGGGACAAGACCCTCGGCAGGGGTGGGGATGCTGGGAAGGGACAGGGCCATCTTGGTTCCAGCCCAGGTGGGGAAGATTTGTACCTTATCTCTGCACTGGAGCTGCTCTCGGATGACCTTGAGAGCAGCTTCATCTTTGGCCACGTCCACCCCTTCCTCCTGCTCCGAATCCAGGGGGGTCCCTGCACCAGGGAGGGAAGGACAGGGGCGTGGTGGGCAGAGCAGGATTCCAGACCCCCCTTCCCACCTCAGGCACCCAGGGCAGATGGGGCCCCAGACCTCCCTCTTAGGGATGCCTTCAGCCCCCAACAGCTGCCGAAGCCCAGAGCTTCCGTGTCCCCGCTGTCCGTGGGGTTCGTGGGGCTCAGGCCAGACACCTGGGCTGGGGACCCCCCCCGGATCCCTGGGAGAGCGTCTGGGCCCAGGGTGTTCACATCCCGTCCTCAGCCCTCCCGGAGCCCAGCCTGGCTCCTCACCTGGCACAAAGCAGTGGCCTCCATCGGCCTGGCTGCTGCCAGAGGCCCAGGTGCTGCCGCGGTCCCAGGCTGAGCTGCCGGTGCTGGGACAGGGACCTTCCCCCTCCTGGCCGGCGGGGGCTGGAAGGGCCTCAGAGACCGGGCAGGGCGATGCCTCCTGATGGGAAGGAGGGCTGGGCTCCTGGGGCCGCTGCTGCCCACACAACCAGCCGCAGAGCCACCCTGCCCGGCGCCCCTCCTGGGCTGGGTCCTGTCTGCCAAACCGCAGCCTGGGCCAGCTCCACCGGGGCCTGGTCGGGGCTGCTCCCAGCTCGGCGCCTGCGCCGGGAGCCGGGGTCCTTTTCCAGAAGGCCGGGCACTTCCGCCGTCTGGCCTGGACGGGACCTGCTTCCCCGCCAGCGGGGACGCAGGGCTTGCTCTGCCCCTCGGGAAGGCGGCAGCTGCTTCCCTCAGGCTCTGGAGTCACCTGCAGAGCCTTCCTCCGCAACATCCGCAGGAGCCTGGCCATCCTGGAACCGAGCGGGGAGCAGGGGTGAGACTGGGCTCAAGGCAGCCTTTCACTCCTGGCCCTTTTCCGTCCCTCCTCCTCCCTGCTCCAACCACAGCCGCCCCCTCTGCCCCCACAGGAGTTCAGGGAGTTCCATCTACACACGGGCAGGAGTTCGTTGCATGATCTGCTCCCGACGTTCCCCCTCGTAATCCCTGCTGCTGCAATATCCAGGAAGTCTCATCCTTTTCCAGCAATGGGGTCAGTCCCAAAGACCATCGGTTACTCTGGACAAGCAGCCCCCTCCTCTTATCCCAGGCCACTCTCCCACCCAGGCTAGAGAAGGAAGAGAAGCCAGGAGTCCCGACTTCTCCTGGGAAACCATTCCCCACGTCAAAGTCACAAAGACCCTAGGCACAGGAAGACCAGGGCCCTCCTCGTTCCCCATTGATTTCCATGTTCAGCCACTCACAGGCTCTGGCCCAGCTCAGAGACTCTCAGCCTGGGGAACAGTGTCCCACAAGGGAAAGGCTGGGAGCCCCATTGCTGGAACCTTTCCAAACACACTGGAGACTGCTCTGGAGAAGCTCCTGCCCGGTCTAAGAGTGAGGGGCTCTTGGGGGCTGTTTGCAAATGAAATCCCCCTTTGGAGATACCCTCTCCCCCTCTTTCTGCCTCTCCCCACACAGACAGGGGAAGCCACCGAGGAACCTGAATGCCACTCACTTGCTCTCAGTGATGGTACGATGGATGGCGGATGTTCAGGGTCAGCAGACGTCCCTCACCCTCCTCCTCACTCCCCAAGCCCAAGGCAGGCTGGAGAGGGTGGTGACCTCAGGAGTTACCCTGCCCAGCCAGCAGGCAGGGTGATGAAACGAGGGCGATCGACTGGCTGTGAAAACAAGTGTCTGTCTTATTGCCAAGGGAGGGAGAAACTCAGCCAGCAGCAGGGGGGTGCAGAACACGGCCCTAGGGCGGAGCTGACAGCGCCTGCAGGATCCTGACATCCCAGCACTTCCAGAGCCCAGGAAATAAGTTGTGAACATTTTCATGGAAACCGTTTTCTGTCAGAAAATCCATTCAGATGAAACCACTTTGTTTCTTGAAATCATAACAAGTAGGATGAAAATTGTTTGCAAAAATATTTGTTTGCAAAACAGGAGCATCTCCTCTCCGTCACAGTGCATTAAACTGTCTCGTCGTACACAAAGGGGAGACACTATGATCGAGAACATTAGATGAGATGCTTCAGGCTGAGCTAAGTAGTTGCTGCTCTTCACAATTTCAAAATAATAAAATGCAAATGAAATCGAATATTTGGTCATAATCTGCTATGGCTCAGTGTGATCGGACACCCCCTAGTCTGCACTGCTCCGAGTGACACTCTTCAGTGGATCCCCATCACCCACCCATGGCGAGGTAGATGGGAGAGGATTGTTATTCCTCCTTGACAGAAGGAGAAACGAAGGCTGAGAAAGGTGCAGGGACTTGTCTTAGCTGATGCAGTTGCTCTCAAATGAGCTACAGACCAACCATTGTTCATAGTAATTATTCAGCAAGTATTTCAGAAGAATTGGAATGTTCGAGAGGATCATGAACTGCTCTGAGACAATGAATGGAGAGCAGCATCCACATTGGTCAAACATCTAACTGGTTGTGACTTATTTGCTTGGTCATAAAAGAGAACAAGAAAGACCAGAGTTTCCTCCCTGTCAATAGCCCCCTCCTCAGCCAATCAAGGTTGAGACTTTGAGGGGTGGGAGGCTAAAGGGTCTCACCAAATAGCCCAAAGAATGGCCCTGGTCACCACCGAGGGGATCACTCTCGGAGCACTAGTCCAGTCTCACCTCTCTGTGAGGGCCTCCCACAATCCCCACCCCCCACCTCCCCCACCCCCGCTCCAGACACACAGCTCCTGGTGGTGGGAGGACAGCAGAGGAAGAGGACAAAGGAAGCAAGAAGAGAAAGGTAGGAGGGACAGAGCAAAAGGGAAAACAAAAAGGAGAAACCCCAATGTCCCCAGTGATTCTAAGGGACAAAGTCCTAGGTCGGAAATAAAATGCTGCCCCCACAATCTAGTGTTTTCCTTTCCTAAAAATCAGCCGGCACCTGATGGATCAGACTGAACAGGTTCCAAACCTCTCCGAGGCTCTTACCTTCTCTAGAGGGACGTCTGTTTTCGAGCAAAACCAGGAAAAGAAAAGGAGAAAACTCCGAAGAGGGTCCTCCTTGCGTTCACGTACGTGCAAGTGAATGCTCTCTCAGTCCTCCAGGAGAGACCTCGAGAAGGAGACGTGCTGAAGCAAAGCCACAGGGATCTCCGAGGTGGCCCCTGTCCTGCCCCCCTGTCCTGCCTGGCTGATGTCAAGATCTCTCTGTGAGATCATCGCCTCCCCACCAGCTTTGTCCAATAGGCTGAGGTCCTGCCAAAGGCCCTTGTGATGTCACTGCCACACCCACCCCTCCCCAGCAGTGCTGATGTCCTGCCCCTGTCCAGCCACACCGGATGTTTGAGCTGCTTCCCCTGGGTCACCCCACGCAATGAGCGTTCATTGTGGGCTCAAGCCGAACACAGTAAAACATCAGAGGCTTCTCCCCATGCAAAGCTCAGTTTTTCATAAATTAGCAGACTTTATGGACAGAAGAGACAATTAGAGTACGCCATCAGACCCCATGCAAATCACATGCTTTCTGTAGAGAATAGTAGCTAGTTTTTGACTACACACGTTCCAGAAAGCCATCTCGTCTTCATTAGAAGACATCAAGAGGTGGGGAATTCCCACCACTTCCCTTTCTAGTTTGTTCCTTTGGTGATTCATTCTCAGTGTTGAATATGTGTGCCCTCTTTCTCATATGAATTGGTCTCTTTTGAGTTTCCAGCCACTGCGTCTTGTTATGCTTTTCTCTGCTAGATCAATGAGCCCTTTAATACCCGATAGTTTCTCTTCATGAAGTCACTTCAACACTTCAATGACGTCACCTCCCGATCTTTTTTTATCATCTAAACAGGCTGAGCTCTTTCAATAGCTCCCTCGCAGGCATTTTTCTCCAGCCCTCAAAATGTTTCATTGCTTTTTTCTGCCCCATCTCCAATATTTCCAAATCTTTTTTCAAAGGTGGACGCCAAAACTGGATGCAGGATTCCATGATCAGTCTTCCTCATGGTGTGTCACCTCCCTCTGCTCCTCACTGCTCTTTTCATACATCTAATGATGGCTTTAGCCCCGTTCACCACAGCATCACCCTGGGTGCTCATGTTGAATGGCTTGCCCAGCATGGCCCCAAAATCCTCTTCACAGTCAGTGCTTTCCTGGATACACTGCCCCATTCTGTAGGTGTGGCCTGCATGCTTTGTTGCTAGCAATAGGACCCTTCCTTTGGTTCTTTTCAAACTTGTTTTCTTTGAATGGGTCCAGCTTCTCAAGGGATCCGATTGCTCTGTGTTACTGCCCTCTCCTCATCATTAATTACCACTCTGCTACTATTTTATCACCCACCAATGTTAGCAGCAGTGATTTTTATTTGGGTTGCAGTTCATTGATATTTATTTTCAAGTATTAGTCCTTGAGAGCCTCTTCATATCCCTAGTGCCCAGAACCTGCTCCTCACAGCACAGCGAGAAAAGGCCGCCCAGCCCAGCTGTGCCCTAGGGGCTAAGCACAGAATTAACTTCAGAGCTTGTGCCATCCATAGCTTCTGAACAACATGTGGGGGTCATCAGCTTAGAAATACACTCTAGACCGGGAGCGTAGACAGGCCCCAAATGTATCTAATTGTCCCGCCTTGAAAAAGAGGAGAGAAGAAAACATAACCCTGAGTAGCGTTATTTTATAGTCGTGGAAACTGAGGCACAGAGAAGCAAAGAGATTCGCTCATGGTCAAAAAGCCAGGAATAGAAAACGGCAATTCTGCTGATAGTCAGTCCCGGGCCCTAGCCGTGTTTGTCCTGGCCTCTCTGCTTCAGCTCCAGTGACAACCCGAGTCAAGGTTTTCTTCTTTTCCGTGTCCTTTAACTTCACGTCACTGCAGAAGAAAGATTGTTTCTGAGCAGCTGGCTCTAATGCATGGAGATGTCTTTCCAGAAGACATGCTCTGGCTCAGTCCCATGTCGTAGGTTTTCTGGAGGAAGCGCTCGGTGACGTTCTAGGGCCTGTGTTACACAGAAGATGGACAGAATGGTCCTTTCTGACCTTCATTTTTTTCTTTCGCTCGGAGGATAACGCTGGACATTTTCTCTCATTCACTTTCCTTTGGAATAATTTCAATCCCGTCCAAAGGATTTCCTCTTCTGTTGCATCTTCAGCACCTTTCCTAGCAAACAGTTACTGTTTGAGCCCAGGTTTCCAGTTTCAGGCTGTCCCAGGGTGAGATGGCCATGAAAGGGGTAGTAGCTGAACTGAACCTCTCCCCAGGTGAAGGGAATAAGTGCAGGGGTCACGTGAGAAGGAGCAGCATGTAACTAGGATCCAGGCCCGTTGGGCGATATCAGAACAGCCTGTGCTCAGCCAGGAGAGAGACCCGCAATGGGAGTAGGCCTGGGATTGTTTTGGATAGTCCTTTCAAGGCAGTTTGGGTACACAGTAGGGGATGGAACAGCCAAGCTGCTAGGGTTGGGAGCTGGGCCTCCTGGCAGTGTCCAGGAACGAAAGCACAGCATCTGCCAGGAAGGGAGTCCCCACAGAGGGACACCGTAATCTCCCAGGGAGGGAAAAGGCTCTGACTGCCATTTCTTAACCTCATGGGGTGTTCTCCTGCTCTGCCAAACCCACCCGTATTTCAGCATCTCCAGGTGCCTGAAGGAGCAGGAACCAGAGGCCATTCTGCAGCTGGGACAGAGATGGAGGTTGATGACCTACCAGCCCATGGAGACCATGGTGCAGGACAGCCGTCACGACATGCGAATGCAGCTCCAGATCTGGGAGCAGCTTCCCTTTGCTGGCACGAGACCTTGCAGGTTGTGGGGGGTGAGACAGGCACTAACTTTTGGTAACCCTCCGTGGGATCAGAGGGTAATGGTTTGTAGAAAGTGGTGTTGGAGAGCTTTACAAAAACTAGGCAAGCCATGTACAACACACACTTTGCTTCTCTACAAAAGAAAAAGGACACTAAACGATCTAAACTACTACATGCCACAAGGGGCCACGACAGTGGTTCCTTTAACCCACCCGGCAATATTGTTAATCTATCCAACTATAGTCTTAGCCCAGCAGAAGAATCTGTCCTATCTCGGGCCTCTCCTTCTGCCCCCCTCCCATCCCCACAAGCAGGATACAGTTCTGTGGTGACCTAGAATCCTATTTTCAACCTCTCTGACTCAAGGAATATTTCCAACACACCTCAGAACAACATACTAACGCACAGAGAGCTTCCTACCAAGACTACAAAAGGAAGGATTCTGGGTGGACTGCTCCGGAAGGTCGAAACAACAGACTGGACTTTTACATAGAGTGCTTCTGCCGACGTGCACGGGCTGAAATTGTGGAAAAGCAGCATCACTTGCCCCATAACCTCAGCCGTGCAGAACACAACGCCATCCACAGCCTCAGAAACATCTCAGACATCATAATCAAAAAGGCTGACAAAGGAGGTGCTGTTGTCATCATGAATAGGTCGGAATATGAACAAGAGGCTGCTCGGCAGCTTTCCAACACCACTTTCTACAAGCCATTACCCTCTGATCCCACTGAGAGTTACCAAAAGAAACTACAGCATCTGGTCAAGAAACTCCCTGAAAAAGCACAAGAACAAATCTGCACAGACACACCCCTAGAGCCCCAACCAGGGGTCTTCTATCTGCTACCCAAGTTCCATAAACCTGGAAATCCTGGACGCCCCTTCATCTCAGGCATTGGCATCCTAACATCAGGATTGTCTGGTTATGTAGACTCTCTCCTCAGGCCCTATGCTACCAGCACTCCCAGCTATCACTTCAATCTCTCTGGTCACTCTCCAAGGAACTCCCCACTCCGAGACCCTAGACACTGTGGCCTGTAAATGCAGGTGGGGAATTAATTACTGACCTCGGTGGCGTTCAGAAGCCTGTCCTGAAGCATGGGATTGGGTCAGAGGGACAGCTAGCGCTGGCCACAGTGTCCAGGGTCTCCTGGAGTGGGAAGTTCCTTGGAGAATTCCACTGGGTGGGAGACTCAGCTGTGAAGGGAGGGGGCGGGCAGGAGCATCTCATCAACCCAAGATTGGAATAACTGAAGTAATGTTCCTTTTACACGGAGCCTCAGCTCTTTGAAACCTCTGCAAACGCTTTAGCCATGTGTTTAACTCCATCTGTAGGAGTAGCCTTGGATGGCAGTGGGAGGGCTCAGGTGTGTAAATGTTTGCAGGATGGGTGCTCAGGGCAGTCCCTGACGCCAGGGCAAAGTGGATGTAGAAGTGCCGCTGTCTGGATTTGGGAGCCTGCCTGCACACCGAACTCACTCGGCGCAGGGTGCATGACTGCAAGGCGCTGGGCCGGGGAAAATCAGCCCCGGGTGGTTATTTTGAGGAGAAAACCAGAGCCACTTCTGGGGTCTTTCAGCTTCTAATGCCCTTTCCCCTCTGCAGCTGGATTTCAGCGTACGATAAAATCCCTCTCAATGCTGAGTCAGTGTAATAAATCACTGGACTGGGTGCAGGAATCAGTAGGCGACGTTCTCTGGCCTGGGTTATGCCAGGGCTCAGACTAAATGATTGTTCCCAAAACTTTTAAAAGCTGAGCCCCCTCCTCAAGGCAAAGAAACCAATCGTGCCCCTCACCCGTCAGCAATGTGTTCGCGACCCCACCCCCCATTTTCCTGGATACATCTTCAAACCCCACCCTTCCCACCACGGCTAGCCCTTCCCCACGCTTCAGGAGACGCTGGAGTAGATGATCCTAACCGTCCCCTCTAAACTTAAGACCTGAGGGACCCCATCCTGGAGCATCTTAAAAATCCCAGTTCCCAGACCCTGGAACAGGGGCTGCTTTGCGGGCTCACCTTTCTCCCTCCGTCAGGTTGGCGGATGGGGATAATGAGCCTGGAGATCTCATTCCCGCTGCTCTGAGTGCTTCCCATGTGCACAAGACCCAGCTCAGCTCTTCCTGTATCCCAGGAACGTCTTCATCTTCTGGGATCCTCATGGGAGCAGTGGGATGATTTAACGGACTCCCTTAGTCATGGGGCCTTTCTCTCTCTTTTTTTGTTTCAGAGCCAGCATCCTGGAATCGTCTCCTGGTGCGTGGAGTGGTGGCAGTGGTGGGGGAGCTAGTCTAACTATACCAATGTGGGTTTTGGAAAGGTAGGGAGAAAGTGTTTGCCTACTCGCGACTCGTCTTCAGGAAGCTGCTGACTCATCCCTCCCCGCAGCCTGGAAGTCCGCAGGATTCACAGGAATCTGAGCTCCCCGCAGTGTGTGACAGGGACGGGGTCCAGGCCCAGGAAACCAGAAACAGGAATCGAGACCCAGCCCTGGAGAATGGGGAAGGAGAACTGCTCATGGAGGACAGACGCTTCTCCCAGGAACCCAGAGGAAGGGATCCATTAGGTGGGGACACGGGTGTGGCCCAGGAAACTGGAGTAGCATTGCCAATCCTCCAGGGTGACCGGGAGTCTGCAGGAATTCAAGATTAATTTTTAATGAAAGATCATGTCATGTGATAAAATCTTCAGGAATCCGTCCAATTAAAATTGGCAACCCTAAAGCGGAGTTTGGGGGAGGGACCCATTAAATGGAGACAGACTTGGGCTGGGGAACCAGCTAGAGGAGCTGATCCCTCTTACGGTGCCCCTCAATGGTGGGGGACTAGACTGGGCGAAACTTTTCATCTAAACCAATTTCAGGTGAAAAATGCAGATTCAGCAGTTTGCGAATTCGTATCCGGTCTGCTGAATTGTTCACGTCCAGCCCCTCCCCCCAGTTCTTAACAAGTTAAAGCATTTCGTTTAGACACTTTCCAAAGAAACTATTTTGATTTTTCAGCTTGAAACAATTTTTTGTTTAAAAATGTCCTTCAATTTTATTTTAAAAATTCAAAAAGTTACAACCCTTGAAATGTTCCTGGGTTTTGTTTTATTTTTAAGCTTTTTGGTTCACCAAAAATTTGGAAAAAATTTAGTTTTGTTCAACCTGAAACCAGTTTTTTTCCATCTCTTTTTTTGGAATTGCCAGCGACCAAAAACTTCTGTTTGCCCAGCTCCAGGGGCGGGTGAGGATTTTAGCGGTAATAGTGTGGGTCTCTGAGTCTCCTTGTTGCTCAAAGTTTTCTTTCTGTTACAAATGAATTTGGGATGAGGGCAGGATGGGCAAGAGATTCCTAAAAGTGGGGGGGCTGATGGCACCCAAACTGTCGCCCAGCCCCTGTGCCACCCCTTCTCCTCGAGGTCTGGTCCCCTCAAACTGCCCCTTGCCCGGAGGCCCCCCCTCATGCCGCCTTTCTCCCTGATCTCCCACTTCACGCCGCCCCTTGCCCCGAAAACACTGCCCCCCCTTCCTTCCCCCTCATTCAGTCGCTCACACTTATGGCCAGAAAAAAGTGGTGGGCCCTGGTCTCCCCTGGATGAGAGTGGGAGAGGATGAAGAATTCCTTTCAAATATAACCCCCCCCCCCCCCTCACAAAAGCACAATTCGCCAGAAACAGCAAAACATGCACCTAACCAACCCGGGCCAGTCATGCTGTGTTGTGTGTGACATTCCCGTCCTGGGGCGGTTTCTGTCTTTGAGAATGCGAACCCTGCAGGCCTGGATGTTTCTCTACGTAATGTGACCTCAGCGCTCCTGATGAGAGCCGTTGTTTTAAATGTTTCAGGAGCAGACATATCTATCATTCATGGACAGACAGACATTTCTTCATAATTAGAACTGGAAAAAATAGCGGGGCTGGGGGGGGGTCATGAAAATTGACGAAGAAACCACTCCCCCCCCATATTCTTCAAAGGTATTTGCAAATGTTTTTAATTATCAAATTTTTGTTTAGTTTTGGTGGGAAAAACTCCACGTTCTCTCTCAAGAGGGCAGAGAAATCCAAAATGTTTTTTTTAAAAAGGGAACTTTTTTCAAATGATCAATGTAATCCAAAGTGGCATTTTTAGTTCAAAGGTTGCATTGTGAGTGTAAAACCATTTTGAACCAGCTCTATTACTGTATAACAAGATGAGTTTATTTTTCATGCTGCATTGTTTGGGCCAAGTTCCAAGTGGCATTTCAGTTTTTGCACAGCTCTTCTCTTCTTGCGTCTGCACCTCTCATAAGCTGTGGCCTTAATCTCGGCCCTGGAAACATTTACGTGCATGTTTAACTTTAATGACTGCTGTGAATAATTCCATTTCAATGGGACAACTCTGAGGTCGGGTTTACACTGCGGCCCTATATCAGTGTAACTACGGCTTTTATTTAATTTTCTTTCTTTTATATGTGAAAGTTCTTGAGAGCTGAAAGCAGGTAAAATACATGAACCGGTTTGGACAGTCCAAATTTGTCAGTGCAAAGTGACAGCAGAGATGTGGGATCTGCGAGTTTTCCATAAGTCTCTCAGGGTTACCCAGGATAACTTTGGGGATCTCTGTCTTGCATCGGGAATGTTCCCTGAAAGTGTCCAAACAGCTCAGAGATACAGAACCATTCCCTGGATCCATTCTTACAGCTGTCTTCCGCGGAAAGCAGTCTGGCAAGTGTTCCTGTCAGCTCTTTGCTAAGTTATCTGCCAAAACACTAGATTTTTCAGGTGCCTAAGTAGCCCCTGGAATCATGGTGAAATTATCCTCCCCGCCACCACCAAAATTTGTAATGGTGCCCCTGAGTGCACGGTACCCTACCGTGCTCCCCCAGAGGAGCTGCATTAACAGGCAACTCTGCAAGTTATCTGCATGCCAGAAAAAGAGGGAAAGAGTTCACCACTGCAACCACCTGAGGGATGGGTTGGGCTGAGATCAGCTGGTCAAAGCAGGCAATAGGGACAGAATCTGAGACTTGAAGCTCCTCGAGTGACCTCTGACCTTTCCAGACCTGCCCTTCAATCAGACACAGCCATTGTAAAGTTGAATGTGATAGTAACTAGACCCATTTTAAACCCTTCACCACAGAAGACAAAGCCCTTAGGATTCATCATTAATGATTTATTTCTCCTCCCCTGGATTCCTGCAGCCACCAGCCACCTTGGAGCTTTCCCTCGTCTCTCCCAGGCTGGGCTCACTTGATGGCAGGAGCTCAGCGGAGGGTCCAGCTTTGCTCTTTCGCTTCCTTTCTTCATGTCTTTGGGTGGCTGCATTTGCAACTGAGCAGCCTGATGGAAACACTGAGTCCTCTGTCTCGGCAGGCAGGCCCAGCCGCCAAAGCCAAAGACTCCCTGAGAACAGGGGGAGGTTCGCCTCAACTCTCAGGAGGGAAGGCTGGGCCCATAGGGTAGGGTTACCATTTTTGAACTTTCAAAAAAGAGGACACTCCGGGTGGGCGTGGGGGGGAGTGGTAGCCCTGCCCCCTATCTACTCCCTCCCACTTCCTGCTCACGACTGCCCCCCACAGAACTGTCAACCCATCCAACCCCCCCTGCTCCTAGTCCCCTGATCTCCCCCTCCCAGGACCCCATCCTCTATCTAAGCCTTCCTTCTCTCTGTCTCCAACTGCCCCCTCCTGAGACCCCCCCACCCTAACTGCCCCCCTAGAACTTTCCCCCCGCCTGTCCCCTGACTGCCGCACCCCCTATCCGCACCCCTGCCCCCTGACAGACCCCCCGGGTCTCCCACACCGATCCAACCACTTCCTTTCCCCTGACTGCCCCCGCAGAACCTCCGACCTATCTAACCCCCCTCCGCTCCCTGCCGCTGACTTCCCCCTTGAACCTCCGCCCCATCCAATCCCCCCTGCTCCATCTCCCTTGACTTCCCCGACCCCTCTCCCTGCCCACCCCCTGACAGGCTCCCCCCAGAATCCCTGACCCATCCAACCCCTCCTGCTCCCTGTCCCCTGACTGTCCTTGGGACCCCATGCCCCTTCTCCAGCCCCCCGGCTCCCTTACCCTGCTGCTCAGAGCAGTGTGTCTGGGGTGCGGAGCCAGACACAGTGCCGTGCTCCCCCACAGAGCGCGCAGCTCCCCCCCCCGCGCCCCCAGAGTGCTGCATTGGGAGGGAAATCCCAGCCCTTTGGAGAGTTTTACAAATTCCTCCCGGAGGGCGATTTAAAACCCAAAAAGCCGGACATGTCCGGGAAAATCCGGACGCATGGTAACCCGACCACAGGGACTCCAGGATCTGCAGCTGCTGCCACCTCTATGGTGAATCCTCCGACTCATCACCAACCAGCTCTTCCCCATTCTGCCAGCCGGCCCCACGGTCTGACCGTGCAGGAGAACAGAAACCCTTTGGGACAGCAGGAGAGTCTCCTCAATGCCGCACTCTTTGCATGGCTTCCCGCGGTCACCGGGAAACACGACTGCCCTGCCCCCAGGAGTCTCTCAAGGAGCTGCCGGCGCAGTCACTGGGCACCCACTCGTAATGGTCTCAGGCAGTGGCATTGCAGAGGGAGCTGAGCAGACCGTCCCTTCTGTGACTTCCTGAATTGCTGCCAGGACGGACTCTCCTCTGCACAAGGGAGAGTCCCAGAGGAAAAGCAGCTGTGGTGGGGGAGGGGGCAAGACAAGCTCTCCCCCTGAGCCCTTGACTAGCAGGCAAGCAGGACTCTGGGAGCCAGGGATCGGTGTGTCTTGCTGGGAGAGCAGAGCTGGAGAGCAGAAAAGGGCACTGGAGGAATTGTAGAAAAGTCAGTGTCACGGCCGAGTCATGGGCAGCCAGATCTAGTGGTCAGAGGCAGAGTCCACACTCACGAGACAGGAGTCGAGAGTCAGCTGGGTCAGGACACTGGAAGAGCAGAAGCAAAAGACCAAATTGTGTTCAGCACCTCAAGTCAGATGAGTCACCCCGAGTCCGGATGCCAGGAAATCAAGCCTGGGGAGTGGGAGCAGGAACAGCCAACACACGGTCCAGAGGGGGCGGGTGGGAGCTCGGGTGTTCAGGCAGCTTCTTCTTCCTGCTGCTGGTTTAAGGAGGTCCTGGGGGCCGATTAGCTGCTCTGGGACTCTGCCAACAGAGCCTCAAACTGGGTCTGGACTTCATCAGTCCTAGGTAAGCAGTTTTTTGTAGGCTTCCAGGTGGCGTGCTGGAGGGTGGCTGCTCCCAGGAACCCAGCACACCCGGGTTAATGAGCCATGGGTCATGACAGTGAGTGATCTCTCCCCGCTCAAACCTCCTGCACGAAACAGTCTCCAGGGTCCCGGATGCATCCTCTGAGAATAAAAAAACACAGTCATGAGGACAAATAGGCAATGGAACAGGAGCCCCCTCTTCATTGCAACAGCCCCAAGTGCCCAGAAGAGTGGACAGTTCTTACCTCCAGGACATGCCTGGAATCTTCCATCTAAGCCTCACTGGGACCCCTGTTTCTTGGTCTGACAGGATGAGATCATCTGTCCCCACTGCCCCCTGAATTGGGCTGACTGCAGCACACATCTGTGTAAGTGACTGGGCCAGAGAGATGTTACAGTCAGGGTCCAGCCAGCCCAGAAGGAGAACAGAGGGTCTGAAACCAGAAGATGAAGCAATCAAATCCGCGGATTCGACAGAGAAGTTTTGTACCCTACAGGGACATCAAAGAAGGTCTCTTAGGAAAGCCGAGATGTTAGTCTGGAAACAGCTAAGGCAAAGATTGTGACTTGTTAACATTCAGTTTAAGTCACTACAAAGTGTGCTGTGTTTTGTTTGTCTGTTTGAAATTTGTCTTTTTCTCTTGCTTAGTTTCACTTAAATCTCTTCTTTGTTACTGTGCTTCCCACAGCACCTCAGCGTTGTGTGTTCGAGTGAAGTGTGAGTCTCCAGCCTACCCAACAGGCTGAGCTGTGCCCTGTCTCTCTGAAGGTAGCGAACAATTTCTGAGCGGTGCTGGGCCCAGAATCCAAGGGCAGTTCACCAGACATCTCCTGTGAAGCCCAAAGAGACTAAAGGAGCAGGAGAGATTCAGGCCCCACTGATCCATGGGAACTTCCCACAGAAGAGGCTACACAGGGCTCCAGACACAGCCAGCAGGATCCCTCCCACAAGCTGGGCCGTGTCCTTCCCCTCCCAGCCCCACAGCTTCCTCCCCACCCCAGCCTCAGGAACCCCTCCCACCTCCCTGCTCTCCCCACTCATTCTCCAATACCAGGCTGTTTCCAGAATGGAAGCAGGTGCGTACCAGAGTTCACTCACCGCTAGATGCTAGCCAGGCCTCGTGTCACCGCTTTCTAGCTGGGCTAGCAACCCCTCTGATACTCACTCTTGCAGTTTGTTGGCTGAGAACTCAGCCCTCCAACCAGGTGACTGGCCTTTACTCCACTCCTTCCTGGGTCGTGCTCCTTGCAAACAAAGTCCAAAAATGTCTTGAACAGAAACAAGGCCTTCCACCCTCGTGGGGAGTTCTTCCTCCGCCTGATTTCGGCTCGGCCTGCCCTTCTTGGGTTTCCATGGTCTTCTGTGTCCCCTTCCTTAGGGACGGTGAGAGAACCCAGTCCTACCCTGGACTCCAGGTTTTGGCCCAAGGCCGTCGACTGAACAGCTCGCTCTGCTTCTGGACTTTTGCTGCTGTTTTCCCTTGTTTCCTCTCAGGTGGGGCTCACTTGGTCATCAATTTGGCCTAGCCCCAGGCTAGGCAGCCATAGGCCAAGCCACCCTGTTAGATACCCTCCTCCTTCAAATCCGGTCCAGCCCTGCTGACAGGTTTGCTGCGGGGATCATGAAACCCCATTGCTGATCAGAAGGAGGTCAGAGTCTGTTCTCTAGGAGCTGAAGGTCCGTTTGTCCTGCTGCGGGAAGTGGAGCTGGAGAGCGGAGAAGTTAGGTGAAAGAGACTGCATGATGGAGTTGGAGACTGAGGGATGGGAGCCTCCTCCCAGAAACGCTCCCAGGAGGACAGGTTTGAGGAGTTCTCTGGGGAGTCGCTTGCTAGGAAAAAAACAAGGGTGGCACATTGATGGAGATGTCTCTGTCCCAGGGATGGGGGAAGCTCCCAGCCAGGCTATGCAGCAGGGATCCCATTTCTCCCCCAAGAAACCCAGATGCCCAAAGAGGTCAATGGCTCTTACCTCCATGAAGGAGTGGGGTCTTCCCTCTCAGCCTCTTTGAGAACTACCACTGCTTGGTTTCCTCGGACAAGGGACCTGCCCCCACTGCTCCCTGAGGTGGTTCAGCTTCTGACTGCAGCCATCTGGGAGGCTGTCACACACCCCAGGGCCTAGAAGACGTGGGGGGAGGAGGCTCCTCTTCATGTCAGACTCTGAGAGCCCAAAGAAGAATAAAGGGCAGGAGATGAAGCTAGCCCTGAGCCTCTGTCCCATCCTCACCTCCGCAAATGTGGAGCTTCCTGAGCTTCAGTTGGGCAGACAGTCTGTAGCCCTGACACAAAGGTCTTTCTGCGCCATATGGGGCAGGAAGATCTCTGCCTGGGAGCACGGGGAATGGGATGGGGGTGAGATCAAGCAAAGAGGGGAGGGATATGGGTGGGAGGGAAAGAGCTCCTGCCCCAGATGGAGGAATTTGAGGGGCCAAGGGAAAGAACCGGCTCCACAGAGAGGGCAGAGAATTTCTGTGAGTGCCAGGGGCCTCCATTTCCGCTTCCACTAGCCCCGCATTTACAGTGAGACAGAGCAGTACCTGCAGCAGGGAGCGGGACTTGCTGAATAGGGAGGGGAACCTTTAAGAGCATCAGACGAGCCACAGCCCTTGCAGCACCTCGGGCATCTGGTGCAAGTGCCTGATGACGTGAAGCTGGCCCATGATCTTGGCTGTGACATCCTCCTGCTGCAGGGGAACGAGAACATGTCAGAGACGGAGACACTGCCCAGGAATCAGGGAGAATTAAGGGCACCTGGAACCAGCACCATCATTTCCACCCAGCAGCTGCTCATGTCTGAGTGGTGGATTCACCCTCCTGACGCCCAGGATGGAGGCTTGCTGTCCTCTCTAGTGACCTCCAGTGCCAACCCCCCTCCTTGTTGGGTGAGCTTCTGCAACCTCCCCATCAGTGCCCCTGACAGCTGTTCCACCTCCAACCCACGTGGGGACACCGCTCAAGTTCGTAGAACCCTCTCCTCCACCCCTACCTCCATCCCCACCCAGGTAGGGCAGGGAGGGGGCTCTAGCAGGGTGGCGGGGAGCAGGAGGGATTCTGGCAGCAGTGAAGTGGGATGGGGAGAGGTTGAGACCTTTCCCCAAGTCACCCTAGTGACAAATGCTGAAGCAACAGGATGGCAGCCCTGGTGAATGAGGCAGGTCAGCAGCCCCTGCTGACTGAATCCTCCCAATCTCTCGAAAGCAGGTCTAGCCCTACCAGCAGCAAGACCAGCTTCCCACGCCCATGTGCCTCAGCCCTTCCTGCTCGGTCACCATCACCAGTCAGTCCTTGGCCTCCCAGGCTGCCGGGGAAGGGAGCAACTCTCGATGGTGGCTCAGGTGACATGGACACTAGGCTATGGGGAAATGGGGGCAGCTCTGTGGGGCAGGAAAGGTTCCCAGAGGGCTCTTAGGGGACTCTCCTGTCCTTTCCAGGAGTGATAGCAGAGCACCATATCCTAAGAAGAGAAGTCCATGAAGTCCAGAAGTCCCCACTCGGCTCCTTGCGGCTAAGGCCAGCGAAAGGCGATAGGATGGGAATGAGGCCCTGGCCCCCACCCCAAGCTCCTGAGTCGATTGCAGCTGCTTACCGTGACCCCCATCAGTTGCTGGGCTTCCCCCAGGAGGGAGTAGACGAGCACCAGCCCAGCCTGGCTGACACGTAGCACGGGGTCGTGGATAGCCAGCACTGCTTTCTGAAGGAAGGATCTTTTCTGACTGATGGAGAAGAATTTTCCAAAGACCTAAAACCAAGAGGACACGGGACTCGAGCAGATTGGCCACAGCCAGCCTCCAAGTCCTGGCGGTACAATGGCATCTAGTGCCCCAAAGGGCGGGGAAGAGAGCTGCTGTGGCCAAGGCAGTTCATTCCCTAGGAGGCTTTCAGGGTCCCAGGGCTCAGGGAAGCCCCTTTATTAAGAGGTCGCAGATGCTGAGGGACCAAAGACTCCAGTGGCTCTTTCGGGAGGGCAATTTCTGGCAGGGGCCAGGATGGGCTGGAAATGGATCTCTAATGTGTGTGAGCAGGCCCACTCTGCTGTGCAGGGCACAGAGATGACAGGGGACCCTGTGTTGCTTCCAGCAGAGAGCTGTCCTGCACCTCAGCGGCTAGAGGAGTGTGTGTGTGTTGTGTGGGGCGAGGGGGTTGGAGCTGACAGACCAAAGGTCTCTTCACCCCAGCTTAGTGATTTCTCTCATTGCTGGGAATGGCCTCTGCATCTCCTTGGTTTCTTCACAGGGAATCCAACCTGCAGCCTGAGAAGGACAAGGAGACTCATGGCCCAGTCCCCATCCCAGACGCTCCTCCGAGACGTTTCTTCCGCGGCAGCAATTCAGCTTGTGTGAGGCGGGACAAGCTCACACAGTCTCTCTCACGGGGCGTCTGTGGAGCAGCGTTCTGTCGATGCCCTTGTCGATCCAGGAGCCACTCCAAGGCCTCCTCTGTGATGTTGTGGCAATCACCCATTTCACCTTTGACTCCAGGCTGGGGGCACTGTGTTACGGTGTGTTCGAAGGTTTGGATATTCTCACCACAGTTGTGAGACGGGGTGGGGGTGTCTTTGATTTTCTACTTGTGCAGCAAGTAGCCGCAACTTGGGTCAGTGACAATGTGCTTCTTTGGAACAGTGGCTGAGGTCCAGATACTCTGCCATTCCCTGGCCAGGGCTGGAGACATGAGGGGGGCGCATGTGGTCCATATTGGCTCTGGAGCTCACTATCTCCCCTACCCAGTTCCCAGGTTGGGGCATTCTTCTTCCTGACCGGCAATGGAATTGGGCAAAGCCCACCTCCTTTCTCTGCTTCTACAGGGTGCAGGGAATTAAACAAGGGTCTGATCAAGCAATCGTGACTGACTGACTCAGGGCTCTCCTCTCAGACACTTGGGGATCAGCCAGGGGGACAAGGAGCAGAGAGACACCCAGAGCCATAATCATATATTAACTCACCCACCCGGGGATCTTCCTTATGCCACAGAGCAATGCAGCCATGTAAGACACGCAAATCACGGCACCTAGCGAGGTTCCAATGTGGGACCTTTAGCACCAGCCTGTCCCACTGGTTGCTGGATGAGGAACTCTGAACTGGAAATAAGGAGTGGGCTCTTTTCCTGTCTCCAGGAGGCATCCACTGCAGGGAACCCAGCCAGCCACACCCCCTGAGCTGTGTCATGCCCTGGCACAGTGCCCTTACCTCCCCCACTCTGGCTGTATTCTTGTAGCCCAACAGCCTGCTGTCCTGGTGCCAGTCATAGCACCAGAGATCTTCCACGTCATGTATGGTCAGGCCTGGAAGAGAGAGAGAGAGAGAGAGAGACTTTTCTCCTTCTGGTTGCAGTTTCTGTGTCCTTCTAATCCCATTGGTGGCTCCACAGTGGAGTGGAGAAGAACAGAGGCAGAGAGAGACTTGTCCTCCAGCTGGGGTCAGTCGGAGAGAAATGGTCTGGGGTCCCATTATCCACCTGTGGTCACTCTCAGTCCCCTATTGGGTTCCGTGTCCCAGCTGGGTTCCTTACCCCTCTGTTGGAGCAGCAGTTGGTAGAGCCGGTAAGTCCCCTCCCTGGCCTGCCGGCTGATGTCCTTGTCTGGATCGCTGACAAATAGAGCCAGCTGGGCCACATGGTGACCCATTCTGGGGAACTCGGCTGAGATCTAATGGAAGGGAGAGGAGAGGGGACTCCATCAGCATTTTCCTGTCAGCTCCCCTGGGCCAGAGGGCTCCTTCCCCTTAGCTCCTCTGCAGGAGATGCTGGGGAACAGGAGCTTGAGATCGACCCTTCATTTGCTCTGCTGCCAAGGGAGCCCGGAGCTGCTTTGGGATGCCAAGCAGGGGTGGAGCATGGGCTACTTAAAGGCCCAGGGACAACACTGAATCAGGACAAGTAGAACTTGACTCAAGCCTAGCTCTCTCCCTGCTCTGACTCTGCCTCCCATGAAGAACCCTCCTAAGCCACAGCCCGGCAGCAGCAGATCCTGCAGCCCACTGGAGCCAGCCCGCCTCCAGCTGGAGAATGCAAGCTGGGGTCGGAGGTCACTTACGTCAAACTCAGGGAGGGAGAATGTGTATCTCAGCAGGGCTGTGCTGCTCCTGATGGCCCTGGCTCGCTCCTGCGACACCCTGGACACGACCCACAAGTTAATATTCTGCGGGGAAAGGAGGCAGGTCAGAATCAGTGGCCAGGTGTACCTGCTTTGCAAATGAGCCCCCCACGCCCCCAGCCCCAGGGGCCTGAGACATTCTGCACAGGGGGAAATAGCTGAGGCCTTGATGGCAGAGCTTTAGAAGGGAATTCTTTCCCCCAGGACGCAGCTTGTACCCTGCAGGTCACAACTTGTCAGTATCTCTCTAGATTGGGACAATGTTCGGGGTCAGGGCTGGTCCCATCCTCCCAGAACTCCTGATTCCTGAACAGTTCACCAGAAAGGAGACTGAACCCTCGGCCTTTCCCTGCTACGAAAATCCTTGGGGGGATGGAGGGAGTGACTGAGAACACAATCCCCCCAGGAATTTCAGAGCAGATCAGAGGGAAGGGCTGATTCCCTGGGCTCCTCCTCTTTCTCTAGGAAGGAGCGTGTGCCTCTTCTCTGAGAACCATCTCCCAAATCTCATGGAGTGTGTGTGTTGGAGGGGTGGGGGAAGGGTGGGTTTTCAGACTCTCACTCCCCAAGACAGCCAGGAGCCCTGTGGTTAGTGCTCAGTAGAACCAGGCAGAGCTCAGGCTTGAAATCCCAGCTCTTTCCTCTGTCCCTCAAGAAGGAAGGACCTGAAACTGCATTGCACTGACCTCCCCAACCAAGGACGGCCCACTGGGGACCGAGTTAGGAGGACACAGTAGAAAATGGATCTTCCAGTCTCTCCTTACCAGTCCCCCAAAGAGTTCAGGTGAAATGGGGCTCACCTCCAAGATGAAGTGGAGCCTGTCTGTGTCTGGGGACTCTGCCAGCAGGTTCCCCAGCATGGCATCCAGGACCTCTGGGATGACTTTGTGCAGAGCCTGCAAAGCAAGGGTCAGAGTTAGGGAACCTGGGCCTACACGTGCCACAGGATGGGAAGAGGGGTCTCTGGGAAGCACTGGGGAGACTCCAAACACATCTCCTGGCCTCTCTCCTTCACATCCCACTGCAGGCAATTCGCAAGAATTGATGACCCCTGGACCTTTGATCCATGAGCTTAGCAGGTCTCTGCAGAGGGCCTTGTAGGCAGAAGAGTATGAAACAGCCAAGTTGCTATGGATGGAAGCTGGGCTTCTGGATAAAACATGGCTTATGAAAGAAAGAAAGAAAGAAAGAAAGAAAGAAAGAAAGAAAGAAAGAAAGAAAGAAAGAAAGAAAGAAAGAAAGAAAGAAAGAAAGAAAGAAAGAAAGAAAGAAATCCCCCAGGGAGGGGTAATCTCTTCCCTGCTGGAGGGAAGAATCCAACCCTGCAGCTTGTTCCAACTCTGTTACCCCTCCCCTAAATCTGGAGCTCCAGCGAATCAAGGGAGCAGGGACCAAGGAAAAGTAAGAGGATGGAGGAGGAGGATGTACCTGGATGTCGGTGGTGTCCTTCTCCGTGCCCAGGGTGAAGACGGAGTGAAGGGCAGCTCGCAAGAGGTGGGTCTCTAGGGCTGGCTCCAGGGCAGGTTTCATGGTGCTGGCAAGAGAGAGGAGCTGGTATTAGACTGTGCAGTACGGGGGTGGGACTGTGGCCAACACGGACACCAAGCCACAGGGATAGAGGCACAGGCTGGTGAGAATGGAAACTGAGGCACTGAGCTCGGGAATGACAAGGCCAAGGCTTCCCAGACAGACAGTGGCAGGACAGGAGTAGCTCCTGTTCCCTGGAGCCTGCTGCCCCTCCTGTATCTGAGCCCAGGAGTGAGCCCCTCCCGAAGGCCCCTGTCATGTTATGGAAGTGAAAAGAAGAGCCCCGCCAGGAGAGAGTGACCCTTCCCACCCCACCATCTCTGCCAGAGGCGCCACTCTTGGGAGGTGACCTGGGAGGGACAGTGACGGTGACTCCCAGCCTTGGGCCTGAGCAGCACTGGGGTGAGGGGAGCCGGCGGGGTGGGGGGGTGGGGCTGTCTCGGTACCAGAGGTTGCCCACTGCAGCCAGGGAGTGAGCGAGGACGGCGCTGGGTGACGAGTCATCAGGAAGCTCCTCGATGAGCTCCTGTGAGACGCGAAGGAGACAAAGGAGTGTGTAAAATTCAGGCCCGACTGACACCTCCTAGTGAGGAGATGACACAGCCAGTGCCCCACATGGCCAGCAGGATCCCCCACAACCTACCGCTCCCCCGATTCCTTCCTGCCCATCCGACTTGTCCCCCTTCCCGGATTCCTGTCCAGCTCACCCCAATCCCCTTCTCTCCTCCTCCCTGCCAAAACTTCCCCCATTTAGCCCCATCCCGATGACAGAGCTGGGACCATGTGATTCTTTGTCCCCCACTCTCAGCTGCCCTCCAGCCCCACAATTCCCCCCCCCTGCCCACTACCCACCAATCTCAGAATTTCTCCCTTCTCTTCTCCCAAGTCTTCAGCGACAGCAATCCCTGCCCTCTGCTGCCCCCTCCAACAGTACCCAGCCCCCACCCAATAGCCTGGCCATACCCTTGCCAATCCCATGTCTCTCTCCTCTCGCTAGCTGCCGTATGGCGTGTCTCACTCACCACGATCCTCTTCACCACAGCCGCCTTGCAGCAGCGCGGCTCCAGCGTGTCCTCCCCTCTCTCCCGTGCAGCCAGACATGCGGGGTAGATGGCCTGAAGGAACAGGAGCTGCTGCCCCTCATCCTGGACCCACCAGGAGTGGCGTATAGCGAGAGAGAACCTGTTAGCGAGGGACTTTCCTTCCCCACCCACACCAGCTCCATGGCTCAGGCCTCAATGGGGGATTGTGGGGACCCGCCTATTGTCCAAATCCCCCACCACTCCCACGCAAGCAGGATCAGGAACTGGGACAGTGCCTGTGGGGGGAGATGACCTCGGCTGTTGGGGGACAAACACCCCCATCTTGGGGGTCCCACATCATGAATGTAAAAGGGTCCCATTAGGGGTGGTGGATCAGGAGGGACAAGACCCTTGGCAGGGGGTGGGGATGCTGGGAAGGGACAGGGCAATCTTGGTTCCAGCCCAGGTGGGGAACATTTGTACCTTATCTCTGCACTGGAGCTGCTCTCGGATGACCTTGAGAGCAGCTTCATCTTTGGCCATGTCCACCCCTTCCTCCTGCTCCGAATCCAGGGGGGTCCCTGCACCAGGGAGGGAAGGACAGGGGCGTGGTGGGCAGAGCAGGATTCAAGACCCTCCTTCCCGCTTCAGGCACCCAGGGCAGATCGGGCCCCAAACCTCCCTCTCAGGGATGCCTTCAGCCCGCATCAGCTGCCGAAGCCCAGAGCAGAGCCCCCCTCCCCTGCCCAGGACTCCAGGGGAGGTGCCTGTTCCCCCCGCCCGGAGCAGCAAGGACCAACTGGCAGCAGCTCTTCACGCCCCCACCCCCAGGTCCCCGTGCGGAAGGGGCAGCTGTGTGACGGCTGCTGCTGTCCGTGGGGTTCGCGGGGCTCAGGTCAGACTCCTGGGCTGGGGACCCCCCCCCGTATCCCTGGGAGAGCGTCTGGGCCCAGGGTGTTCACATCCCGTCCTCAGCCCTCCCAGAGCCCAGCCTGGCTCCTCACCTGGCACAAAGCAGTGGCGCCCGTCGGCCTGGCTGCTGCCAGAGGCCCAGGTGCTGCCGCGGTCCCAGGCTGAGCTGCCGGTGCTGGGACAGGGACCTTCCCCCTCCTGGCCGGCGGGGGCTGGAAGGGCCTCAGAGACCGGGCAGGGCGATGACTCCTGATGGGAAGGAGGGCTGGGCTCCTGGGGCCGCTGCTGCCCACACAACAAGCCCCAGAGCCACCCTGCCCGGCGCCCCTCCTGGGCTGGGTCCTGTCTGCCAAACCGCAGCCTGGGCCAGCTCCACTGGGGCCTGGTCGGGGCCTCTCCCAGCTCGGCGCCTGCGCCGGGAGCCGGGGTCCTTTTCCAGAAGGCCGGGCACTTCCGCCGTCTGGCCTGGACGGGAGCTGCTTCCCCGCCAGCGGGGACGCAGGGCTTGCTCTGCCCCTTGGGAAGACGGCAGCTGCTTCCCTCAGACTCTGGGGCCACCTGCAGAGCCTTCCTCCGCAACATCCGCAGGAGCCTGGCCATCCTGGAACCGAGTGGGAAGCAGGTGTGAGTCTGGGCTCAAGGCAGCCTTTCACTCCTGGGCCTTTTCCGTCCCTCCTCCTCCCTGCTCCAACCACAGCCGCACCCTCTGCCCCTACAGGAGTGCAGGGAGTGCCATCTACACACACGGGCAGGAGTTCATTGCATGAACTGCTCCCAACATTCCCCCTCGTAATCCCAGCTGCTCACATAGCCAGGAAGTCTCATCCTTTTCCAGCAATGGGGTCAGTCCCAAAGACCATCGGTTACTCTGGACATGCAACCCCCTCCTGTCGTCCCAGGCCACTCTCCCGCCCAGGCTAGAGAAGGAACAGAACTCAGGCGTCCGGACTTCTCCTGGGAAACCATTCCCCACGTCAAAGTCACAAAGACCCTAAGCACAGGAAGACCAGGGCCCTCCTTGTTCTCCATTGATTTCCAGGCTCAGCACCTCACAGGGTCTGGCCCAGCTCAGAGACTCCCAGCATGGGGAACAGTGTCCAACAGGGAAGGGCTGGGAGCCCCATTGCTGGAACCTTTCCAAACATACTGGAGACGGCTCTAGAGAACCCCCTGCCTGATCTAAGAGTGAGGGGCTCTTGGGAGCTGTTTGCAAATGAAATCCCCCTTTGGAGATAGTCTCTCCCCCTTTTTCTCCTCTCCCCAGACAGACAGGGGAAGCCACCGAGGAACTCGAATGCCACTCACTTGCTCTCAGTGATGGTATGATGGATGGCGGATGTTCAGGGTGAGCAGACGTCCCTCGCCCTCCTCCTCACTCTCCAAGCCCAAGGCAGGCTGGAGAGGGTGGTGACCTCAGGAGTTACCCTGCCCAGCCAGCAGGCAGGGTGATGACACGAGGGCGATCGACTGGCTGTGAAAACAAGCATCTGTCTTATTGCCAAGGGACGGAGAAACTCAGCCAGCAGCAGGGGGGTGCAGAACACTGCCCTAGGGCGGAGATGTCAGCACCTCCAGGATCCTGACATCCCAGCTCTTTACACACCTTCCTGGAGCCTCCCAACCCCGCTGGGCTGTAGCAATCGGACCCCAACACGACTGACGGCAAACGGGCCTCAGCGACCAGCTCAGGGTCACACTGAGTCTCAGAGCCATGGATGGACCCCTTCACTAACCACTGCCGCACACTCTCTCCCACATCTGGCAATTGCAACCAGGCCCTAATGGCTGGTCCCCCTGCCTTTGAGAGGGAGGGTCACTCCTGCTTCCATTGCTGCCTATTGATCTGTGGGACTTTGGGCAAGTTGCTCCCCCTCTCTATGGCTCTCTGGACCTCACATCCCTGAATGGGCTTTAAAAAAGACAATGGTTAAAGTTTGGCCCCAACTAGTTCTTGTTTCTCGAGACTAGCCATTTTAGCAAAGTTTAGAGTTCTTGACATTCAGCATCTGGAAACATCCCTTTCTCCTTCGCAGATGGCCTTAACATACCTTATCTCACCCAGGCTCACTGCTGCCTGGAGTTAGAGAATTGACCCTGTTCCCGTTGGACCTACCCAAGGTGTCACACAGCAAAGCGGTGACGGAGCCAGTAAGAGAAGACAACAGTCCTGACTCCTGTTCTAACAGACAATAACTCCCCCCCGGAGGCAGGGATAAAGCCCAGGAAATAAGGTGTGAACATTTGCATGGAAACCGTTTTCTGTCAGAAAATCCATTCAGACGAAACCACTTTCTTTCTTGAAATCGTAACAAGTAGGAGGAAAATTCTTTGCAAAAATAGTTGTTTGCAAAGAAGAGCATCTCCTGTTTATCATAGTGCATTAAACTGTCTCATCGTACACAAAGGGGAGACACTATGCTCTAGAAAATTAGATGAGATGCTTCAGTCTGAGCTAAGTAGTTGCTGCTCTTCACAATTTCAAAGCAATAAAATACAAATGAGATTGAATATTAGGTCATAATCTGCTATGGCTCAGCGTGATAGGACACCCCCTAGTCTGCACTGCTTCGAGTGACACTCTTCAGTGGATCCCCAGCATCCACCCATGGCGAGGTAGGTGGGAGAGAATTGTTATTTGTACTTGACAGAAGGAGAAACGAAGGCTGAGAAAGGAGCAGTGACTTGTCTTAGCTGATGCAGCCAGTCAGTAGCAGAGTTGCTCTCAAATGAGCTACAGACCAACAATTGTTCCTAGTAATTATTCAGCAATTATTTCAGAAGAATTGGAATGTTCGAGAGGATCATGAACTGCTCCGAGACAATGAATGGAGAGGAGCGTCAACATTGGTCACACATATAACTGGTTGTGACTTATTTGCTTGGTCATAAAAGAGAACAACAAAGACCAGAGTTTCCTTCCTGTCAATAGCCCCCTCCTCAGCCAATCAAGGTTGGGACTTTGAGGGGTGGGAGGCGAAGAGCTCTCATCAAATAGCCCAAAGAATGGCCCTGGTCACCACCGAGGGGATCACTCTCGGAGCACTAGTCCAGTCTCACCTCTCTGTGAGGGCCTCCCACCCCCCCCACGCCCCGGCTCCTGCTCCACACACAGAGCTCCTGGTGGTGGCAGGAGAGCAGAGGAAAAGGGCAAAGGAAGCAAGAAGAGAAAGGTAGGAGGGACAGAGGAAAAGGGAAAACAAAAAGGAGAAACCCCAATGTCCCCAGTAATTCTAAGGGACAAAGTCCTAGGTCGGAGATAAATTACTGCCCCCACAATCTAATGTTTTCCTTTCCTAAAAGTCAGCCGGCACCTGATGGATCAGACTGAACAGGTTCCAAACCTCTCTGAGGCTCTTACCTTCTATACAGGGACGTCTGTTTTCAAGCAAAACCACTAAAAGAAAAGGAGAAAACTCCAAAGAGGGTCCTCCTTGCGCTCACGTACGTGCAAGTGAATGCTCTCTCAGTCCTCCAGGAGAGACCTCGAGAAGGAGACGTGCTGAAGCAAAGCCACAGGGATCTCCGAGGTTGCCCCTGTCCTGCACCCCTGTCCTGCCTGGCTGATGTCAAGATCTCTCTGTGAGGTCATCGCCTCCCCACCACCTTTGTCCAATAGGCTGAGGTCCTGCCAAAGGCCCTTGTGATGTCACTGCCACACCCACCCCTCCCCTGCAGTGCTGATGTCCTGCCCCGTCCAGCTACATTGGATGTTTGAGCTTTGTTGCTAGCTATAGGACCCTTCCTTTGGTTCTTTTCAAACTTGTTTTCTTTGAATGGGTCCAGCTTCTCAAGGGATCCGATTGCTCTGTGTCACTGCCCTGTCCTCATAATTAATTACCACTCTGCTACTATTTTATCACCCACCAATGTTAGCAGCAGTGATTTTTTATTTGGGTTGCAGTTCATTGATATTTATTTTCAAGAATTAGTCCCCGACAGCCTCTTCATATCCCTAGTGCCCAGAACCTGCTCCACACAGCACAGCGAGAAAAGGCCGCCCAGCCCAGCTGTGCCATAGGGGCTAAGCACAAAACAACCTTAGGAGCTTGTGTCATCCATAGCTTCTGAACAACATGTGGGGGTCATCAGCTTACAAATACATTCTAGACTGGTAGCGTAGACAGGCCCCAAATGTATCTAAGTGTCCCGCCTTGAAAAAGAGGAGAGAAAAAAACAGAACCTTGATTAGCTTTATTTTATAGTCGTGGAAACTGAGGCACAGAGAAGCAAAGAGATTCGCTTATGGTCAAAAAGCCAGGAATAGAAAACGGCAGATCTGCTGATAGTCCTGGGCCCTAGCCGTGTTTGTCCTGGCCTCTCTGCTTCAGCTCCAGCAACAACCCGAGTCGAGGTTTCCTTCGTCTCCATGTCCTTTAACTTCACGTCACTGCAGAAGAAAGATTGTTTCTGACCAGCTGGCTCTAATGCACGGAGATGTCTTTCCAGAAGACGTGCTCTGGCTCAGTCCCATGTCGTAGGTTTTCTGGATGAAGTGCTCGGTGCCGTTCTAGGGCCTGTGTTACACAGAAGATGGACAGAATGGTCCTTTCTGACCTTAATTCTTTTCTTTCACTAGGAGGGTAACGCTGGACATTTTCTCTCATTCACTTTCCTTTGGAATAATTTCAATCCAGTCCAAAGGATTTCCTCTTCCATTGTGTCTTCAGCTCCTTTCCTAGCAAACAGTTCCTGTTCGAGCACAGGTTTCCAGTTTCAGGCTGTCCCAGGGTGAGATGGCCATGAAAGGGTTAGTAGCTCAACTGAACCTGTCCCCAGGTGAAGGGAATAAGTGCAGGGGCAGAAGGAGAGGCCCAGAGATAAGACAGATTCTTTTTGCTGGGCTAAGAGTATAGTTGGATGCGCTTCACTTCACTTCATCAGATGCATTCAGTGGAAAATACAGTGAGGAGATTTATATACACACAGAACGTGAAAAAATGGGTGTTCTCATACACACTCACTTCAGATGAGCTATTACCAGCAAGGGGGCGGGGGGGAAGAAAACCTTTTGTAGTGATAATCAAGGTGGGCCATTTCCAGCAGTTAATAAGAACGTCTGAGGAACAGTGGGGGATGGGGGAATAAACATGGGGAAATAGTTTTACTTTGTCTAATGACTCATCCATTCCCTGTCTTTATTCAAGCCTAAATTAATTGTATCCAGTTTGCAAATTAACTCCAATTCAGCAGTCTCTCATTGGAGTCTGTTTTTGAAGTCTTTTTCTTGTAATATAGCAACTTTTAGGTCAGAGATCGAGTGACCAGAGAGATTGAAGTGTTCTCCGACTGGTTTATGAACGTTATAATTCTTGACATCTGATTTGTGTCCGTTTATTCTTTTACGTAGAGACTGTCCGGTTTGGCCAATGTACATGGCAGGGGGCATTGCTGGCACATGATGGCATAGATCACATTGGTAGATGTGCAGGTGAACGAGCCTCTGATAGTGTGGGTGATGTGATTAGGTCCTATGATGTTGTTCCCTGAATAGTTATGTGGACACAGTTGGCAACGGGCTTTGTTGCAAGGATAGTTTCCTGGGTTAGTGGTTCTGTTGTGTGGTGTGTGGTTGCTGGTGAGTATTTGCTTCAGGTTGGGGGGCTGTCTTTAGTCAAGGACTGGCCTGTCTCCCAAGATTTGTGAGAGTGAAATGGCCCACCTTGATTATCACTACAAATGGTTTTCTTTCCCCCGTTCCACTCTCCTGCTGGTAATAGCTCATTTGAAGTGAGTGTGTATGATAACACCCATTTTTTCACGTTCTGTGTGTATATAAATCTCCTCACTGTATTTTCCACTGAATGCACCCAATGATGTGAGCTGTAGCTCACGAAAGCTTATGCTCAACTAAATTGGTTAGTCTCTAAGGTGCCACACGTCCTCCTTTTCTTTTTGCTTAGATGAATGGGTCTGTAGTTGCCTGGATCACTTTTTTCCCTCTTGCTTTACTATCATCGGACACTAGATGGGGAGGAAGAGCCTCACCAGTTCTATAAAACCAGCTGGGGGAAGGCTGGGAGCAACAGGTATCAGAATAAGCTAGACCCGGGCTTCTCAAACTTTTGGTTTTGCTGGCCCCACTTTGAAAGTATTTCAGGCTATGACAACCCCCGACCCCCAAACAGTCATAGCAAGTTACTGTACGGACTCATAGAAACATACGCATGGTATTGCCACCCTTACTTCTGGGCTGCTACGGGCGGGGCACTGCCCTCAGAGCTGGGCAGCTGGAGAGGGGCAGCTGTTGTAGCCCTCTTCCCCTCCTGCCCCCCTCCCCTGAGAATATTTTTTGTGATCTCTTGACCCCCCCTCCCCCCTCCAAAGCCTTGCAACCCCCTTTTGGGTCAGGACTCCCAGTTGGACAAATGCCGAGCTAGACAATCTCAAACCATGAACTAGTTCCCAGGCGTCTCTGGGCCGATTCTCAGAGGAGGCAGCTCCCAGAATCAGGCCCTCGATGGCTCTCCCAGTGCAACAGGCCCTGGGTGCAGCGATTGGTTTGAAACAGGAACCCCTGCAAGATTCTCTCTACGTTCGGTTCCTGACCCCTCCAGGAGCCGAGTGCATCTCCCCCAGCCTCAGGCAGAGCTCAGAGCAGAGTCAGCAGCAGCAGCCCCTCCCCGGCGAGAGCTCCAAGCGAAGGCAGGGGCCTGGCAGAGAGAGGAGAGGGGCACAGGCAGGTCAGAGGAGGGGTGGAAGGTGGATCCCACCTCAGGAGATTTAACAGAGAGAGGAAAGCGGGGCTGTGAGAGCGCAGAACAGAGACACCCCCCAGGAAATCCCCCACCCCCCACCCCAGACACCGAGATCCCGGCCTGGCACAGGGGTTCGCTCCCCAACACTTACTCACGACAGCTGCAGCAAGGGGTCCCTGTAGGGCGGGAGGAGCTTCCACCCCGCTCCGGCTGGCTGGATCTGGAAAGAGAGAGAGAGAACAGGGAGAGGAGAGTGCGGTGAGGAGTTGGTGCCCAGGGGTCCCCCTGCCCCCGCTCCTAGCTCTGGACCCCCATAGCAGAGGTATCTGTGGGTGTGTTCAGGGAAGGGCCGGGGGCTCTGCTCCACCAGGGCTGAGAGTGTCAGAGCAAAGTAACTGTAACACTGCGGAGTATTTTCAATGTTGCCTCACCCTGAATGTCACTGATCCCCCAGTTTAGAATGTGTCTCCCCGGCCGCTTCTCTTGCTAATTTGAACCTCAGGGAACACATCAAATCTCTCTCCTGTCCCCCACAGCTGCTGGGTTTGGGCCACGGCCAGGGCCCTCTACACGGGGGTTAACATCTGGATCCTGGCCAAGCTGGTTCTAGCCCATGTGGCCAACCCCCAGTGACCAAAAATCACAAGTCAGAGCCCCCCAAAACCATGAGATTGGCTTAAACAAGATGAGATTTTGAAAACAACTGTGGGTTCTGTTCTTGATCTCCTGGTGGTGGAGCCTTTAGGGGTCACCTTTTCAAGCTTTTCTCCCCATCCAGGAGGGCTAGAACAAGAAAAACTTCGGACAAAAATGGCCAACCCCGAAAAAATCTTCTACCAGAATCAGAAAAAATTAGTCCAGAATGATTGAAAACAGAACAATTTTTTGTTTTTTTCCAAGAAGATAGTGAATGTTTTTTATTTAAGTCGACACTTTCCACAAAAGGTTGCCTTGAATCAAACACCCAATTTTTCCGAAAAAAAAAAAAATAATTGAACCATTTCAGTGGTTCTCAAACTTTTGTCCTGGTGACCCCTTCCACACAGCAAGCCTTTGAATGCAACCCCCCCGTTATAAATTAAAAACCACTTTAATATATTTAACACTGTTATAATGGCTGGGGATGAAGCAGGGTTTGGGGGTGAAGGTTGACAGCTCATGACCCCCACATAATAACCTCACGACCCCCAGTTTGAGGACCCCTGGACTACACTGAGCATGCACAGACAGAGAGCCAGAGGGTTGAAAGGCTGCTGGGATGGACAAGACTTGTGGGGCTCTGAGAGACTGTCCCCCGCCCGCCACCCCGCAGCAGTGTGAATTCAGCTCCAACCAGGGGCAGGTATCTGAAATCAGTTAAACAGCAGAGACTTCATGGAGGCAGAGGTCCGGCTTGCCGGGCAGGGACAGCTCCTTCCCTTCCAGAAAATGGGCATCAGCAAAACTCAAGCATCAGAAACCTGGGAATTAGAGGCGGGGGACAGAGGGCCCCCCCGCCCCGCCAGCCTGGAGAGGGGGAAGGGACGGGGGACCCCCCCCAGCCCGGAGAGGGGGAAGGGGAGGGGAGAGGGGAGACAGAGGCGCCCCCCCAGCTCGAAGAGGGGGAGGGGGCCCCTTAGGGGGAGCGGTCGCCAAACGGCGATGCCCAGCCCATGAGTCGGGGTTCCGGCGGGGGGGGGGCTCTGGAGGGGGGGTTCCAGCCCCTGCCCCCCAGTGTCCCGGAGCTCCCCCAGCGAGCCCAGCGTGGGTTGCACGTTTCTCACCGGCTCAAGACCCTGAGGGGAAAAGGACCCTGCCAGATTTACTTGGGGGTCGGTCTTTTGCTCATGGGTTGTGTTATGAATCCTGTGGGTGGTGTTTCCTCAGCATAATGCCGCATTGTTTCCCTCCTTTATTAAAAGGCTTTTGCTACATTCAGACTCTATGCTTGCGAGAGGGGAAGTATTGCCTCTTGGAGGCACCCGGGGGTGGTTTGTAATTCTCCCAGGTCTCTGGGTGGGGGCTCGAGCTGGTTTTGTATTGCGTTATTGAAACCCCTAGATACTCAACCTGGCCCTTGTTGCTGCTAACTCTGACATGCAGAAGGGTTACAGTTACATAGGAATTAGATACAGTGCTCCTGTCAGCTAATTTCCAAGTTATCTGCAAAAAAAAACCCTAGATTTTTCAGATGCCTAAGTAGTACCTGTTAAAGTTGCCCCCCCCATCTGAAATGGCACCCCAGCACCCCCCCCAGCATGTACTGAGAGTTGGTCAGTCCCTGTCCCAACACATAACAACCCACCCATGTATCTCTACTTTTCTCCAGCTCCCTCCATCCTACCCCCATTTTCCCTGCACCCCTGGGTCTCTCCCTGCCCCCAGATGTCTATGGGGCTGTCTCTCCGAGGCCCCATTCTGGAGAGAGGCGTGTGGCAGAGTTGAGAATGAATGGCAAGTGATAGTTACATTCCACAATTTTCCAGGGAAACTTTGTTCCCTTGGGTTTGTGGCTGGCTGCTTCTTGGCTCCGTTCCCAGCACTGACGTGCTCCCTGGGCTGCTTTTCTGGCCCCCCTGGCTGGCATGACCCTGTTCCCCAGCTCAGTTTGGACCCTGCTTTCTCCTTAGCTCGGCCCCTCTCTCTCTGACCCAGGCAGTTCTGGCTCACACAGAGGATGGGACCCCCCTGGCCTCCTGACTCCCTGAGTAACCTGCCCGCCCTGTCAATCAGGCTGACCTGGCGCATTGGCCTCTCCCCATTGTTCCTGGGGACTGGCAGTCTCAGGGTCCTGATTTCCCATTGACCCTTCCTCTTCCTTTTGGTACTGGGAGCTAGCTAACCCAAACACCCCCACTGAGTTTTAAGAAGTGGACGACAGTTGCCTTACATCAGGGAGACTTGTATCCCCAAAGGGAGCAATGTACCCCCAACTTCCTTAAACTGATGTGGCTCTCAGCCACTGTTGTAAAAGCAGGAGGGTTTATTAGCTGTCTGGAACACAGTATAGAGAGTCCTTGGTTAGAACTGAGAGTTCCGGCATGGTCCCTCCGCGTCAACCAAGAGCCCTTTGACCCCTTTGTTGTCCCAGTTCAGGAGAGCATCCCCGATTCCAGTGGTCCCACACTGAACAACCCCCAACGTGGCTCCTCTTCAGCCCTTTCTTTTTGTTCCTGGGCAAACCTTGTCCCCTGGCCTTCCTCCTCAGCCCTTTGTTCTCCAGCTGGTCCCATCCCACTGGCTTCCTGCAGAGGGTGGCCCATCCATGGTCATTAGTTGCTGGGTGCCAAATGTCTGGGCAATTGGAATGGCCATTGTCTTCTGGGCGTCTCCATGGGCATGGGGCCCCAGGGCCCAGGCATCTAGGCGTCGGCCACGTCTGTATCTCTGGGTCTCTACAAAGGATAAACAACCTTTTCCCACCACCTACTTAACCATGCAGCACATAGGGGAAACTGAGGCACATAGTATTCATACAAAATAGTACAGAAAATTCCCACTCTGTCACAGTTCCAACCCTCCCCCAGTCTGTGCCCGGGGCAGAGAGGCCCTTCTTTGCCCCTTCTCCCCCCGTCCCACCAGTCTCTGCCCCTGCTCGCCCAAGGATTGCAGTGACTCTCAACTTTTCCATACTACTGTACCCCTTTCAGGAGTCTGATTTACAGACCCCAAGTTACACCTCACTTAAAAACCATTCGCTTACAAAGCCGGACATAAAAATACAAAAGTGTCACACAGCCACTATTATGGAAAAATTGCTGACTCTCTCCTTGTTACCATATAATTATAAAAGAAATCAGCTGGAAATGTACATGTCGGTGTACACTCCATAGAGCAAGATGAAGACGTCACTGTCTGGAATGTTGGTTTGCACTGAGGTCACCAGGGCTTTCAGGCAGCCCCTGGTAAAACTAGGCCAATAGCGAGACGAGCAGAGGCGGACGAGGGTTTCCTGGGGCCCTGGGCCAGAGCAAGTGGACCCTCCTCCCCCTGCGGCGCTCCTGCCCCTTGTCCAATCAGAAGCAATATGCTAATAAGGTGTATGATCTCCCCCGTGCTGTGTAGTTTCATTCTCCTCGCGGCTGGCTTTTTCGGGCGCTTTCCCTTGCACGAGCCATGGGGGAAGACTGATGTGTGTGAAAGGGGGAGTTGGGGTTCCCCCCTTCAGCTAATGCACAGAGAGGGGGGATGGAGCAGGGACCTGCCTTGCAAAGGCTGCTGCAGCCATGGAGTCCCTGGAGGAGGTAAGCTGTGATCTTCCTCCAGAGCAGTGCCCTGGGAACCTGACTCCCACACCCCCCCCCCCGCTCTGCAATGGAGGGACTGGGGTTAGGGTGGAGACAGGGGGTTATTCTGAAGATCCCAGTGTCATCGCAGCCCTGTGATTATTGTTACAGCCCCCACAGGCAGGCTGCAGGGCGTCTCAATGTCTGTGAATGACGTACGATTTGTACAGCAGCCGCTGTTGAATTGTGTGTCCATTCTTCGGCCACAAATTGAGCTTGAATATTTTCGTTTCCCACAAAATGAGGTGTTGGGTAAAGGAGAGCTTGGGGGGGGGTGGGTCCAGGAAACGAACAGTAGCTTTTAAGTAGCAGTAGCAGAAAACCGAGTAAAACACACAGAATTGCTCCCAAGTCGGCGAGACGTCCTGCCTTTCAGAAAGGGCTCCTGTTCTCTGGCAAATCCTCCCTTCGGGGGAAAAATCAACCCCGTGTGCAGACGTCACTTCTCCCTTCCCGAGTAGCCTGGCCCAGAGCGCGGCGCGCATCGCTTGGCCTCCTGCCCCGGTCCCTCCAACCTCTGGGGTCCCATGCTCGTGGCTGGGGGGGGTCTTACGGCAGCTGGGGGGGCAGGCTCCTGGGGGACAGGGTAGCCGGGGTCTTTGCAGGAGCTTTCGCGAGAGAAGCTCAGCCCCTCGGGGGCTGCGAGCAGGAGCCGCGAACAGGCCGTGTGGTGGGGAGCTCTCTGGGTGAAGGGGAGACGGTGTCTGACCCTGCATTGGCTTGGCTGGGGCGGGGGGACTCGCTCGGCTCGTAACTCCAGCGGGAGAACAATGTTCCACCGCCAGGGTGATGTTTAAGTTGGGGGGGGGGGGCGGGGGGAGAGACACCTTTAAATCTGCTTGAATGCTCTGGGTACCGTTGTGATGCGCTGTACACCCCCAGCACCCCTGTCTTCTTTCACTTCATCTCTCCCAGGTGGTGGGTGCAAGACCCAGGCTGTGGCTGCCTTTGTCTGTACCCCGATGGCTGGGTTCCTCTCCCTTCTTGGGGGCAGGGGTGTTGTGGCCGGGCTGGTCCCAGAATGTGAGAGAGACAAGGCGGGGAGCTGATAGCTTTTCTTGGACCAACTTCTGGTGGTGAAAGGTACAAACTCTGGAGCGCCACAGAGCTCTTCTTCGGGTTTCCTCTGATGTCCTCCCCCAGCCCTGAAGACGAGCTCTGTGGAGCTCCGAGTTTGTATCTTCCACCAGTGGAAGTTAGTCTAGGAACAGGAATTACCCAGCTGGTCTCTCTCTTTCCTTGTTGCCGTCCTCCTCTTTCTCTCCACCCGTTTCACATCAGATGTTCAGGCTGGGAGCTCTTTGTGGCAGAGATTGTCTTACTATCTGTGCGCAGCATCCCTAGACCAACCTCTAACCCGATCCAGGACAGGAACCTCTCAGCTCTGCCCTATTTCTTTCCACTGCAGTCCTGCCTCAGGGATGGAGGCCCCATTGTGCCAGATGCCATAAAAAACACATCACAGAAAGACAATCCTTTCCCCAGGGAGTGTGCAGAAGAAGCACAATAAGTAATTCTCAGCCGCTTGTGCAGAGGAGCAGCAGTGACCTCTAGTGGGAAGAGGAATTCCCATTGCTGGAGCACAGACAATCATGACAATAGTGTAATAAAGAATACAACTGCTCTAGAGGTTGGATCCCAAAGTGCTTTACCAACCACGCCGTACTTATGGGAATCCTTTCCCCCCACTACTGACATGCAGCCACCTCTGGAGTGAAACTCCACAACTGTTCAGCAGCACACAACACGGGCAGACGATGTCTTAGGGGAATGGTTGAAGCAGAATCCACTCACCTATTGGAATTTCACAGGGCATTTGAGGGAGGCAAATTGTAGTCCCCCGAACTGTCATTTGAACCGACTCAGATCTCCCCCATTAAAGAAGAGCCATAGGATTTGTAACGACCATAATGGGACCTTGCTTTTAACTCCCAGCTGAATCCTGACACCAGCAGAGGTACAGCGCCCCCAGCGGCCAGGTTGAGTCTCTGGGTTCAGTTCTGCCTTAATCGGGGGTGTCATCCGTCTTATTTGTTTCAACACTGAGTTTCCCTTGAGGTTTCCCATTGGGAAACAGCCTGGGTCTGTCCCTGTTCAGCTTTTATAAGCTCACACCGTCATACCTCAAGGAATTACATTGGAATGCACCAAGCCAGAGATTTCTCCCAGCCAGTGATTCCTACATCGAGCCCAGAACTTGTGACTGAGTTAGAGCAGACCATTCGTAAGAGAGCAACTCCGTGTAAAGACTTGGAGTGAATTCTCTCCTCTCTGGCCTCCCAGCACTTTGCTTTCCTGACCTACAGCGTGCCCGGCTGTTTGAGTGCTGACCCTGAGAAAAGCCCTCACTAGTACATTGAGCCTGAAGGCTTTTTACTAGGGCTGGCAAACGATTAAAAAAAATAATCGCGCTTAATTGCACTGTTAAACAATAAGAGAATATCATTTATTTAAATATTTTTGGATGGTTTCTACATTTTCAAATATATTGATTTCAATTACAACAGAATACAAAGTGTACGGTGCTCACTTCATATTTTTGGTTATAAATATTTGCACTGTAAAAAACAAAAGAAAGAGAATATTTCAATTCACCTAATACAAGTACTGGAGTGCAATCTCTTTATCATGAAAGTTGAACTTACAAATGTAGCATTATGTACAAAAAATAACTGCATTCAAAAATAAAACAATGTAAAACTTTCAAGCCTACAAGTCCACTCAGTCCTACTTCAGCCAATCGCTCAGACAAACAAGTTTGGTGACATTTTGCAAGAGATAATGTTGCCCACTTCTTATTTACAATATGACCTGAAAGTGGGAACAGACATTCGCATGGCACTGCACAAAATATTTATGTGCCAGATGTGCTAAAGATTCATATGTCCCTCCATGCTTAAACCACCATTCCGGAGGCCATGTGTCCATGCTGATGACGGGTTCTGCTCAATAACGATCCATGGCAGAGCGGACCGAGGCATGTTCATTTTCATCATCTGAGTCAGGTGCCACCAGCAGAGGGTTGATTTTCTTTTTTGGTGGTTTGGGTTCTGTAGTTTCCGTATCAGAGTGTTGCTCTTTGAAGACATCTGACAGCATGCTCCACACCTCGTCCCGATCACATTTTGGAAGGTACTTCAGATTCTTAAACCTTGGGTTGAGTGCTGAATCTATCTTTAGAAAGCTCACACTGGTACCTCCTTTGCATTTTGTCAAATCTGCTGTGAAAGTGTTCTTAAAATGAACATGTGTTGGATCATCATCCGAGACTTCTATAGCATGAAATATAGGGCAGAATGTGGGTAAAACAGAACAGGAGACCTACAATTCTCCCCCAAGGAGTTCAGTCACAAATGTAATTAACGCATTTATTTTTTTTAATGAGCATTATCAGCATGGAAGCATGTCCTCTGGAATGGTGGCCAAAGCATGAAGGGGCAGATGAATGTTTAGCATATCTGCCACATAAATACCTTGCAATGCCAGCTACAAAAGTGCCATGTGAATGCCTGTTCTCACTTTCAGATGACATTGTAAATAAGAAGGGGGCAGCAGTATCTCCCGTCAATGTAAACAAAACTTGTTTTTCTTAGCGATTGGCTTAACAAGAAGTAGGACTGAGTGGACTTGTAGGCTCTAAAGTTTTACACTGTTTCATTTTTGAGTGCAGTTATGTAAGAAAAAAATCCACATCTGTAAGTTACACTTTCACGATAAAGAGATTGCACTACAGGACTTGTATGAGGTGAATTGAAAAATACTATTTCTTTTATCATTTTTACAGTGCAAATATTTGTAATCAAAAATAATCATGTAAAGTGAGCACTGTGCCCTTTGTGTTCTGTGTTGTAATAGCAATCAATATATTTGCAAATGTAGAAAAACATCCAAAAATATTTAATCAATTTCAATTGGTATTCTATTGTTTAACAGTGTGATTAATCACGATTAATTTTTTTAATCACAGTTAATTTTTTCAGTTAATCACGTGAGTTAACGGTGATTAATTGACAGCCCTGCTTTTTACACAACTGTAGGGGAAACTTCAGCAATGTCTAGAACTAGAGCTGATACAGTGTAAGCCTAGGTCATGAAAAAGGTGAAAAGAAATGACAGTTTGATGTCCTTTGAAGGAAGTAGAAAAGTGAAAGTCCTCCGCCACTTTTCAAATGGAGGGAACTGTTAAGAGTAAATGTTTATTTCCCCTCCAAAACTGAATGAAATCCTCCCTCCCACCCTCAAAACCAGCATTTCCATTCAAAGTCCGCTCCCCCATCAAAAAATGAAAAATGGCAATCAAAATAAAACCTTTCATTTGGCTCAAAATGGCATTTTCCATTAAAAAACAACTTTGAACAAGAGTTTTCATCCAGCTGTAGTTTGAAGGTTCAGAATTAATGACACCTCGGTTCCCATCTCTCCCTCCAGAGGGATCCGGGTGCAAACTCTGCCCCCGGGACTGGCTTCTGCATGGGGACAAGTGCTACTGGCTGTCTAAGGAGCGTAAAGACTGGACTGGGAGCCGTGACGACTGCTCGGGGAAGAGCTCTCGCATGCTCGTGATCCAGAACCAGGAGGAGATGGTAACAGAAAATACAGGCTCATCCAACTCCAGCTGGAGAAAGATGTGTGTCACTAGTTACAATCCCAGTGTAGCCTGACTCTACCCCCCCCCCCCGCCCCCGCAAATCAAACTCCACACTGGGGTGTTTTCTCCCCTTCTAGGGGTCTGGCTTATTAACATACAGTTCAGAACAAGAACCCCACAGCTTTCCCACCCCAGACTGCCCAGCTGGCTCCTGTAGGCGTTTCACTCCCAGGCTCTCTGTCTGAGAGCTCAGCAGGGCCCTTCTGCATAGAACTACTCACACAAACCTCCTACCCCATCAAATCTCTCCCTGCTCAGACTGGCTGCCCTTGTAGCCCCACCAGGCCTGGCTCCTGGTCACCTGCTTCCATCACCTTTGCCTCTAAATCCAGGGGCACCTAGTCACAGGTGAGGCTCAATCCAGGACTCCCTTAAAGGGCCAGCTCACCCTGTGCCACCAAGGACTGGTGCTGATGTTACCATGTCTGCATAGAGAGAGCCACGTTTACCTGCACTGGGACCCTGCCCACCCAGGGGAGAGGGTGAACTAACTCAGGGGCTGGTGGGGTCTCCTGCTGGCATTATGGGCGGAGCTACTGAAGGAGAGAGCAGGCACTTCATGGGATTGTGAGGATGTGAGGCAGCAGGGAGGGGTGAAGTGTTGACCTGGGAATGTGCCCTGGGGATGGGAGATCTGAGAGCCTGTAACCTGAGCCAGGAGTGTGAGGGGGAGGTAACACCTCTGCCCAGGAATGGGAAGACAGGCTGCAGGAGAGAGCTGCTAGGACGGTTTAGTTTTCAGTTTGGGGCTGGGTGGAGGAACACAGGGAACCCCAGGGCTGGGGTCTAAGCTCCCTGCTCCCCCAGAAGGACTTGACTGAGGGGTCCTGGTTGTACCCACAAGCTCTGTTTTGGACTGTGTTCCTGTTGTCCAATAAACCTTCTGTTTTACTGGCTGGCTGAGAGTCTCAGTGAATCCCAAGAAGAGGGGTGCAGGGCCTGGACTCCCCCACACTCCGTGACAGGGATCACTAAGGGAATTCTAGCATGTTACAGGATACTCATCCCCACCCCCTCTGCTTTGCACATCACAGGATTTCATACAAGATGTTGTACAAGATGCAAACTACATCTGGATTGGCCTTCAAGTGACACCCCCAGGGGGGAAATGGACCTGGGTGGACGGTTCCCCATTAGATCCAGTGCGGTGAGTGCTGCTTGACGTTTACTCTTTGAGATCTTTGGGAAAAGCTCCCATTGTATAACTTGCTCATGTTAAATGTCCAACGTCTGTTCGAGGCCTGGTCAACACTGAAAAGTCTTAGCCCTGGTCTACACTAGGACTTCAGGTCAAATTTAGCAGCATTAAATCGATGTAAACCTGCACCCGTCCACACGATGAAGCCCTTTATTTCAACTTAAAGTGCTCTTAAAATCGATTTCCTTACTCCAACCCTGACAAGTGGATTAGCACTTAAATCGGCCTTGCCGGCTCGAATTTGGGGTACTGTGGACACAATTCGACAGTATTGGCCTCCGGGAGCTATCCCAGAGTGCTCCATTGTGACCGCTCTGGACAGCACTCTCAACTCAGATGCACTGGCCAGGTAGACAGAAAAAGAACCGCGAACTTTTGAATCTCATTTCCTGTTTGGCCAGCGTGGCAAGCTGCAGGTGACCATGCAGAGCTCATCAGCACAAGTGACCATGATGGAGTCCCAGAATCGCAAAAGAGCTCCAGCATGGACCGAACGGGAGGTACGGGATATGATCACTGTTTGGGGAGAGGAATCCGTGCCATCAGAACTCCGTTCCAGTTTTCGAAATGCCAAAACCTTTGTCAAAATCTCCCAGGGCATGAAGGACGGAGGCCATAACAAGGACCCGAAGCAGTGCCACGTGAAACTGAAGGAGCTGAGGCAAGCCTACCAGAAAACCAGAGAGGTGAACGGCCGCTCCAGGTCAGAGCCCCAAACATGCCGCTTCTATGATGAGCTGCATGCCACTTTAGGGGGTTCAGCCACCACTACCCCAGCCGTGTTGTTTGACTCCTTCAATGGAGATGGAGTCAATACGGAAGCAGGTTTAGGGGACGAAGAAGATGATGATGAGGTTGTAGATAGCTCACAGCAAGCAAGCGGAGAAACCGGTTTTCCGACAGCCAGGAACTGTTTCTCACCTTGGACCTGGAGCCAGTACCCCCCGAACCCACCCAAGGCTGCCTCCTGGACCCAGCAGGCGGAGAAGGGACCTCCAGTGAGTGTACCTTTTAAAATACTATACATGGTTTAAAAGCAAGCATGTGAAAGGATTACTTTGCCCTGGCATTCACGGTTCTCCTGGATGTACTCCCAAAGCCTTTGCAAAAGGTTTCTGGGGAGGGCAGCCTTATTGCTTCCTTCATGGTAGGACACTTTACCACTCCAGGCCAGTAACACGTACTCGGGAATCACTGTACAACAAAGCATTGCAGTGTATGTTTGCTGGCGTTCAGACAACATCCGTTCTTTATTTCTCTGTGTTATCCTCAGGAGAGTGAGATATCATTCATGGTCACCTGGTTGAAATAGAGTGCTTTTCTTCAGGGGACACTCAGAGCAGCCCATTCCTGCTGGGCTGTTTGCCTGTGGCTAAACAGAAATGTTCCCTGCTGTTAGCCACAGGGAGGGGGGAGGGTTGAGAGGGTAGCCACGCGGTGGGGGGAGGCAAAATGCGACCTTGTAACGAAAGCACACGTGCTATGTATGTAATGTTAACAGCAAGGTTTACTCTGAAAGAGTGTAGCCACTGTTTTATAAAATGTGTCTTTTTAAATACCGCTGTCCCTTTTTTTTTCTCCACCAGCTGCATGTGTTTCAATGATCACAGGATCTTCTCCTTCCCAGAGGCTAGTGAAGCTTAGAAAGAAAAAAAAAACACACTCGAGATGAAATGTTCTCCGAGCTCATGCTGTCCTCCCACACTGATAGAGCACAGACGAATGCATGGAAGCAAATAATGTCAGAGTGCAGGAAAGCACAAAATGACCGGGAGGAGAGGTGGCAGGCTGAAGAGAGTAAGTGGCGGGCTGAAGACAGGGCTGAAGCTCAAATGTGGCGGCAGAGTGATGAGAGGAGGCAGGATTCAATGCTGAGGCTGCTGGAGGACCAAACCAGTATACTCTAGTGTATGGATGAGCTGCAGCAAAGGCAGCTGGAGCACAGACTGCCACTACAGCCCCTGTGTAACCAACCGCCCTCCTCCCCAAGTTCCATAGCCTCCACACCCAGACACCCAAGAACGTGGGTAGGGGGGCCACCAGCCAACCAGCCACTCCACCACAGAGGATTGCCCAGAAAAAAGAAGGCTGGCATTCAATAAATTTTAAATTTGTAAACTTTTAAAGTGCTGTGTGGCATTTTCCTTCCCTCCTCCACCACCCCTCCCGGGCTACCTTGGTAGTCATCCCCCTATTTGTGTGATGAATGAATAAAGAATGCATGAATGTGAAGCAACAATGACTTTATTGCCTCTGCAAGCAGTGATCGAAGGGAGGAGGGGAGGGTGGTTAGCTTACAGGGAAGTAGAGTGAACCAAGGGGCGGGGGGTTTCATCAAGGAGAAACAAACAGAACTTTCACACCGTAGCCTGGCCAGTCATGAAACTGGTTTTCAAAGCTTCTCTGATGCATACCGCGCCCTCCTGTGCTCTTCTAACCACCCTGGTGTCTGGCTGCGTGTAACCAGAAGCCAGGCGATTTGCCTCAACCTCCCACCCCGCCATAAACGTCTCCCCCTTACTCTCACAGATATCGTGGAGCACACAGCAAGCAGTAATAACAGTGGGAATATTGGTTTCGCTGAGGTCTAAGCGAGTCAGTAAACTGCGCCAGCGTGCCTTTAAACGTCCAAATGCACATTCTACCACCATTCTGCACTTGCTCAGCCTGTAGTTGAACAGCTCCTGACTACTGTCCAGGCTGCCTGTGTATGGCTTCATGAGCCATGGCATTAAGGGGTAGGCTGGGTCCCCAAGGATACATATAGGCATTTCAACATCCCCAACAGTTATTTTCTGGTCTGGGAATAAAGTCCCTTCCTGCAGCTTTTGAAACAGACCAGAGTTCCTGAAGATGCGAGCGTCATGTACCTTTCCCGGCCATCCCACGTTGATGTTGGTGAAATGTCCCTTGTGATCCACCAGAGCTTGCAGCACTATTGAAAAGTACCCCTTGCGGTTTATGTACTCGGCGGCTTGGTGCTCCGGTGCCAAGATAGGGATATGGGTTCCGTCTATGGCCCCACCACAGTTAGGGAATCCCATTGCAGCAAAGCCATCCACTATGACCTGCACTTTTCCCAGGGTCACTACCCTTGATATCAGCAGATCTTTGATTGCGTGGGCTACTTGCATCACAGCAGCCCCAACAGTAGATTTGCCCACTCCAAATTGATTCCCAACTGACCGGTAGCTGTCTGGCGTTGCAAGCTTCCACAGGGCTATCGCCACTCACTTCTCAACTGTGAGGGCTGCTCTCATCTTGGTATTCATACTCCTCAGGGCAGGGGAAAGCAAGTTACAAAGTTCCATGAAAGTGCCCTTACGCATGTGAAAGTTTTGCAGCCACTGGGAATCGTCCCAGACCTGCAACACTATGCGGTCCCACCAGTCTGTGCTTGTTTCCCGAGCCCAGAATCGGCGTTCCACAGCATGAACCTGCCCCATTAGCACCATGATGCATGCATTGGCAGGGCCCATGCTTTCAGAGAAATCTGTGTCCATGTACTGATCACTCACGTGACCGTGCTGACGTCGCCTCCTCGCCCGGTATCGCTTTGCCAGGTTCTGGTGCTGCATATACTGCTGGATAATGCGTGTGGTGTTTAATGTGCTCCTAATTGCCAAAGTGAGCTGAGCGGCCTCCATGCTTGCCTTGGTATGGCATCCGCACAGAAAAAAGACGTGGAACGATTGTCTGCCGTTGCTCTGACGGAGGGAGGGGCGACTGACGACACGGCTTACAGAGTTGGCTTCAGGGAGCTAAAATCAACAAAGGGGGTGGCTTTAGATCAAGGAGTATTTCAGGCAGGACTTCATGGAGGGTTCCAATAAGAAATGGTGCACCTAAGTTATTGTTCTTATTGGAACAAGGAGGTTAGCCTGGCCTCTGATTGATACATGGCTAGATTTACCTCGCTGCACCTTCTCTGTGAGTGACTGCAGTGTGACCTAGAGAAATGAGTCCCCTAGACGGAGGAGGAGGCAAATGAGTACAAAACAAATCTGGTCTATTTCTTGTTTTGATCCACTCCATCTATCTTTTACATCTTTGGCTGGCAGCAGACGGTGCAGAAGGACTGCATGCCATCCACATCTCATGGCTGCTCAGCAGAAGATGGTGCAGTAGGACTGCTAGCCATCCTCTTCTCTTGCCTGCCCAGCAGAAGATGATGCAGTAGGACTGCGAGCAATCCGTATCGCCTGCCTGCTCACCATAAGACAGTTCAATAGGACTGACTGCAGGACTAAAGAGAATGACCTGGTCAAGTCACTCCAAATTTAGTCCCTGCGCCCATGTCTGCCCAGGCGCTCCCAGCCGACGTGGCCAGGAGCACCTCGGACATGACAAGGACGGCTACCAGTCGTACTGTACTGTCTGCTGCCACAAGGCAATGGGTTGCTGCTACTGTGTAGCAATGCCGTACCACGTCTGCCAGCACCCAGGAGACATACGGTGACGGCTACCTGAGCGGGCTCCATGCTTGCAAAGGTAACTCAGGAAAAAAGGCGCGAAACGATTGTCTGCCCTTGCTTTCATGGAGGGAGAGAGGGAAGGGGGGCCTGACGATATGTACCCAGAACCACCCGTGACAATGTTTTAGCCCCATCAGGCATTGGGATCTCAACCCAGAATTCCAATGGGCAGCGGAGACTGCGGGAACTGTGGGATAGCTATCCACAGTGCAACGCTCCGGAAGTCGACTCTAGCCTCGGTACTGTGGAAGCGCTCCGCCGAGTTAATGCACTTAATGCACTTAGAGCATTTTCTGTGGGGACACACACACTCGAATATATAAAAGCGATTTCTAAAAAAACGACTTCTATAAATTCGACCTTATTCCGTAGTATAGACATACACTAAGCAAGTCATTTATAAGTCAGGAGAAACTTGGGGTACGCAAGACAAATCAGACTCCTGAAAGGGGTGCAGTGGTCTGGAAAGGTTGAGAGCCACTTCCCTAACTCACCTCACAGCCTGGGACGTCTTCTCGACTGACGCTCCGCAAGTCAGAGATGAAGGACAACACCAGAGCCCAGCTTCCCATTAGCGGGAGGGGGAGGAAAAACTCACCCCTGGGCCTTTCCTTGTTACACGGACTCACAATGACACGGACTCTCTCTCACTCTGCAGCTTCTCAGGCTCTGCTGATGGGAACAGCTGCGGGTGGATAAAAGGCAGCGAGGTTCTGTCTGAGATGTGTGCCGCGGAGCTCAAATGGATCTGCCAGAAAGAAGCGGCCCTGATATAAACAGTGCTACTGAGGATCCACATTTGTGTATCTGTAATGTGAAGTACCCCCTGTTTAGTCTCCTGGGTACGGCCCTACCAAATTCACTCATCCAGTTTGGTAAATTTCATGGTCATGAGATTTTTAAAAGTCTTTTAAATTTCACAGTTTTAGCTATTTCAATCTGAAATGTCACCCTGTTGTAACTGTGTGGATCCCATCCCCAAAGAGGGTCATGGGGGGGTCTCAGGGCTATTGGGGGAGGGGTGTCACGGTATTGCGACCCTGACTTCGGCACTGCTCCTGGCAGTGGTGCTACCTTCAGAGCTGGGCTCCCGGCCGGCAGCCACGGAGCTTTCTGCTGCTGGGGGAGGTTCCTGGCAATGGCTCTGATCTGGCCCTGGGAGCAGCCCATGCAGGGGACGAGGTCCGGTTCCTCCCCAGCCCAGCCCGAACTTGCAGCTAGAGCCTGGCACACGGTAGGAGCCCCTGCCCAGGACGCTGCCAGCCCTGCCCCTCCCCCGTTCCAGAGTCCAGCACTCAGAGGTTAAAAGGGCCTGGAGCTGGCGGGTGGCGGGGTTCCCTCCTGACCACCGCGCTCGGGGCAGTTGCCTGCATCATCCACCCATAAGGTTGGCCCTCCCCCCTCCCCCCCATGCCATCCTCACTTCTGCACTGTTGCTGGCAGCAGCGCTGCCTTCAGAGCTGGGCACCAGACCAGCAGCTGCTGCTCTCTGGCCGCCCAGCTCTGAAGGCGGGGTAGACGTAAGAGGGGCAGTACTGGGACATATCCCCTCCTCCCCTGGCCAGATTTCACAGGGGAGACCAGATTTCACAGGCTGTGATGCAATTTTCATGGTCATGAATTTGGTAAAGCCCTACTCACGGGGCGGGACTGGGGCTTTAGGCAGAGCAGAACTCTGGGCGGGGCTGGGACTCAGGTGCCCCACGCAGTCACAGTTCCTCTCCTTGGTCCTTCTCACTGGGCTGGGGCCTTGGGGTGTAATTTCTAACTGCCCCAAACCTGCAGTAAGTTAATACCCTGCAATGCTTCCCAGGGTACCCAGGGCTGGGAGGCACCTCGCCACCACCTGCCCTTTGCCTGAGGGAGCCTTGTCTGTGCCTGCCAGGGGTCAGCTCCCCCACTCCACTGGCCACACGCACTCGCTGCTGGGCCTGCCGTCACTGCAGGGTAGCAATAGGCCCACTCTGCCCTCAAGCCCTCTGAGCATCTGCCTGGAGCGTCCAGTCCCTGGTCCCCTGGGCACTGGCAGGATTCACATTTCACTGTTTCCAAAGGAACAGTAACATCCTCGGCCCCAGCTTACCAGCTCCAGCTCAGATCACTGCTCCACTTAACACACAGCGCTGCCATAGGCTCATAGTGAAATCACGCCTCAGTTCAACAAAGCCAAGAGTCAAGTGGAAGTGTTGGAAACAAATGGTTACATATATCAAAGTCACAACATACGTTCTAGAGCCAAGACTGAACTAACAAGGTATTCTCCTGTCTAACCAAGTACAGCTCACCCGAAATCCTTGCAGCACTTCACAGCCAGGCAGGCTCAGACCCTGCTTTCATGAGACATGCATACTGTCAGTTTGTCTCCAAGGGCAAGGATTCAGTACGTCTCTGCACACCGAGAGAGATCAGACCGATCCTTTGTCTTTATGCTTAAACACGACAGATGGACACACACACAGCCCCCTGCTCTTAGTTTCTTCCTGTAGATTTCCCTTTTTTGTGGATTTTGCACTCTAATTTTACACCTGGCTCAGTGCGCAAAGAGACATCCTATGTCAGGCACACAATACACAGATGGCCAGACAGGGAGGTAACCTCAGTTGCCTCCTGTCTGAAAGGAGCATCTGGGGCACATCACCTCCTGTGACCTGCCTTAACTCCAAGACCTTAAGAGCACCATTGTCCGTCTAGAGACACAGCTCCTTACATAGTATCCGTACAGAGGTCTTGCTCCGATTATGGTGACCATTGGGCTACTGGCCCTTGATACAGACCTCACATGCCCCCTTTGGTGAACTATTCCGTAGACCACTGGTTCTCAACCAGGGGAACATGTACTCCTGGCGATATGCAGAGGTCTTCCCGGGGAGACATCAACTCATCCAGATATTTACCTAGTTTTAAAACAGGCTACACAAAAAGCACGAGCGAAGTCAGTACAAACTAAAATTTCAGATAGTGACTTGTTTACACTGCTCTATCCCTATACACTGAAATGGAAGTACAAAATTTATATTTCCATTGATTTATTTTATTATATGGTAACAATGAGAACGTGAGCCATTTTTCAGTAATAAAGACAGGATTCAGAGTAGCAGCCGTGTTAGCCTGTATTCGCAAAAAGAAAAGGAGGACTTGTGGCACTTTAGAGACTAACCAAATATTATTTGAGCATAAGCTTTTGTGGGCTACAGCTCACTTCATAGGATGCATAAAAGTGGAAAATGCAGTGAGGATGTTTTTATACACACAGATCATGAAAAAATGGGGGTTTATCACTTCAAAAGGTTTTCTCTGCTCCCACCCCCCACCTCTGTTCCTCAGACGTTCTTGTTAAACCCTGGATTTGTGCTGGAAATGGCCCACCTTGATTATCATACACAATGTAAGGAGAGTGATCACTTTAGATAAGCTATTACCAGCAAGAGAGTGGGGTTGGGGGAGAGAAAACCTTTTGAAGTGATAAACACCCATTTTTTCATGATCTATGTGTATAAAAACATCCTCAGTGCATTTTCCACTTTTATGCATCCGATGAAGTGAGCTGTAGCCTATGAAAGCTTATGCTCAAATAAATTGGTTAGTCTCTAAGGTGCCAAAAGTCCTCCTTTTCTTTTCTCAGTAATAATGTCTGTAATGCTTCTGTATTTTTTATGTCTGATTTTGTAAGAGAGTAGTTTTTAACTGGAATTTCACTTTTTAAGTAAGGTGACAAATCAGACTCCTGAAAGAGGTACAGTCATCTGGAAAGGTTTAAAATGACTGATGTAAAGATCAGACCCAGGGGATTCCTGGAAAACCTTCTGTGCTGCCTGTCAGTTGGCACCAAGGGGTCCCTGGGTCACGTGCATCTTTCCCCCAAACTCCATCTCTGGGCAGGCTCAGCTCCTCTCTCCTGCAAGGAGGGAACTGGAGCCAAGGCCGTGCAATAGCGCTGTCTGCAGTGTCTGGAGAGAGTGCGCGCCAACCTCAGGGCAGACTGCTGGGAACCAGGGCACAAATCCAAACTGGCTGAGAATTCTACACCTAGATTTCACCAACCAAACATGCAGGGTAACCTCCCCCGGCATCCTAACAGCCTAGCCATGCAGTCCCTTTGGGTTCTCAGATCTGTCTCGCAACCCAGGTGAGCCTGCCTTTGAGAGACAGATGGTCTCTCACACTCAGAATCACAACAGTATTCAGGTTACTCCCAGTCCCACAGGCCCAGGCACCCCAGGTGAACTGCACCTTAGATGTCACACCAAAGACCGCGCATGTAGCCAGTCTTATTATATGACAATTTATTAAAAAGGAAATAAGATTTATTTACAAGGCTAAAGCGGGTGAACATACATACACAACGAAGCTACAAAGTTTCAAAAGGTAACAGAAGCATCTATAGCAGACATGGGGACTTTGGCATGACCTGCCACCTGGTCTGTCCGTGTCACACCTACCCCCTCCCTGCCCTTTTCAAACCCACTGGGCTCCAGGAAGGGAGAGAACAGACATTTCTCCTCTTGCTCCTACGTTCCAGGCCCTAGGTGTCCCACGAGGAGTGTAACAGGGGGTCTACTCCCTTGGCAGGTACAGCGCTCTTAAAACTAAAAATGGAAAATTTAAACCAGTTTAAAACATTCATGCTTTTATCCAAAGCAATATCTGGCAACAGCAAAAAAAAGCAACTGGTGGTGTAAACCTGCAAACTTCAAAATCAATTGGGTTTTCAAAAGACCCCCAAAACTGACCCATTAAAAAAAACTTTGTTAAAAAGTTCCTGGGCGGGGGGGGCGGGGGGGGGCAGCGGCGCGGGAATGTAGAACATCCCCCCATAGATCTATGCCAGACCACCGAATGGGAATGATGAATATTTTTCAAAGATTCCATACATAATTTTCTAGAGTAAAAAGCTTCTGTGGGGGAATGTCAGGGCAGCGAAAGCTGAGGCTGGTGCCTTGGCTCAGTTAGGCAGAGTTCCAGGTCCAGTTGAGGTAGGTTAGAAAGGCTGGATTTGAGCCGTTCCACTGGCGGAAAAAGAGACGGCACGGGTGGGGGGACAAGATGTGCAAATAGCATCTCTGGTTTTCACCTAAGTCCACAGTGCTCTGCCCAGTGATGAGCAGAGCATTCCCCAATATTCTAGAGTTGCTCAGATGTGATCTTGTCAAGAGATCAGTCCGGCTTTTCCGGGACTAATTCCACAGTACTCTCCTTACGAGCCCCCTACCACGGCAGCCTCCTGTGCCTGTGTAAATGCATCAGGTTTGGTGCAGATCCAGGGTCTCTCACTGCTGCATCGCCAGCTGCTGACCCCATTCACATCGTTCAGATACGCGCAGTCTCCTCCTCCTCCTATCGGAAACCTGCAAGACAGAAGCCAGGAAGCTGGTGTCAGGTAGGAGTTGGACATTTCCCATCAGTCACAGGCAGGGAGAGATGCTCTCGCACAGTGCAGGGAGCTGCTGCACTCACAGCCCCTCACAATTCCCCTTCCTGCACCTGCCACAGGCCCCAGCTAGAAAGGGGGCAGTGGGGTAGCAAGGCCAGGAAAGGTTCGAAGATCAACTGACCTCCATGGAGCATTTATGCTGGGTGGGTATTAACCCAGTTCCTACTCTCCCCCCCCACACACCCAGCTGGGTCTGGATGGGCCCCTGCAGGCCCAACCCACCCAAACTGCCCTGGGCGCAGGTTCCAGGTGACTCTCAGCGTGGCGAGGAGCAGGAGTAATGCTGCACAGAAGAGCTGGGTCCATGGCTCCCTGGACAGTTTACATCAGCTCTCAGGCCAGAGGCCTGTCAGGACAAGCTGTATTGCAGGGGGCGGCTGGAGTGAAATGCCAGCAGCACAAACCCAGCGGCCATGGGGTGACCCCAGCCACTCACACAGAGCTTCCCGTCAGAGCTGGAGGCCAGCGCTTCCCACCTGGGAACAGGGTGGGATCCAGGTCCACAAGCAAATCCTTCCCCATGGTCCCATCCTGGCTACTCACAGTAGACATGTGATCCACTAGGAGAAGGCCCAGCAAAATTCTTTGGGCAGGCCGAGATCTCCCTGCCCTCAGGCCACCAGCCTCTGGCTCGGGGTGAGATCTGTCCCAGAGAAGGGAGAACCCAGCTCACAGCCACCTGAGCAGTTGGCTGTGGGTGGCTCCCCCACCAGCATCACCCCAGATGAGCTCTCTGAGGAGATGGCAATGATGCACCCAGAGCCTTCTGCTGGGGTGGGCGCCCACAGGGTGGCAGATTTCAGGGTTAACACCCCACTGAGATGCCTGTTTACCCAGTTCCGGTAAATTGGCGTCACATTAGCTATCCTCCAGTCATCGGGTACAGAAACGGATTTAAATGATAGGTTACAGACTACAGTGAGTAGTCCTGCAATTTCACATTTGAGTTCCTGGTCCTGGTGACTTGTTACTGTTTAGTTTCTCAATTTGTTCCAAAACCTCCTCTAATGACACCTCCATCTGGGACAGTTCCTCAGATTTGTCACCTAAAAAGGACGGCTCAGCTTTGGGAATCTCCCTCACACGCTCAGCCGTGAAGACTGCTGCAAAGAATTCATTTAGTTTCTCTGCAATGGCATGGTGCCAGCTGTGGTGTGGACAGACCCCAAACCTGACTAACAGATGGGCTCATGAGGCAATCACAAAGACAGACTGCTGCCGACATCAGGGCATCCTTGCTGGAATATGTGAAAATATCTGACTGGGATCAAACAACGGGTCATCAACTGACTTGTTTTCTAAGCCTCCTCTGGGCACATTTTCCAGCTTCCCATCAACCGCAAAGGGCTCTTTTAGTTGTAAGTACCTAAGACTGGCCACATGGGTCAGACCAATGGCCCATCTAGCCCAGTGTCCTGTCCTCCGATACTGGCCAGCGGTAGGTGCTTCCGAGGGAATGAACAGAACAGGGTCAGTATCGAGTGATCCATCCCATTCACACCCAGCTTCTGGCAGTCAGATGTTTATGGACACTCAGAACATGGGGTTGCATCCCTGACCACCCTGGCTGATAGGAACTGGTCGAGCTATCCTCTGTGAACTGATCTACTTCTTGTTTGAACAGAGTTATACTATTGGCCTTCACAACATCCCCTGGCAACAAGCTCCACAGGTTGACTGTGTGTTGTGTGAAGAAATACTTCCTAATAACATCAGCCACACTATCAGAGGCTAGTTCACCTGTACATCCACCAATGTGATATATTCCATCATGTGCCAGCAAAGCCCCTCTGCCATGTGCATTGGTCAAACTGGACAGTCTCTACGTAAAAGAATAAATGGACACAAATCAGATGTCAAGAATTATAACATTCATAAACCAGTCAGAGAACACTTCAATCTCTCTGGTCACGCAATCACAGACATGAAGGTCGCTATCTTACAACAAAAAAACTTCAAATCCAGACTCCAGCGAGAAACTGCTGAATTGGAATTCATTTGCAAATTGGATACTATTAATTTAGGCTTAAATAGAGACTGGGAGTGGCTAAGTCATTATGCAAGGTAGCCTATTTCCCCTTGTTTTTTTCTCCCCCCCCACCCCCCCGACGTTCTGGTTAAACTTGGATTTATGCTGGAAATGACCCACCTTGATTATCATGCACATTGTAAGGAGAGTGGTCAGTTTGGATGAGCTATTGCCAGCAGGAGAGTGAGTTTGTGTGTGTATGGGGCTGGGGGGGGGGGGGTTGAGAAAACCTGGATTTGTGCTGGAAATGGCCCACCTTGATTATCATGCACATTGTGAGGAGAGTGGTCACTTTGGATGGGCTATTACCAGCAAGAGAGTGAGTTTGTGTGTGGAGGGGCGGAGGGTGAGAAAACCTGGATTTGTGCTGGAAATGGCCCAACTTGATGATCACTTTAGATAAGCTATTACCAGCAGGAGAGTGGGGTGGGAGGATTTATTGTTTCATGGTCTCTGTGTGTATATAATGTCTTCTGCAGTTTCCACAGTATGCATCCGATGAAGTGAGCTGTAGCTCACGAAAGCTCATGCTCAAATAAATTGGTTCGTCTCTAAGGTGCCACAAGTACTCCTTTTCTTTTTCCTTTTGTTTTTGTCAGACCTGCTGCCTATTCATTTAATTGTGACAGGTTTCAGAGTAGCAGCCGTGTTAGTCTGTATTCGCAAGGAGAAAAGGAGGACTTGTGGCACCTTAGAGACTAACCAATTTAGTTGAGCATAAGCTTTCGTGAGCTACAGCTCACTTCATCAGATGCATTCAGTGGAAAATAACAGTGAGTAAATTTATATATACACAGAACATGAAAAAATGGTTGTTTAAAACTATTTCTCCCCCTCCCCCCCCCCACCACTGTTCCTCAGATGCTCTTGTAAACTCCTGGAAATGGGCTGGAAATGGCCCACCTTGATTATCACTTCAAAAGGTTTTCTCTCTCTCCCCTCACCCCACTCCCCTGCTGGTAATAGCTCATCTTAAGTGATCACTCTCCTTACAGTATGCGTGTTAAACACTCATTTTTCATGTTGTGTGTGTATATAAATTTACTCACTCTTATTTTCCACTGAATGTATCCGATGAAGTGAGCTGTTAAATGTTAAATTTAATTACATTATGGTCACTATTACCGAGCAGTTCAGCTACATTCCCCACTTGGACCGGACCCTGTGCTCCGCTTAGGCCTAAATCAAGAATTGCCCCTTCCCTTGTGGGTGCCAGGATTAGCTGCTCCAACAAGCCGTCATTGATGGTGTCTAAAAATCACTTCTCTGCATCCCATCCAGAGGGGACATGTTCCCAGACAATATGGGGATAGTTGAAAACCCCCATTATTATTGGGTTTTATGCTTTTGTAGCCTCTCTAATCTCCCTAAATTTCACAGTCCCCATCCTGGTCAGTAGTATATTCCTGCTGCTAGATTCCTATTCTTCAAGTGTGGAATTTCTATTCTGAGAGATGCTAGGATACAGCTGCATTTGTTTAAGATTTTTACTCTAATTTACTCTATGCTTTCCTGGACGTGTAGTGCCACTCCCCCGCCAGCGTGACCTACTCTGCCGTTCTTTCAGCGCTGATGGTCCAGGGTCAAACCCTGCTATCGGATCAACTGGGGTTTGGTTATTTGATCCCACCCACATCCCACTGAAATTCCTCTTGGGATGTCGTCTGGGCCATCTCTACTGCACCCCAGTTCTCACGGCAGCCCCAGGCACTCAGCATTTGTGACTATCAGGCGTCTTTAACGCAGATGGCCCCACTAAAGCCAGACAGATCTGAAAGCTTTGGCCAGTCTCCCAGCAGACAACACTTGCTTCCACCCAGCACTAATACACAGAGTACATAGCACTGACTGGTGCGTCGGCCTGAACTCGCTATCTCAGACGCCAGGGACCCAAAGCCCAGGGAATTCACAGAGGACTTACAGGTTGTTGAATTTGGTGCCATTGGCCCATTTCTAGAGCTGCCCAGGGTCCCTCCAGAGGCCAATCCAGTGGTCAAGTCTGCCTCTATAGCGCAGCAGGACAGGACAGGCTGGTGGAGCAATTCATAGGACGGTGGAAGCTGCTTGTGGGACTTGGAGCAGTTTGGGGACCGGCCGGTGGAGCAGTTTGTGGGATGGCGGGAGTTGCTTGTGGGGAGCGGAGCGGAGCGAAGCAGTTTGAGGGGCGGCTGGCAGAGCGGAGTGAAGGCCTATGGAGATGTGGGGCGGTCAGCTTCAGATCATGTAAGGTGCCCCTTACCTCTCTTCTGCCCCCCATCTCCACCCAGGTTAGGAGGTAAAGCTCTGCAGATCAACTTTCGAACTCTGGGGCTGCCCTGACCAGGGACAGAGACTTTTGGGTCATTGGACTTTTGGGACTTTGGGTGATTTGGGGTTGCTGGACTCAAGAACCAAAGGGAAAGGGCATGCCCCAATTTGCTTGGGGTGGGGTTGCTTTTGCTCATGGGTTGTGTTATGAATCCTGTTGGTGGTGTTTCCCCAACATAATGCCACATTGTTTCTCTCTGTTATTAAAAGGCTTTTTGCTACACACAGACTATGTGCTTGCGAGAGGGGAAGTATTGCCTCTTGGAGGCGCCCAGCGGGGGTGGTATATATTTGTCCCAGGTCACTGGGTGGGGGCTCGAGCCGGTTTGCATTGTGTTATTGGAATGGATCCCCTAGATATTGAACCCGGCCCTTGTTGCTGCCAACTGTGACGGGCAGAAGGGTTACAAATCCCCTTGTCATTTTATATCTTAATGCAACCCCAAAGCATGGAAGGCTGGTAACAGCTGAAGTGTTACCAGTGAGGCACAGGCACCCACTACTCCAACTCATTTGCTCAGTGAGTCTGCCTCTGTGCTCAGTTTGTCCGGAGTCTGCTGCGTGACTCCCAGAAACTCGGGGGACACAACAGACCGTCAATATGCCTCAAGATGGTCTCTGTGCCTCACACAAACTCTTCTTCCAGAATCCCCTTTGAATTTCACTCTTTATCCAAAAGCAACGTGCCCATCTGAGTGCAGAGCTGTATGAACCCTCTTACGAGCAAACTTTTCGGTCTCTTTTCCTGCTTGTGAATGGTCTGTGAATCAATGAGAATTTTCCTAGAATTGTTCATTGTTTAAAATTGTTTGCTGAAAATTTTTAACAAGCCCCTTGGAACTGGTGTGGTTTTCTTCTCGAACTGTTTGAAGAAATATTCCTTCCTGTATTGGGTAATTGGAATTCAGTAGTTGGTTTATGTGAGTGGTGATCTAAATCATATGGCCTAGCTTCCATTCCCTAATTGGATGGCCAAATTTTTTTAAGCAGGAGGGTTGCCCAAACAAATAACAGAGGGATAGACAGATAGAGGAAAAGACTTTAGGAAAAGAGCTAGCAGGCCTAGAGAATTTCAGGACACTTTAAATCTCTTCCTGTTTTTTCATGCAACTTAGGCACTTTTGAAAATTTATGCTGAATACTTAAAAATAGATCCGATGAAGTGAGCTGTAGCTCACGAAAGCTCATGCTCAAATAAATTGGTTAGTCTCTAAGGTGCCACAAGTACTCCTTTTCTCTTTAAAAATAGCTGGGGACCTTTCTGAAGGAAAGAATCACTGAGCCAAATTTATTAGCTGCCTAGCTTATTTTACATCCAGTTTTTTTGTGTCACAGTCACTCCAGATAATTGCAAGTACATGCAGTCATATTTGATGTGATGGTTCTGCTCAGATATTTGTCTAGCTACGCCTCTGGACGAGGGGTTTGGGAAGTTGTGTATTCTTATATACAAAAAAAACCCCAAACCCTATATACCTGCCATGTATATAGATTTATATGCAATGGGCTCATTTTATGTTACATCCTCATTTACAAACCACTCGCTCCATGGTGCTATTTGGGAAAGGTCCATTTGCATACTTGATCCATTTCATTTCATTCACTTATATGAATATCAGTTGGAAACTAATGGAAGAATGAGGCCATATTTTGAGGGATGATGTTTATTTATGTGGACTAGAGGTCTTCATATCTTAGAATCATGCTTAAAATAATGTTAAATTGAGTGTTTTCCTTCTGAGCCATTAAATGGATGAAACTATGATCGACTCAGATAATTGTGGGAAGTGCCATTTTTATTTTGATAAAATGTTTGCAAACTCTTCAAAAACATTTTCGCTCAGCTGTGTCTGAAACCCTCCCTGTTGCCCGGAGAAAGTTGATTCAGTGCCAGAAAGACATGACTGCTTTCTATTCGGTTCTGTTTTTTCTAGCAGCCAGCCTTTCCGGTCCACTGTTGCCAGCACTGTAAATTAACACATGCACAAATTGTAGCAGCAGATACTTTTATTAAATTGCTTGTTTACTGGGGCCATTAGCTACGGCCACCACATTTTAAAAAAGCAGTATGATTAATTACAGTTTTATTCTCGGTCTTCTAGGAGAATGAAGAATGCTACTGACCCTAGCTTTGACTCTTTCCCGGGCCTCAATAGCTACTAGAATCCAAATGATCTTGCATCTAGTCCCTAATAATATGAAACATTCATCACCTTGCTCTCAGTCACTTCAAAATTCACTTTGTTCAGTCACTGGCGGTATGCTTGGACAGAAATGAAGCAGTAGGGCAGCATGCCTGTCTGGTTTACCACTAGATTACAGCAACATTTATTGTGTATGAAACACTCCCATGTTAAAGATGTTCACACCTGGGATGACCCACACATGTGAGCTTCAAGAGCCCTCACCTCTCTCTCATGTGGTCGTTTAACTTCCCTGAATACATCAATGAAAATCTGTGGTGGTGAGGTGAAGGGTTCATGTAGCGTTCATGCACCTGGAAACAGTCAGGGCACACCCTGACTGTTGTGTAGGAGCAATGCACACATTGCTCTGTTCTATCCAAGGACATGGACCATGAAAACATGGACCATCTGGGAAGTCAAAATAAGGACATCAGCCGTGGGAAGCTTCCTCAGCCGAAGCTCAAGGCCTGAGAATAAAGATTGTAGTAGATAGAGGCTAGTAAATAGGAATATTAATTAAAGTCATATTATTTTCTTTGTTGATGCCTTTTGCGGTCGGTTGGGGTATGTGATGCGCAGGGGGGAGAGAAATAAAAGAGGTGGAAAAGCTGACAGGGGTGATCCCATCAGCAGACCAGCCTGCTTGCTTGCCTAAAGCCGTGTCCTGTTTTGTATTGAACCGCCACAACTGGCACCCAAACGTGGGGCCCTCAGCACTCACCTCGCCTGGCAAGGGTTTCAGACGCGTCACTCATCCGCTTCGCGGATCCCGGTGAGTATTTTTCATTGTGGTAAGTATGGGAAGTTCCCTCTCTGCTTTGTAAGTGCAACACCGCTGTGAGCTACAGTATTTGTTGCGTAAGGCTCAGCATGACTGTCCCACTAGAGAGCTCACTCTCCTGCTACAGGAGGTGAGTGCCCAGTGCCCATGGTACCCTGAAGCTGGAACCCTTAACTTAGCGGACTGGGAGCGGTTGGGCCAGACATTGCACGAGGAGCCTCGGGCGCCCGTGCAGGCTTTACATGCCTGGCACCTCTGCCGCGACGCGATACAGCGTGTCGCCTCGGACAGACCCTCCCTCGCGAGGCTGGTGATCTCGCCACCCCCGTCTGCTCCTGCAACCATCCCTCCCCCTGCTTCGCCCCCAGGGCCTCTATTACCACCGCCTCCCTGGCCTTCCCCACCGGAGCTGGTGTGTGATCACCCTCCCCCCGTGGGGCCCCCTGGAGGGTCATCCGTGTCTGCTCAGGGGCTTTCGCTGGTGCAACGAATGGTCCATGCAGCGAAGACTCGCTCAGATCTTACAGCGGAGGAGCTGGCTGATCTGGTCTCAGTTTGCCCGGTGACCTGGCAGAATGATGACCAGGGCAACCCCGTGGGCACCTGGACCACTTTGCCATAGTTGGTGGTTAGAGAGGTAAAGAAAGCAATTTGTGAGTTTGGCCTGACTAGCACCTTTGTGCGTGGTCTCATTGAGGGGATAGGTACTGGGTACTCCCTAATCCCTGAGGATTGGAAAACGCTGCTGCGCATGATGTTATCACCCAGTCAGTATGTTATTTGGCTTAGTGAGTATCGGCAGATGGCAGAACGCCAAGCTCAGGTACATAGAGAGCACGGTATCATTTATGAACATTTGGCAGGGGAGGGCCCGTTTGCTACTATTGAGATGCAGTCTCAACTCCCTCAGGCCGTCTTCCCCATTATTTCCACCTGTGCCCAGCATGCTTTCAAGAAGGTCCCGGATTCAGGCAAGCCTACCAAAAGCTTTGTCAGTATCCGTCAGGGTGCCTCAGAGTCCTTTTTGGATTTTACCAACAGATTGCATGAGGCTATTCTCCGACAGGTGGATAACACTGAGGCAGCTCACGAGCTCCTGTTAAAATTGGCAGTTGAAAATGCAAACGAGGATTGCCGCCGTGCTCTCCAGGCAGCGCAAGCCTCTGGTATTTTAGAGCTCTCAGACATGCTGCGGGCATGCCAGAACATCGGCACACAAGCCCATAAGGCTGGAGTTCTGGCTGCCGCCCTGAGAAAAACCGGGAAGGAGGGGAAGCGCTGTTACCGCTGTGGTAAGGAGGGTCATTTTCAGCGGGAGTGCCGCTCAGCTAAGGCACCAGCCCGACCCTCCAAGAAGTGCCCCAAGTGTGGGAAAGGTTATCACTGGGCTAATCAGTGTCGTAGCGGGTCGGGAAACCGCGCGACGGGTCCCCCCCCGAACCCAGGGCCAAACGGGGGTGTTTCCCACTCAGACAACCGCTCCTCTGCCTTAAAATCCATAGACTCTATGAGGGCGGCGACTGCTGGAAGTGCAGGGCTTGATTTGATCATGCAGGAGGACACTGACTTTCGGCTGCCAGGGGAGGTTTGCGCCATACCTACACAGGTGACGGGACCTCTCCCTGCCGGCTTTGTAGGTCTTGTTCTCCCTCGCTCACATGCTGGGAAACAGGGCTTTTTTGTCATTCCAGGGGTCATTGATGCTGACTACACAGGCATTATTAAGGTTCAGGTGTGGACTCATCTTCCACAGTCGCTCCCATGTGGACGGTCAATTGCACAATTGATTTTAGTCCCCTATCAGGTGCCAGCTGCGGAGGATCGAGACCGGGGCGGAGGCGGCTTTGGATCGACGCTGGCTCAGTCGCCATCTCACAGCACGTCCTCTCCACTTGTTGCTCTAACAATGTCGGTCCGCCCCTCGAAACCTCAGTTAACACTTCTCTAAATGATGTTCCCTTTACAGGGCTGGTGGACACTGGAGCTGACGTTACGGTGATTCGTGATCCGGAGTGGCCGGTCAGTTGGCCAACAGTTCCTTCTAAGGAGTTGTGGGGGATTGGGGGTAGTAAACCCGGACGCCAAAGTTTGTCTTGGGTCACGGTCTCTAAACCGGGAGGCCGTGCCCTTGCTACAATCCGTCCTTTTGTGCTCCCTGTCCACCTCAATATTTGGGGCCGTGACTTGCTTACAAAGCTGGACACCACCCTCGATATTAATATCTAATGGCCCAAAACCCTCCCGCACCCACCATGCCTTCAGCATTACTCTTGGTGTGGCAATCCTTAGAGCCCGTATGGATTGACCAGTGGCCCGTCCCTCTAGAGAAGCTAAAAGCGCTTCATTCACTGGTGCAGCAGCATTTGCAAGCACAGCGCTTGGAGAGCTCCACTAGTCCCTGGACACCCCGGTGCTCGTTATTAAGAAAAAGTCGGGTGCTTGGCGGCTGTTACATGATCCAAGGGAAATAAATAAACGCATCCAACCTATGGGCCCCTTGCAATTTGGCTTACCGAACCCGAATTTAATTCCTCAAACCGATCAGCTTTGTGTGTTAGATTTAAAGGATTGTTTTTTCACTATTCCCCTTTGCCCACAAGACCGCGAAAAATTTGCGTTTACGGTGCCACAATATAATAATCAGCGACCCTCTCATAGGTATCAATGGAAAGTCTTGCCCCAGGGAATGCAAAATAGTCCGACCTTGTGTCAGCTCTTTGTGGATCGGGCCCTTGCCCCTTTTCGTGCCCGGTACCCCACACTAAAGGTCTACCATTATATGGATGACATTTTGCTTAGTGGTCCTCAGGTTACGGCAGAACAACTTGAATCTCTGTCCGAGATTCTCGGCCAAAATGGCCTATTAGTGGCACCAGAAAAAATCCAACGCTCTTATCCCTATCACTACTTCGGACATAAGGTTTTACAAACCTATGCTGCTCCGGTTCGTCCGGAATTAATTCTACCTCAACCCCTAACCCTTGTTAAATTACAACAAGTTTTGGGCCATTTAAATTGGATTCGGCCCTACTTTCGTCTCCCCACTTCAATGCTGCAGCCGTTGTTCGAGCTCCTGCGTGGAGCCCGGGCACCGGGTGCGGTTATTGCCATCACTGAAAAGCATACTGCCTGCATTCGACAGATCAATGCAGCATTGAGTCAACAGTTTGTGGACAGACTCCCTGAGGTCCGTCCCTTACGGTTGGTTCTTCTTGCCACCCCTCATACGCCAACTGCGGCTCTGTTTGTACCCCGTACAGACACAGCCGTCTCTATTATAGAATGGCTATACCTTTCATCCACCCCCCCTCAAAATATTTACCCGTATTTAGATGCCCTATCTGATCTTGTTCGTAAAGCCCGCCACCGTGCAATGCAACTTACTGGCACTGATTTAGTTGCCATTGTGCTCCCCTTGTCCCGTACTGAATTTGACTCTTTGTGCCACACCTCCTTGGCCTGGCAGGTTGCTCTTTGTGATTATATGGGAGAGATCTCTTATAATCCCCCTAAAGATCCCCAATTGGTAATTACCCAACAGGTGCCCCTGGTTGTCCATCGTCTTAGTCGCTCTCAACCCATTGTTTCAGCCGTCACTCTTTTTACTGATGGCTCTCCACGTCGCGGTGTTGTCATCTATCAATTAGGTGACCCCCCTCGTTGGCATTCTCGCTTTACGCTGCCTCAGCATTCTGTGCAGCGCTCAGAATTGGCTGCTGTTGTTTTGGCCTTTCAACTTTTTGTTGATTGTCCCTTTAATTTGATTGTGGACACCCATTATGTTTCTCAAGTAATTGATCATTTACCCCTAGCCCTCATTACCCCTCAGGTCGATGCAGACCTCCTTCGCCTGTTTTTGTCTTTACAGTATCTCATCACCACTCGTAATTTCCCGTACTTTGTTGCTCATATTCGCAGTCATACCCCTCTGCCTGGGCCACTCACTGAGGGCAATGCACGCGCCGATCGCACGTTGCGTGGTCAGGTAAATTCCCTTTTTTCTGACCCCATTGAAAGCCATGCCTTTTTTCATCAGTCTGCCTCTGTTTTGGCCCGGCAGTTTCACATTCCTGCTGATCATGCAGGTTCCATTGTTCGTTCCTGCCCCCACTGTGCTGCTGCTGCTCCTACCTTTTCTTATGCCGTTAACCCCCGAGGTACCGCAGCAAATCAGCTGTGGCAAATGGATGTCACTCATGTGCCACAATTCCGCCCCTATTCGTTTTTACATGTCTCCATTGATACCTATTCGGAATTCCTCTGGGCAACCCCACAGCGTGGGGAAGCCACTCCTAAAGTTATTCACCATCTGCTAGCCTGTTTTTCTGTTATGGGCCGCCCGAGCCAAATAAAAACAGATAATGCCCCAGCCTACTGCTCCACAGCCCTTTCCGCCTTTTGTGTCCAATGGGACGTCCGTCTCACACACGGGATCCCTTACAACTCCACGGGCCAAGCCATTGTTGAACGTGCAAATCGCACACTAAAAACCTTGCTTGACAAACAATTAAAACAAGGGGAGCTGCGTCTCCGAACCTTGGGAGACATTCAGCAACAATTGCATATCCTTTTGTTCACTTTAAATAACTTAACGCTAAACGCAGATCAGCAGACCCCCACAGATCGGCATTTTCATAAATCCGAGGTGCTGGAAAGACCACGTGTCTATTACCGTCAGCTGCCTGATCCGCAATGGCTGGGCCCAGTACCTCTAATCACTTGGGGTCGGGGATATGCTGCTGTGTCTCTCCCTGCAGGACCGTTGTGGGTTCCGGCCCGATGTGTGCGACCGGCACTGAAGCAGCATGGCATGGCACCAGGGACTATCGAACCCCATACCGGAGTTTCAGCTGACCCTGGAGGAGGGAGCGGTGCCTCCTGGGTCGACAACGGCGGGACGGAAACGGAAGAGGCGTAGTGTCCCAAGCCAGCCCGTGACATGGGGAGCAGTAAAAGCATTGGTCCCCGTGGCTCAACGACGGCTGGCAGCAAACCAACAGCCAGAGACTCCTGAGACTTTGTTTGTGGCAATTCTTGCCCAAATTACTGCTAATTCTGTATTGATTGTATGCCTTTTGTGCCTGCTATTTCCTGTAGGGGTTGGCTCGGGAGCGCTTTCTCCGTTACGAGCCCGAATGACATATAACCTATGGGAAAGATTGGCTTCAATAGCAAATGTTACCCACTTTTGTTTATCTAATTCTGTAGCAGCTGGAGAATTGTTGGGTACATGCCTTATTCCAGTATGTCATCACCCTGAAGAAATAGGGAATGAGACGATGCTTGCTGCTTACGCGAATCTCTCTTCCCAATACTCTGGTATGGCTAATTGGGGCCCGGCCAATTATACTTTGTCTCACACGGCCATATCCCTCCACACACCGTACCCGGCCGGGGCCAACAATGTCACCTGTGCACGTGTGGTTAACTGCACTAGTACAAGGGTGCCCTTGGGCTGTCGGCAAGTTTCTCAACCCTTTTTAAATTGTTCCCACGCCGTAAATGTTTCATACAATTATGGCCATATCATCCTACCATCAGGATGGTTTTTTACCTGCGGTTCACGCACCTTTAATTATATTCCTGCAAATTTAAGTGATGGCACCCTTTGCTGTCTTAGTAGAATGACACTTATATTGCCTTTTGCTGGTCAAAAACGTAGTAGAAGAAGTGTACCCCTTTCAGATGATTGTATTGCAGATGTTGAGCTTTTCAGTCGTGCTGAGTATACTGCTTTAGCGGCCTCTATTGTTGGGGTCCCCGCGCTTGCCATTTATACAGCCAGAACTTTAAATAACCTGGCATGCTTTGCGGCAAAGGCAATTAATACAACATCCCAGGCAATTGCCCTACTTAACACAGAGCAACATGAATTAAGGGATGCAATTTTGGATAACAGAGCAGCCATTGATTTTTTGCTCCTGAAACACCATCTAGGCTGCTCCACGTTTCAGCACATGTGTTGCTTTAATTTAACTGATAATAGTCGCTCCATAGAAACTAGACTGGCCGAATTGGCCAATCTTACAGCACACATACGCCAAGATCTGGGGTTTGAGGGCTTTTGGAATTGGCTTACAGGATGGCTGCCCTCTCTAGGATGGCTGCGACAACTTTTCGGTTATGCTGTGTTTGTAATTGTTGGGCTTATATTTTGCTGCTGCTGTATACAATGTATTCCCTCCTTGCTAAGGCTTTGCAGAGATCCGCCCTGGTAGGCTCCCCGAGTTATGTCCTTGTCTGTCCGGGAGTTGAATCACTTACAAAAGCAAATTGATGGCTACCATGAGATGGCCGAGCATAATAATAACAAAAGGGGGGATGAAGGGTTCATGTAGCGTTCATGCACCTGGAAACAGTCAGGGCACACCCTGACTGTTGTGTAGGAGCAATGCACACATTGCTCTGTTCTGTCCAAGGACATGGACCATGAAAACATGGACCATCTGGGAAGTCAAAATAAGGACATCAGCCGTGGGAAGCTTCCTCGGCCGAAGCTCAAGGCCTGAGAATAAAGATTGTAGTAGATAGAGGCTAGTAAATAGGAATATTAATCAAAGTCATATTATTTCCTTTGTTGATGCCTTTTGTGGTCGGTTGGGGTATGTGATGCGCAGGGGGGAGAGAAATAAAAGAGGTGGAAAAGCTGACAGGGGTAATCCCATCAGCAGACCAGCCTGCTTGCTTGCCTAAAGCCGTGTCCTGTCTTGTATTGAACCACCACAAATTATATTACTTTATTTCTTTATTAATTGAGTCCCTTATCAGTGTAACGATGCTGGTTCTGGCGGGACCCAATGGAGAGTGCCCATTCAGATCAAATAGCTTCAAGCAGGGCAGTTACAGCCCAAGGCTGGGGTTTCTGTGCACACCAGGGCAAAGCAAACCAGCCAGACAGAAAAGACTTTGCTTTTACCCCACTGGCTAACCACAAGTCACACAAGCAATTCCCTTAGACATCAATATCTGAAGCAACCACCGAACTTGATCTGAGGTTAGAAAATTATTTTAACTTTGTTAAAAGGGTATTATCTAGACCGTCCCTGACAGTGTTTGTCTAACCTGCTCTTAAAAATCTCCAAAGATAGAGATTCCACAACTTCCCTAGACAATTTATTCCAGTGCTTTACTACCCTGACAATTCAGAAGTTTTTTCCTAATGTCCAACCTAAACTGCCCTTGTTGCAATTTAAGCCCGTTACTTCTTGTTCTATCTTCACAGGTTAATGAGAACAATTTACCTCCCTCCTCCTTGTAACAACCTTTCATGTACTTGAAAACTGTTATCATGTCCCCCGCTCAGTCTTCTCGTCTCCAGACTAAACAAGCCCTTTCCCTCTCCCCCTCCCCCCAGTCTTCCCTCATAGGTCATGTTTTCTAGACCTTTAATCATTTTTGTTGTTCTTCTCTGGACTTTCTCCAATTTGTCCACATCTTTCCTGAAATGTGGTGCCCAGAACTGGACACAATATGCCAGTTGAGGCCTAATCAGCGCAGAATAGAGCAGAAGAATTACTTCTTGTGTCTTGCTTACAACACTCCTGTTAATACATCCCAGAATGATATTTGCTCTTTGTTTTGAAACAGTGTTACACTATTGACTCATGTTTAGCTTGTGACCCACTATGGCCCCAAGATCCCTTTCCACAGTACTCCTCCCTGGGCAGTCATTTCCCATTGTGTATATGTGCAACTGATTGTTTCTTCCTAAGTGAAGTACTTTGCATTTGTTTTCATGGAATTTAATCCTATTTACTTCAGACCATTTCTCCAGTTTGTCCAGATCATTTTGAACTTTAATCCTATCCTATCTATCTAATCAATCGTCATCTTAGTGTCCAACTTGGTTCTGAGTGCTTACAGTTCACTACCTGACAAACGAGGTATTTTTTTAAAGGAATTCCATATTTTAACATAATTTACTGTGAAAGGCATACAGTTCCCTGCAAGCCAATAAGGTCTCGTTGGTACAAGGAAAGTCTTGAAAAGATTAACTCTACCATTCAGCTGAGATGAGTCCTTCTTTTTATGGAGAAAATAGAATATCACGGCTGTTTTCATCATTTTCATCGTGATAAAGGGCAGGCAAGTGGATTTTGTCAATCAGGTGTTTTAACTGTTCCAGAAATTTTGCGAGGTTCAGCTCTTTCCATCAGTGGAGACTGAATACAAAGAGCCAGATCCTCAGTTGGTCTAAATAGTCATAGCTCCATTGAGAGGTCTGCTGAGAGAAATTTGGAGGCCCAGTAAATTATGTTTTCCCCCTCCCCTTTCACCCTATAGTTAGATAGTTTTGCGGGGGCACTGAGCTCAGGACCTCAGTACAATTGTTCCACACCCTTCCCGCTCTCATCAGCCCTGTCTATTGATAATTCACACCAGCTGAAGGTTTGCCCAGTAAGAAGATTTGCTGAATGATGAGTTGCAGTAAGTTCCATTGTTTAAAATGTTTAAAAATTTTACTTATTTTCCTCACTTTACTCATGTGAGTGGAACCCTTGACTTCAAAGGAATCATTCATGTGAGTAAATTTAGGCATTTTTATTTTATATATGTCTATATATGCAAGTTTATTTATCTATTAACTGTTTGTAGAATCAGGGCATTAGATGCTATTCATAGGATATTAGTCATAACAAAATAAATGGTTTATATTGAAGAGGGAGAAAATATAATTGTTGATTGCCCGTGTTGATTAGACTTTGATACAAAATATTTAAGGCTGGGATTTTCAAAGGTGTCTGAGGGAGTTAGACACCCAACTCCATTACATTTCATAACTCCTTTCGGATCCTTTGCAAATTCAAATCCAAATAGGGAGGGGGACTAAATTTAGGTTATGAAAAATGAAAAATCAGAACACCCAAAACAAACAGTCAAACAAAAATTCAGAACATTCACTGTAAAAGTCATTGATAGATTTCAAGGTAGGGACAACTTTTTCAAAAGTGGCTTCTAATTCTGAATGCCTCAAATTTGAGACCTCAGCATTAATCCATCTGTGAAGGAAACTTTTGGCCAGCAGTAGGAACCTGATATTTTTTTCTGAAGGTGTTTTAGAAACTCGGCATATTTCAGTTTTGCTGTATTTGTGGGGCTTGCGGTCTGTTGTGTGGGAGTGAGGGTACCTGGATTCTGTGCTGAGCTCTATTAGCGATGCGTAGAATAGCTGTTGTATCAAAGGACCAGGAATCAGTACACTTGGGTTCTATTCCCATTCTTTGAGGGGAGTTAGGATCGTGGTTGGAGCAGAGCGGGGGCTGAGAATCAGGGCTCCTGGGTTCTATTAACGGTTCTGGTCGAGAAGTATGTTCGAATGACTAAACGGGGAGAAGAATTGCAGACTCCTGGCACAGCTGGTCAAAAATGTTTGAAATTCACAGTTTTGATGAAATTCTTCATCAGAATTTAAAATTCTGATAAAAAAGGGATGCATTTTTTGATTATTTTTTTTTTTAGGAAAATTGCTTCCTTTTGTTCTTTGGTCCTCTCTGGCCCTGAGCTTTGCTGTAATTGGCACATTGCATGACCTTGCACACCTCAGTCTCAATTGGTCAAAGGAGGTTGCAACTGACTCATTTTCAACCACCCAAAATGAATGCTGGTTTATAGATGTAAATGATTATTTATGCTCCAAAATTGAGTAGCTGTCCTCTGAACTGCAACTTTGTATAACATCAGGTTTCAGAGTAACAGCCGTGTCTGTAGTTCACGAAAGCTCATGTACAGCTTTAGTCTGTAGCTCACGAAAGCTCATGCTCAAATAAATTGGTTAGTCTCTAAGGTGCCACAAGTCCTCCTTTTCTTTTTGTATAACATCCCCACTCCAACTTGGGACTTCAGCAGGCTTAGAACCTGAGACTTTCTGCATAAAAAGAATTAAAGGTCCTCTTGCATTGTAGGAAGGAAATTGACAGGTACAAATCTCACGTGTTCAGTATTGACCTAAGTCTGCTCCCACTGACTCAATGACAAAAATCCTATTGACTTCCTTCCTCGGGAGCAGAAATAGGCCTATACTGAGAACTTTTGAAAAGCTCACCCTATTTAGCAGGGATTTTCAAAAGAGACGATGGGGTTTTGTTCAATTCTAAAGGAATCACAGATTGTGCTGAATGCCTAACACCCATAGGTCTCATTTGAAAATGATTTGGCTCCTGAATCCTGAAGAATTTACAGGAAAAATGTTGTTTTTTCTGTTGAAATTTTTCAGGGTTTTGTCAAAAGGACAACCCCCACCCCCCACACACACCCCGAAAACAACTTTGTATTTGAAAATTTTCAATTTAAAACAACAAAAATATCAATTAAAATAAAATCAATCTTGGGCTTTGGATGCTGACCGTGGAAAAAACATGTTTCATTGACAAAAACTAAAAATTGTGTTTTTCAAGGAACACCTGAAAATGGAATTTCTATCCTGAAAGTTTCTTTTTGGTCCAAAAGCCACGTTCCACTGGAAAAAAAGTTTCCACAGGAAAATTTAGGACAAGCTTAAATTCACCCTGTGAGCAGGAAGGCTCCAGAAATGTAATAGCAATAGGATATTTTCAGCCTTAAACCATTATTTCCTGCCTCTTTTAATTATCTGCTCTTTCTGTGCATCAAAATCATCTGTAACCCACAAAGCCACAGTTGTGTTTAATCAGTTTAATTTCATGTCTTCATTTGTTTTGGCAGGTAAAACAGCTGACCACACTGGAAAAGGGCTATCACACCAGTGTGAAGGAATTTACTCTCCTGGGATTCCCTGCGACCCAATATTTGCAGATCTCGCTCTTTGTGCTCTTCCTTGTCACAGGAAATGTGGCGATCATAGTCCTAGTGGCAACCAGCCGTCACCTTTGCACCCCAATGTATTTCCTTCTCTGAAATTTCTCCTTCCCGCAGGTATGGCAGACCACAGCTTGTATCCCAAAGACGCTTGCCAACCTTGTGTCCCAAAGCAAATCCATCTTCTTCGTCAGCTGTGTCCTACGGGTGTATTTTGTTTTCTCCCTAGGATGCACAGAGATTTTCTCTTGGCTGCCATGGTCTACGATTGCTATTTGGCTATATGCTATCCTTTGCTCTACAGCTCCATCCTGAACAGCACCTTGACTGCTCAGCTGGCTGTTGGCTCTTGGTTGTGTGGTTTCCTGGCTATTTGTGTCCCAGCATTTCTGATCACCAGGTTGTCCTTCTGTACCCTAGTGTCATCAATCACTTCTCTGGGGACCTAGCACCGTGGATAGTTCTTTCCTGCACAGATACCTACCTTATTGATCTGGTGGCCTTTATCATCTCCTTCATCGTCATCCTGGGCTCCTGTGTCATGACACCTCTCTCCTACCTTTACATCATCTCCACTGTACTGACAATCCCATCAGATAAGGAATGGAGAAGGGCCTTTTTAACTTGCTTTTCCCATCTCACAGTTGTGATTATCTGGTACGGTTCGACCATTTTCCTACATGTCAACCCTTCCATGCAGAACTCATTGGAATTGACCAAAATAGTCACCGTCTTGAATACTATTGTCACACCCCTGTTGAACCCTTTCATCTACACACTGAGGAACCCAGAGGTAAAAGAAGCCCTGAAACATGTATTCAGGGAAGCGATGTTTTTCAAAATGTGCTGGAGGTCATTGGCTGTCACAGAAAATGTGGTGAAAGAAAAATGAGTCTGCACATGGAAGATATACCAAAGTTGATAGGGTATTGAAAAAACAACAACAATCCCTGAGGGCCAGAAGTCTAAAGATAATTAGCTGCCCAACTCCAATGGAAATCAGTGTGAGTTAGTTGACTAAATACCTTTAACAATCTGGTCCTTAGTGTCTCACATCCTTGAACATTTACAGCCAGATTGTTAAATGTATTTAGGTGCCTAATGGGATTTTCTATGAGTTTTAAGGGCCTAGATACTTTTTAAAACCCCACTAAGCACCTAAATACCTTTCAAAATCCAGCCCTTATGCATTGTTATCCTCTTACTTTGTATTTAATTTAAAATGAAACAAATTGCACATGTGCCAATTATTTATTTCTATTAAAGCCTGGCCTGTGGAGAGGATAGAGATATCGACAGGCTTGGCAGAATTCAATTTTTATTTTTTATAATTTTGACAGAGAATATCAAGGTTTATTTGTGAGCATTTTTTTAAAAAAAATTGTCTATTTGTATTTTCACACTTGTGGGAAATTACTGTGGCGTGTCAGACAACAAGGTGGGTCAAAGAATAATTATTTAACGACAACTGGTTTTTTGGACCTTTTTTTTTTTTGGGCGGTTGACGTTCTGCGTGGCAAAACTGGCATTTCCCGACATTTACTGATAAAAATTTAACCCTTCCAAACCAAGGTAAGATAAACCCACAGGAACCTCAAATCAAGACCCCAGTGGATTTTGAAGGGGATTCAGAATAAAGTTCCGGTTCCAGTTCCAGACTGGGTAAAAACCCAGATGGGTATTTTTGTAGGCTTCTTTTTTTCTTTGTTTTTAGTACACGGGCATTCCAAAATTTTGGAAAGATTGAATTCACACAGATTCTGCCAGTTTGGACTGAAAATATGTGAGAATAGCTTACAAAATTTTGATGATGTCAAAACTGAATCCAGAATCTTAGTCCTGATTCACCTTTAAAATCACAGTGGGAGTGGAGGGGGATCCCCACCCCCCCACTCCCTGATACCCCCTTACCCTTGCTGCGAGCATCTCAGCAAGGAGAGGAGACGTCGTTAGAAATCATGAGATTGGCTTTAAATAATAAATGTTGGGTTCTTTTGATTTGCTGTCTGGTTTTTGAGTCTGTAGGGTGCACTTCATGTTTTTATGCTTTTCTCTGTAACCATGAGTGTGCCCTGGTGGAAAGAGGACTGGACTGCAACTAGGAGAATGAAGTGAGCTGTAGCTCATGAAAGCTTATGCTCAAATAAATTGGTTAGTCTCTAAGGTGCCACAAGTCCTCCTTTTCTTAGTTCTATTCCTGGCTCTGCCATTGGCTTGGTGGATGACTTTGGACAGGTAATGGTGTTAGGGGGCTGTATAGTCTGCAGTCAATCAGGAAGTGAGTGGGTGGTTGGGTGTGTGGGCAGGGGGAAATGGGAACTGTGGATGGGGAAATTGGAATCATGTTTGGCTAACGGCAGGAATGGAAGAGGGAGACAGGTGTAAGGCTCTGTGGTATCAGAGCTGGGAAGAGGGACACTAAGGAAGGAAACTGGAATCATGCTTGCTGGAACTTCACCCCAATAAACATTGAATTGTTTGCACCTTTGGACTTCGGGTATTGTTGCTCTCTGTTCATGTGAGAAGGACCAGGGAAGTAAGTGGGTGAAGGAATAAGCCCCCTAACAAATGGCTTCTCTCTGTGCCTCAGTTTCCACATCTGTAAAATGGGGATAATGATTCTCACCTCCTTTATATAGTGCTTTGTGATCTATGGATGAAAAGAACTACCGAAGAGAGAGGGATAATGATTATGTAAAAGAAAATATGAAAGCTGATCTGTTGATTCAAGCAGTTGAGATTTGAAGAAAAACAACAAATATTGTGAGGCAGACATTAAAAATCATAAGAAGATCCTAGCCACACTGACGTCAACGACAGAACTTAATTTCAGTGGGGCCAGGATTTCACCTTACATTGTCCAGAATTTTATCTTAACCCAACATTCAAACCCTTTGAGGCTTGCCTGCTGTCTTGGGCCAGACCTTCAACTGCCAATTTACAGTAGATTAGCATCCAGTCTACCAAATGTACTTAAAACATAAGGATCTGCTATGTACAATTAATATCGCTTCATAAAATAACATGGAACTGGTTAAGATTTTGTGCCATCTGATTTACCTAATATTCACATAAAGATCATTGTAAGTGGTCACTCACTGATTCACATAAGCAGTGTCCATGTTTCCATTGAATCTTGAGCCCATTGAGTTTCGTGAGTGTAAATTCTAACGTTTCCATGCACTCACAGGTGTTAGAATCATGAAATGCCACCGAAATGTGGTGCTTTTGTGGATAGCTATCACTTTGGGCCTGGTGGAGGCTGTTTCAAAATGTTAAAGGTTATGAAAGTGATATGTACAAGGAAGATTATGTCCCCAAATCATTCTCAACCAATTTAGTTTATTCTGTGAATTCTACTTTTGTGAGACACTATGCACTTGATTAGTCTGAATATATTTATTGTTGGAATACCTAGATAGTACGATAAATTAGATTAGATAGATAGATGTGTCTGGGGACACAGAGAGAGAGAATTTTTGTTAACTGTGATCTCCATACAGTTAATACACCTTCATTTCCCCTGATACTTGAATAGAATTTTACTGGTAGCTTTGGTTTCTCTTGGCAATCATGGATGTTTCAAATGGAATTTCTAGATTGTGCTTCACTGGACCATCGGACCACCTGAAACAATTCAGGAAATATCATTTGATGGTTCACAAGGATAAAAGAATAATTCAAGTTACTGATTTCACAACGTACTCAACTCAGTGTACAGTGATAGCAAGACACAGAAACACAGCAATTAATGTGAATGAGGGACCTGATCACCTCATACGATATGATTTTTATTGTGCGCTTTTTGTCTAATATGCAATATAAATCCCAGGCTCATGGTTTGAGGATCTGAGTATTTAAATTAAAGACTTATTTATCCTTCCTATGGAGTGATTATCAAGTTGGGATACAAGCTTGGGTACTGATGTTACAAAGGGACATTGAACCAAATTCACATCTGGTGTAACTCACTTGACTTTGGAGAATTTGCCCCAGTGTCTCACAGGAACAGAGTGGGTGGACAAAAATCTCCTTCAACATGAGCTCTATATATATACAAAAGAGGGATACACATTACACTTTAAAGTAAGAGGACTGCAGTTACAGTGCAATGGCCCTCTGAGCTGAGCGGTGACTGCGCCTAAGGCTGTGACTTCCTCTGCCTCCATCAGAGGGGAAGGGCCCGTCCCCCTCCCTGCACCCAGATGGGGCCGGTCGCTGAGCTGAGAACCAAGCTCCCACCCCAGAGCAACCAGCTCAGGATGGCACGAACTCTCCTTCTGCTTCTGCTGGGTAAGTGACCTCCCTCGGCCCGCATCCCTCTGTCTGTCTGTCTGGAGATCCCCCCGTCCAGCATCCCTCCATCCCTCTGCACCCCCATCCCCTCCCTGGAGCTCTCACCTCTTCTCTTCTCTTCTCTTCTCTTCTCTTCTCTTCTCTTCTCTTCTCTTCTCTTCTCTTCTCTCTCCAGATTCTCCCCAGACTGGAGTCCCCCGCAGGTAACAACCTCTCCTCTCCTTGCTGAGAGGCTTGTAGCGAGGGTGAGGGGGTATCAGGGAGTGAGGGGTGGGGATCCCCCTCCTCTCACACTGTGATGTTTGGAATCACTGCTGTGAGACGTGATATTAACAAACGTACAAACATCACTTTTCACAGCAGCAGACTTACTCGCAAGCAAAAAAAAAGCAACCAAAAAAGCAAAAGAAACAATTAAACAAAGACAAGAACATGCAAAGCACCTTACTTGTGTTTCTATTCGGTGCCACAAGTTCTCCTTTTCTTTTTACTGTAAGGAGAGTGATCACTTAAGATGAGCTAATACCAGCAGGAGAGCGGGGGTCGGGGCGGGGGGGTGGAGAAAACCTTTTGAAGTGATAATCAAGGTGGGCCATTTCCAGCAGTTAACAGAAACGTCCGAGGAGCAGTGGGGGGTGGAGGGGAGGAAATAAACATGAGGAAATAGTTTTATTTTGTGTAATGACCCATCCATTCCCAGTCTCCATTCAAGCCTCAGTTAATTGTATCCAGTTTGCAAATTAATTCCAATTCAGCAGTCTCTCGTTGGAGTCTGTTTTTGAAGTCTTTTTATTTGAATATTGCGACCTTTAGGTCTGAGATCGAGTGACCAGAGAGATTGAAGTGTTCTCCGACTGGTTTATGAATGTTATAATTCTTGACATCTGATTTGTGTCCATTTTTTCTTTTACGTAGAGACTGTCCAGTTTGACCAATGTACATGGCAGAGGGGCATTGCTGGCACATGATGGCATATATCACATTGGTAGATGGTAATGGCTGCTTTGCCGGGCTCACCTTTCTCCCTCCGTCAGGTTGGCCAATGGGGATAATGAGCCTGGAGATCTCATTCCCACTGCTCTGAGTGCTGCCCATGTGCACACGACCCAGCTCAGCTCTTCCTGTATCCCAGGAACGTCTTCATCTTCTGGGATCCTCATGGCAGCAGTGGGATGATTTATCGGAGTTCCTTAGTCATGGGGCCTTTCTCTCTCTTTAGTTTCAGAGCCAGCGTCCTGGAATCGTCTCCTGGTGCGTGGAGTGGTGAGGGTGGTGGGGGTGCTAGTCTCACTCTACCTATGTGGGTTTTGGAAAGGTAGAGGAAAAGTGTTTGCCTACTCGCAACTCATCTTCAGGAAGCTGCTGACTCATCCCTCCCTGCAGCCTGGAAGTCGGCAGGATTCCCAGGAATCTGAGCTCCCCGCAGTGTGTGACAGGGACGGGGACCAGGCCCAGGGAACCAGAAACAGGAATCAAGACCCAGCCCTGGAGAATGGGGAAGGAGACCTGCTAATGGAGGACAGACGCTTCCCCCAGGAACCCAGAGGAAGGGATCCATTAGGTGGGGACACAGGTGTGGCCCAGGAAACTGGAGCAGCGTTGCCAATCCTCCAGGGTGACTGGGAGTCTGCAGTAATTAAAGATTAATTGTCATGTGATAAAATCTTCAGGAATACGTCCAATTAAAATTGGCAACCCTAAACCGGAGTGGGGGGAGGGACAGACTTGGGCTCGGGAACCAAATGGAGACAGACTTGGGCTCGGGAACCAGCGAGAAGAGCTGATCCCTCCTATGATGCCCCTCAATGGTGGGGACTAGACTGGGTGAAACTTTTCATCTAAACCTATTTGAGGTGAAAAATGCAGATTCAGCAGTTTGCGAATTCGTATCCGGTCTGCTGAATTGTTCACATCCAGACCCTCCCCCCAGTTCTTCACACGTCAAAGCATTTCGTTTAGACACTTTCCAAACAAACCATTTTGATTTTTCAGCTTGAAATAATTTTTTGTTTAAAAATGTCTTTCAGTTTTATTTTAAAAATTCAAAAAGTTACAACCCTTGAAATGTTCCTGGGTGTTTTGTTTTTTTTTTAAAGCTTTTTGGTTCATCAAAAATTTGGAAAAATGTTCGTTTTGTTCAGCCTGAAACCAGTTTTTTTCCATCTCTTTTTTTGGAATTGCCAGCGACCCAAAAATTCTGTTTGCCCAGCTCCAGGGGCGGGTGAGGATTTTGGCAGTTATATTGTGGGTCTCTGAGTCTCCTTGTTGCTCAAAGTTTTCTTACTGTAATAAATTAATTTGGGATGAGGGCAGGATGGGCAAAAGCTTCCTAAAAGTGTGTGGGGGCTGCTGGCACCCAAACTGTGGCCCAGCCCCTCTGCCACCCCTTCTCCTCGAGGTCCTGCCCCTCAAACTGCCCCTTTCCCTGGGCCCCCCCCTCACGCAGCCTTTCTCTCTGAGCTCCCACTTCACACCGCCCCTTGCCCCCAAACAACCCCCCGCCCCCCCCGTTCCCTTCTCTCCCCACTCATCCAGTTGCTCACACTTATGGCCAGTAAAAAGTGGTGGGCCCTGGTCCCCCCTGTTCCGGCACCCCTGGAGGAGAGTGGGAGAGGATGAAGAACTCCTTTCAAATATAACCCCCCCACACCTCCCCCCGACCTCAAAAAAGCACAATTTGCCAGCAACTGCAAAACACGCACCTAACCTATCCGGGCCAGTCACGTTGTGTTGTGTGTGACATTCCCGTCCTGGGGCGGTTTATGTCTTTGAGAATGTGAACCCTGCAGGCCTGGGTGTTTCTCTACGTAATGTGACCTCAGTGCTCCTGATGAGAGCCGTTGTTTGTAAATGTTTCAGTAGCAGACATATTTATTATTCATGTACATACAGACATTTATTCATAATTAGAACTGGTCAAAAATAGCAAGGGTGGAGAGGTTCATGAAAATTGAAGAAGAAACCACTCGCCCCCCTGCCGGCCCCCCCGCATAGTCTTCAAACTTATTTGCAAATGTTTTTAATTATCAAAGTTTTGTTTAGTTTTGGTGGGAAAAACTCCACGTTCTCTCTCAAGTGGGCAGAGAAATCCAAAATGTTTTTTTTAAAAGGGAACTTTGTTCAAATGGTCAATGTAATCCAAAGTAGCATTTTTAGTTCAAAGGTTGCATTGTCCGTGTAAAACCCTTTTGGACCAGCTCTATTACTGTATAACAGGATGAGTTTATTTTTCGTGATGCATTGTTTGGGCCAAGTTCCGAGTGGCATTTCAGTTTTTGCACAGCTCTTCTCTTCTTGCGTCTGCACCTCTCATAAGCTGTGGCCTTAATCTTGGCCCTGGAAACACTTATGTGCATGTTTCACTTTAATTACTGCTGTGAATACTTCCATTTCAATGGGACAACTCTGAGGCCGGGTTTACGCTACAGCCCTATATCAGTGTAACTACATCAATTATTTAATTTTCTTTCTTTCATATGTGAAAGTTCTTGAGAGGTTAAAGTAGGTAAAATACATGAACAGGTTGGGACAGTCCAAGTTTGTCTGTGCAAAGTGACAGCAGAGATGTGGGATCTGCTAGTTTTCCATAAGTCTCTCAGGGTTCCCCAGGATAACTTTGGGAATCTCTGTCTTGCATCGGGAATGTTCCCTGAAAGTGTCCAAACAGCTCAGAGATACAGAACCATTCCCTGGATCCATTCTTATAGCTGTCTTCCCCGGAAAAGAGTCTGGCAAGTGTTTCTGTCAGCTCATTGCTAAGTTATCTGTCAAAACACTAGAGTTTTCAGGTGCCTAAGTAGCCCCTGGAATCATGGTAAAATTATCCTCCCCGCCAGCACCAAAATTGGAAATGGTGCCCCGGAGTGCACGGTACTCTACCGTTCTTCCCACATGGGAGCTGCATTAACAGGCAACTCTGCAAGTTATCTGCATGCCTCTGCACGTGACCCCCACGCCTCTCCATTTCCTTAGCCACATGTATCCTGTCCCCATGCTGGTGGCTAATCCAGAAAAAGAGGGAAAGAGCTCACCACTGCTACCACCTGAGGGATGTGTTGGGTTGAGATCAGCTGGTCAAAGCAGGCAATAGGGACAGAATCTGAGACTTGAAGCTCCTCGATTGACCTCTGACCTTTCTAGACCTGCCCTTCAATCAGACACAGCGATTGTAAAGTTGAATGTGATCGTAACTAGACCCATTTTAAACCCTTCACCACACAAGAAAAAGCCCGTAGGATTCATCATGAACTATTTATTTCTCCTCCCCTGGATTCCTGCACCCATCAGCCACCTTGGAGCTTTCCCTGGTCTGTCCCAGCTGGGCTCACTTGATGGCAGGAGGTCAGCGGATGGTCCAGCTTTGCTCTTTCGCTTCCATTCTTCACGTCTTTGGATGGCTGCATTTGCAACTGAGCAGCCTGATGGAAACACTGAGTCCTCTGTCTCAGCAGGCAGGCCCAGCCGCCAAAGCCAAAGACTCCCTGAGAACAGGGGGAGGTTCGCCTGAACTCTCAGGAGTGGAGGCTGGGCCCATAGGGTTACCATATTTGAACTTTCAAAACAGAGGACACTCCGGTGGCGGGGGGGGGGGGAGTGGTAGCCCTGCCCCCTATCTCCTCCCTACCACTTCCTGCCCCCTGACTGCCCACCACAGGGCCGCCAACCCATCCAACCCCGCCTGCTCCTTGTCCCCTGATCGCCCCCTTCCAGGACCTTGCCCTCTATCTAAGCCTTCCTTCTCCCTGTCTCCAACTGCCCCCTCCTGAGACCCCTCCACCCTAACTGCCCCCCTAGAACTCCACCCCCTACGTGTCCCCTGACTGCCCTGCCCCCTATCCGCACCCCCACCCCCTGACAGACCCCCGGCTCTCCCACACCTATCCAACCACTCCTGTCCCCCGACTGCCCCCGCAGAACCCCTGACCCATCTAATCCCCCATGTTCCCTGCCCCTGACTTCCCCCCAAACCTCCGCCCCATCCAAACCCCCCTGCTCCCTGTCCCTTGACTCCCCCATCCCCTCTCCATATGCCCACCCCCTGACAGGCTCCCCCCAGAATCCGTGACCCATCCAACCCCTCCCTGCTCCCTGGCTGTCCCTTGGGACCCCATGCCCCTTCTCCAGCCCCCCCAGCCCCCGTACCCTGCGGCTCAGAGCACTGTGTCTGGGGTGCGGAGCCAGACACAGTTCAGCGCTCCCCCGCAGAGCGTGCAGCTCCCCCCCCAGCCTCCAGAGTGCTGCATTGGGAGGGAAATCCTGGACCTTTGGAGAGTTTGACAAATTCCTCCCGGAGGGCGATTTAAAACCCCAAAAGCCTGGACATGTCCGGGAAAATCTGGATGCATGGTAACCCTACCACAGGGACTCCAGGTTCGGCAGCTGCAGCCACCTGTATGGTGAATCCTCCGACTCATCGCCAAACAGCTCTTCCCCATTCTGCAACCTGGCCCCACGGTCTGACCGTGCAGGAGAACAGAAACCCTTTGGGACAGCAGGAGAGTCTCTTCAATGCCACGCCCTCACCGTGAAACACGACTACGCTGCCCCCAGGAGTCTCTCAAGGAGCTGCCGGCTCAGTCACTGGGCACCCACTCGTAATGGTCTCGGGCAGTGGCATTGCAGAGGGAGCTGAGCAGACCGTCCCTTCTGTGACTTCCTGAATTGCTGCCAGGACGGATTCTCCTCTGTGCTAGGGAGAGTCCCAGAGAAAAAGCAGCTGTGGTGGGGGAGGAGGCAAGACAAACACTCCCCCTGAGCCCTTGACTAGCAGGCAAGCAGGACTCTGGGAGCCAAGGGATCGGTGTGTCTTGCTGGGAGAGCAGAGCTGGAGAGCAGAAAAGGGCATTGGAGGAATTGAAGAAAAGTCAGTGTCATGGCTGGGTCATGGGCACCCAGACCTAGTGGTCAGAGGCAGAGTCCACACTCACAAGACAGGAGTCGAGAGTCAGCTGGGTCAGGACACGGGAAGAGCAGAAGCAAAAAACCAAATTGTGTTCAGAACCTCAAATCAGATGAGTCAACCCGAGTCCGGATGCCAGGAAATCAAGCCTGGGGAGTGGGAGCATGAACAGCCAACAAACGGTCCAGAGCCGGGGAGGAGCGCTGCTGTTCAGACAGCTTCTTGTTCCTGCTGCTGGTTTAATTAGGTCCCGGGGGCCATTTAGCTGCCCTGGGACTCTGCCAATAGGAGCCTCAAACTGGGTCTGGACTTCGTCAGTCCGAGCTTAAGCAGTTTTTCATAGGCTTCCAGGTGGCATGCTGGAGGGTGACTCCTCCCAGGAACCCTGCAGACCCGGGTTAATGACCCATGGGTCATGACAGTGAGTGATCTCTCCCCGCTCAAACCTCCTGCACGAAACAGTCTCCAGGGTCCCGGATGCATCCTCTGAGAAGAAAAAAACACAGTCATGAAGATTCAGTTTTAGTCACTACAAAGTGTGTTGTGTTTTGTTTCTCTCTTTGAAATTTGTCTCTTTCTCTTGATTAGTATCACTAAAATCTCTTCTTTGTCACTATGCCTCCCAAACCACCTCAGTGTTATGTGTTCAAGTGAAGTGTGAGTCTCCAGCCTACCCAACAGGCTGAGCTGTGCCCTGTCTCTCTGAAGGTAACGAATAATTTGTGAGTGGTGCTGGGCCCAGAGTTCAAGGGCAGTTCACCAGACATCTCGTGTGAAGCCCAAAGAGACCAAAGGAGCAGGAGAGATTCTGGCCCCACTGACCCATGGGAACTTCCCACAGAAGAGGCTACCAGGGCTCCAGACACAGCCACCGTGGGTGTGTACCAGAGTTCACTCACTGCTAGATGCTGGCCAGGCCTCGTGTCACCGCTTTCTAGCTGGGCTAGCAACCCCGCTGATACTCACTCTTGCACTTTGTTGGCTGAGAACTCAGCCCTCCAACCTGGTGACTGGCCTTTACTCCACTCCTTCCTGTGTCGTGCTCCTTCCAAACAAAGTCCAAAAATGTCTTGAACAGAAACAAGGCCTTCCACCCTCGTGGGGAGTTCTTCCTCAGCCTGATTTTGCTTCGGCCTGCCCTTCTGGGTTTCTAGGGTCTTCTATGTCCCCTTCCTTAGGGACGGTGAGAGAAGCCAGTCCTAACCTGGACTCCAGGGTTTGGCCCAAGGCCGTCTACTGAACAGCTCACTCTGCTTCTGTACTTTTGCTGCTGTTTTCGCTTGTGTCCCCTCAGGTGGGGTTCACTTGGTCATCAATTTGGCCTAGCCCCAGGCTAGGCAGCCATAGGCCAAGCCACCCTGTTAGATACCCTCCTCCTTCCAATCCGGTCCAGCCCAGCTGACAGGTTGGCTGAAGGGATGGTGAAACCCCATTGCTGATCAGAAGGAGGTCAGAGTCTGTTCTCTGGGAGCTGAAGGTCCGTTTGTCCCGCTGCGGGAAGTGGAGCTGGAGAGCGGAGATGTTAGGTGAAAGAGACTGCATGATGGAGTTGGAGACTGAGGGACGAGAGCCTCCTCCCAGAAACGCTCCCAGGAGAACAGGTTTGAGGAGTTCTATGAAGAGCCTCTTGCTAGGAAAAAAACAAGGGTGGCTCATTGATGGAGATGTCTCTGTCCCCAGGGATGGGGGAAGCTCCCAGCCAGGCTATGCAGCAGGGATCCCATTTCTCCCCCAAGAAACCCATATGCCCAAAGAACTCAATGGCTCTTACCTCCATGAGGGAGCGGGCTCTTCCCTCTCAGCCTCTTTGAGAACTACCACTGCTTGGTTTCCTAGGACAAGGGACCTGTCCCCACTGCTCCCTGAGGTGGTTCAGCTTCTGACTGCACCCATCTGGGAGGGTGTCACACACCCCAGGGCCTAGAAGACACGGGGGGAGGAGGCTCCTCTTCATGTCAGACTCTGAGAGCCCAGAGAAGGGCCAAAGGAAGAATAAAGGGCAGGAGATGAAGCTAGCCCGGAGCCTCTGTCCCATCCTCACCTCCTCAAATGTGGAGCTTCCTGAGCTTCAGTTGGGCAGACAGTCTGTCGCCCTGACACAAAGGTCCTTCTGCGCCATATGGGGCAGGAAGATCTCTGCCTGGGAGCACAGGGAATGGGATGGGGGTGAGATCAAGGAAAGAGGGGAGGGATGTGGGTGTGAGGGAAAGAGCTCCTGGCCCAGATGAAGGAATTTGGGGGGCTGAGGGAAGGACCCGGCTCCACAGAGAGGAGAGAGTTTCTGTGAGTGCCAGGGGCCTCCATTTCCACTTCCACTAGCCCCCCATTTACAGTGAGACAGAGCAGTACCTGCAGCAGGGAGCGGGACTTGATGAACAGGGAGAGGAACCTTTAAGAGCATCAGACGAGCCACAGCCCTTGCAGCGCCTCGGGCATCTGGTGCAAGTGCCGGATGATGTGAAGCTGGCCCATGACCTTGGCTGTGACATCCTCGTGCTGCAGGGGAACGAGAACATGTCAGAGACTGAGACACTCCCCAGGAATCAGGGAGGATGAAGGGCACCTGGAACCAGTGCCATCATTTCCACCCAGCAGCTGCTCATGTCTGAGTTGTGGATTCACCCTCCTGACCCCCAGGATGGAGGCTTGCTGTCCTCTCTAGTGACCTCCAGTGCCAACCCCCCTCCTTGTCGGGTGAGCTCCTGCCACCTCCCCATCAGTGCCCCTGACAGCTGTTCCACCTCCAACCCACCTGGGGACATCGCTCAAGTTCGGAGAACCCTCTCCTCCACCCCCACTTCCATCCCCACCCAGGTAGGGCAGAGAGGGGGCTCTAGAAGGGTGGCGGGGGGCAGGAGGGATTCTGGCAGCAGTGAAGTGGGATGGGGAGAGCTTGAGACCTTTCCCCAAGTCACCCCATTGACAAAAGCTGATGGCAGCCCTGGTGAACGGGGCAGGTCAGCAACCCCTGCTGACTGAATCCTCCCAATCTCTTGAGAGCGGGTCCAGCCCTACCAGCAGCAAGACCAGCTTCCCACGCCCATGTGCCTCAGCCCTTCCTGCTCAGTCGCCATCACCAGTCAGTCCTTGGCCTCCCAGGCTCCCAGGGAAGGGAGCAACTCTCGATGGTGGCTCGGGTGACATGGACACTAGGCCATGGGGAAATGGGGGCAGCTCTGTGGGGCAGGAAAGGTTCCCAGAGGACACTTAGGGGACTCTCCTGTCCTTCCCAGGAGTGATAGCAGAGCACCACATCCTAAGAACAGAAGTCCAGAAGTCCCCACTAGGCTCCTTGCTACCAGGCCAGCGAATGCCGATAGGATGGGAATGGGGCCCTGGGCCCCACCCCAAGCTCCTCAGTCGATTGCAGCTGCTTACCGTGTCCCCCATCAGTTGCTGGGCTTCCCCCAGGAGGGAGTAGACAAGCACCAGCCCAGCCTGGCTGACACGCAGCAGGGGGTCGTGGATGGCCAGCACTGCTGTCCGCAGGAAGGATCTTCTCTGCTCGACGGAGAAAAATTTACCAAAGACCTAAAACCAAGAGGACACGAGGATCAAGCAGATTGCCCAGAGCCAGCCTCCAAGTCCTGGCAGTACAATGGTGTCTAGTGCCCCAAAGGGCGGGGAAGAGAGCTGCTGTGGCCAAGGCACTTCATTCCTTAGGAGGCTTTCAGGGTCCCAGGGCTCAGGGAAGCCCCTTTATTAAAAGGTTGCAGATGCTGAGGGACCAAAGCCTCCAGTGGCTCTTTCGGGAAGGCAATTTATGGCAGGGGCCAGGATGGGCTGGAAATGGATCTTTAATGTGTGTGAGCAGGCCCACTCTGCTGTGCAGGGCACAGAGACGACAGGGGACCCTGTCTTGCTTCCAGCAGAGAGATCTCCTGCACCTCAGCAGCTAGAGGAGTGTGTGTGCTGTTGTGGGGGCGAGGGGGTTGGAGCTGACAGACCAGAGGTCTCTTCCCCCAGCTAAGTAATTTCTCTAGTTGCTGGCTTTGGCCTCTGCATCTCCTTGGTTTCTTCAAGGGGAATCCAACCTGCAGCCTAACAAAGACAAGGAGACTCATGGCCCAGTCCCCGTCCCAGACGCTCCTCAGAGACTTTTCTTCCGCTGCAGCAATTCAGCTTGTGGGAGGCGGGACAAGCTCACACAGTCTCTCTCACAGGGCGTCTGTGGAGGAGCGTTCTGTAGATGCCCTTGTCGATCCAGGAGCCATTCCAAGGCCTCCTCTGTGATGTTGTGGAAATCACCCATTTCACGTTTGACTCCAGTCTGGGGGCACTGTGTTACAGTGTGTTTGAAGGTTTGGATATTCTCACCACAGTTGTGAGACGGGGGTGGGGGGTGTCTTTGATTTTCTACTTGTGCAGCAAGTAGCCGCAACTTGTCTCAGTGACAATGTGCTTCTTTGGAACAGTGGCTGAGGTCCAGATACTCTGCCATTCCCTGGCCGGGTCTGGAGCCATGAGGGGGGCCCGTGTGGTCCATATTGGCTCTGGAGCTCACTATGTCCCCTACCCAGTTCCCAGGTTGGGGCATTCTGCTTCCTGACCGGCAATGGAATTGGGCAAACCCCACCTCCTTTCTCTGCTTCTACAGGGTGCAGGGAATTCAACAAGGGTCTGATCAAGCAATCGTGACTGGCTGAGCCAGTGCTCTCCTCTCAGACACTTGGGGATCAGCCAGGGGGACAAGGAGCAGAGAGACACCCAGAGCCATAATCCTATCTTAACTCACCCACGGGGGATTCTCCTCAAATCACGGCAACTAGCGAGGTTCCAATGTGGGACCTTTAGCACCAGCCTGTCCCACTGGTTGCTGGATGAGGAACTCTGAACTGGAAATAAGGAGTGGGCTCTTTTCCTGTCTCCAGGAGGCATCCACTACAGGGAACCCAGCCAGCCCCACTCCCTGAGCTGTGTCATGCCCTGGCACAGTGCCCTTACCTCCCCCACTCTGGCTGTGTTCTTGTAGCCCAACAGCCTGCTGTCCTGGTGCCAGTCATAGCACCAGAGATCTTCCACGTCATGTATGGTCAGGCCTGGAAGAGAGAGAGAGAGAGAGAGAGACTTTTCTCCTCATTCTGGTTGCAGTTTCTGTGTCCTTCCAATCCCATTGGTGGCTGCACAGTGGAGTGGAGAAGAACAGAGGCAGAGAGAGACTTGTCCTCCGGCTGGGGTCAGTCTGAGAGAAATGGTCTGGGGTCCCATTATCCACCTGTGGTCACTCTTAGTCCCCTATTGGGTTCCGTGTCCCAGCTGGGTTCCTTACCCCTCTGTTGGAGCAGCAGTTGGTAGAGCCGGTAAGTCCCCTCCCTGGCCTGCCGGCTGATGTCCTTGTCTGGCTCGCTGACAAACAGAGCCAGCTGGGCCACATGGTGACCCATCCGAGGGAACTCGGCTGAGATCTAATGGAAGGGAGAGCAGAGGGAACTCCATCAGCATTTTCCTCTCAGCTCCCTGTCCCCCCTGGGCCAGAGGGCTCCTTCCTCTTAGCCCCTCTGCAGGAGATGCTGGGGGAGAGGAGCTTGAGATCGACCCTTCATTTGCTCTGCTGCCAAGGGTGCCCGCACCTGCTTTGGGATGCCAAGCAGGGGCTGGAGCATGTTCCCCTTAAAGGCCCAGGGACAACACTGAACCAGGACAAGAAGAACTTGACTCAAGCCTAGCTCAGTCCTGCTCTGACTCTGCCTCCCCATGAAGAACCCTCCTAAGCCACAGCCCGGCAGCAGCAGCAGCAGATCCGGCAGCCCACTGGAGCCAGCCCGCCTCCCCCTGGAGCCAGCAAGTTGGGCTTGGAGCTCACTTACGTCAAACTCAGGGAGGGTGACTGTGTATCTCAGCAGGGCTGTGCTGCTCCTGATAGCCCTGGCTCGCTCCTGGGACACCCTGGACACGACCCAGAGGTTGACATGCTGTGGGGAAAGGAGGCAGGTCAGACTCAGTGGCCAGCTGCACCTGCTTTGCAAATGAGCCCCATGCCCCCAGCCCCAGGGGCCTGAGACATTCTGCGCAGGGGGGGATAGCTGAGTCATTGATGGCAGAGCTTTAGAAGGGGATTCTTTCCCCCAGGACGCAGCTTGTACCCTTCAGGTCACAACTTCTCAGTGTCTCTCTAGATTGGGACAATGTTCGGGGTCAGGGCTGGTCCCATCCTCCCAGAACTCCTGATTCCTGAACAGTTCACCAGAAAGGAGAGTGAACCCTCGGCCCTTCCCTGCTACGCAAATCCTTGGGGGGATGTAGGGAGTGACTGAGAGCACAATCCCCCCAGGAATTTCAGAGCAGATCAGAGGAAAGGGCTGATTCCCTGGGCTCCTCCTGTTTCTCTAGGAAGGAGCATGTGCCTCTGCTCTGAGAACCATCTCCCGAATCTCATGGGCTCTGTGTGTTGGAGGGGTGGGGGAAGGGTGGGTTTTCAGACTCTCACTCCCCAAGACAGCCAGGAGCCCTGTGCTTAGTGCTCAGCAGAACCAGGCAGAGCTCTGGCTCCAAGTCCCAGCTCCTTCCTCTGTCCCTCAAGAAGGAAGGACCTGACACTACATTGCCCTGACCTCCCCAACCAAGGACGGCCAACTGGGGACCCAGCTAGGAAGACAGAGTAAAAAATGCATCTTCCAGTCTCTCCTTACCAGTCCCCCAAAGAGTTACAGTAAAATGGGGCTCACCTCCAAGATGAAGTGGAGCCTATCTGTGTCTGGGGACTCTGCCAGCAGGTTCCCCAGCATGGCATCCAGGACCTCTGGGATGACTTTGTGGAGAGCCTGCAAAGCATGGGTCAGAGTTAGGGAACCTGGGCCTACACCTGCCACAGGATGGGAAGAGGGGTCTCTGGGAAGCACTGGGGAGACTCCCAAACACATTTCCTGGCCTCTCTCCTTCACATCGCACTGCAGGCAATTTGCAAGAATTGATGACCTCTGGACCTTTGATCCATGAGCTTAGCAGGTCTCTGCAGAGGGCCTTGTAGGCAGAAGAGTATAAAACAGCCAAGTTGCTATGGATGGAAGCTGGGCTTCTGGGCAAAACACGGCTTATGAAAGAAAGAAAGAAAGAAAGAAAGAAAGAAAGAAAGAAAGAAAGAAAGAAAGAAAGAAAGAAAGAAAGAAAGAAAGAAAGAAAGAAAGAAATCCCCCAGGGAGGGGTAATCTCTTCCCTGCTGGAGGGAAGGATCTAACCCTGCAGCTTGTTCCATCTCCACTACTCCACCCCTAAAGCTGGAGCTCCAGCGAATCAAGGGAGCAGGGACCAAGGAAAAGTAAGAGGATGGAGGAGGAGGAGGTACCTGGATGCCGGTGGTGTCCTTCTCCGTGCCCAGGGTGAAGACGGAGTGAAGGGCAGCTCGCAAGAGGTGGGTCTCTAGGGCTGGCTCCAGGGCAGGTTTCATGGTGCTGGCAAGAGAGAGGAGCTGGTATTAGACTGTGCAGTACGGGGGTGGGACTGTCGCCAACACGGACACCAAGCCACAGGGATAGAGGCACAGGCTGGCGAGAATGGAAACTGAGGCACTTAGCTAGGGAATGACAAGGCCAAGGCGTCCCAGACAGACAGTGGCAGGACAGGAATAGCTCCTGTTCCCTGGAGCCTGCTGCCCCTCCTGTATCTGAGCCCAGGAGTGAGCCCCTCCCCAAGGTCCCTGTCATGGAGAGAGTGAACCTTCCCACCCCACCATCTCTGCCAGAGGCGCCACTCTTGGGAGGTGACCTGGGAGGGACAGTGACGGTGACTCCCAGCCTTGGGCCTGAGCAGCACTGGGGTGAGGGGAGCTGGCGGGGTGGGGGGGTGGGGCTGTCTCGGTACCAGAGGTAGCCCACTGCAGCCAGGGAGTGAGCGAGGACGGCGCTGGGTGACGAGTCATCGGGAAGCTCCTTGATGAGCTCCTGTGAGACGCAAAGGAGACAAAGGAGCGTGTGAGATTCAGGCCCGACTGACACCTCCCACTGAGGAGATAACACAGCCAGTGCCCCACATGGCCAGCAGGATCCCCCACCACCTCCCGCTCCTCCGATTCCTTCCTGCCCATCAGACTTGTCCCCCTTCCCGGATTCCTGCCCAGCTCACTCCCAATCCCCTTCTCTCCTCCTCCCTGTCAAAACTGCCCCCATTCAGCCCCATCCCGATGACCGAGCTGGAACCATGTGATTCCTTGTCCCCAACTCTCAGCTGCCCTCCAGCCCCACAACTCCCCCCCTGCCCACTACTGACCAATCTCACAATTTCTCCCTTCTCTTCTCCCAAGTCTTCAGCTCCAGCAATCCTTGTTCTCTGCTGCCCCCTCCAACACCACCCGGCCCACACCCATTAGCCCGCCCATACCCCTGCCAATCCCATGTCTCTCTCCTCCCTCCAGCTGCCGTATGGCATGTCTCACTCACCACAATCCTCTTCACCACAGCCGCCTTGCAGCAGCGCGGCTCCAGCGTGTCCTCCCCTCTCTCCCGTGCAGCCAGACATGCGGGGTAGATGGCCTGAAGGAACAGGAGCTGCTGCCCCTCGTCCTGGACCCACCGGGAGTGGGGTATAGCGAGAGAGAACCTGTTAGCTCGGGACCTTCCTGCCCCACTCAAACCAGCTTCAGGGCTCAGGCTTTAATGGGGGATTGTGGGGACCCGCCTATTGTCCAAATCCCCCACCAGTCCTACGCAAGCAGGATCAGGAACTGGGACAGTGCCTGTGGGGGGAGACGACCTGGGCTGTTGTGGGACAAACACCCCCATCTTGGGGGTCCCACATCATGGATGTAAAAGGGCCCCATTACGGGTGGTGGACTAGAGGGATAAGACCCTCGGCAGGGGGTGGGGATGCTGGGAAGGGACATGGCAATCTTGGTTCAAACCCAGGTGGGGAACATTTGTACCTTATCTCTGCACTGGAGCTGCTCTCGGATGACCTTGAGAGCAGCTTCATCTTTGGCCACGTCCACCCCTTCCTCCTGCTCCGAATCCAGGGGGGTCCCTGCACCAGGGAGGGAAGGACAGGGGCGTGGTGGGCAGAGCAGGATTCAAGACCCCCCTTCCCACCTCAGGCACCCAGGGCAGATCGGGCTCCAAACATCCCTCTCAGGGATGCCTTCAGCCCCCAACAGCTTCAGAAGCCGAGAGCAGAGCCCCCTTCCACTGGCCAGGACTCCAGGGGAGGTGCCTGTTCCCCCCGCCCGGAGCAGCAAGGACCAAAGTGGCAGCAGCTCTTCACCCCCCCACCCCCAGGTCCCCATGCGAAAGGGGCAGCTGTGTGATGGCTGCTGCTCTCAGTGGCGTTCGCGTGGCTCAGGCCAGACACCTGGGCTGGGGACCCCCCCCCCCCGATATACTGGGAGAGCGTCTGGGCCCAGGGTGTTCACATCCCGTCCTCCCGGAGCCCAGCCCTCCCGGAGCCCAGCCTGGCTCCTCACCTGGAACAAAGCAGTGGCCTCCATCGGCCTGGCTGCTGCCAGAGGCCCAGGTGCTGCCGCGGTCCCAGGCTGAGCTGCCGGTGCTGGGACAGGGACCTTCCCCCTCCTGGCCGGCGGGGGCTGGAAGGGCCTCAGAGACCGGGCAGGGCGAGGCCTCCTGATGGGAAGGAGGGCTGGGCTCCTGGGGCCGCTGCTGCCCACACAACAAGCCCCAGAGCCACCCTGCCCGGCGCCCCTCCTGGGCTGGGTCCTGTCTGCCAAACCGCAGACTGGGCCAGCTCCACTGGGGCCTGGTTGGGGCCTCTCCCAGCTCGGCGCCTGCGCCGGGAGCCGGGGTCCTTTTCCAGAAGGCCGGGCACTTCCGCCGTCTGGCCTGGACGGGACCTGCTTCCCCGCCAGCGGGGACGCAGGGCTTGCTCTGCCCCTTGGGAAGACGGCAGCTGCTTCCCTCAGGCTCTGGGGCCACCTGCAGAGCCTTCCTCCGCAACATCCGCAGGAGCCTGGCCATCCTGGAACCGAGTGGGAAGCAGGTGTGAGTCTGGGCTCAAGGCAGCCTTTCACTCATGGGCCTTTTCTGTCCCTCCTCCCCCCTGCTCCAACCACAGCAGCCCCCTCTGCCCCTACAGGAGTGCAGGGAGTGCCTTCTACACACACGGGCAGGAGTTCATTGCATGAACTGCTCCCAACATTCCCCCTCATAATCCCTGCTGCTGCAATATCCAGGAAGTCTCATCCTTTTTGAGCAGTGGGGTCCGTCCCAAACACCACCGGTTCCTCTGGACAAGCAGCCCCCTCCTGTCATCCTAGGCCACTCTCCCACCCAGGCTAGAGAAGGAAGAGAACCCAGGAGTCTGGACTTCTCCTGGGAAACCATTCCCCACATCAAAGTCACAAAGAGCCTAGGCACAGGAAGACCAGGGCCCTCCTCGTTCCCCATTGATTTCCAGGCTCAGCAGCTCACAGGGAGACTCTCAGCCTGGGGAACAGTGTCCCACAAGGGAAGGGCTGGGAGCCCCATTGCTGGAACTTTTCCAAACACACTGGAGATGGCTCTGGAGAAGCCCCTGCCTGGCCTAAGAGTGAGGGGCTCTTGGGGGCTGTTTGCAAAGGAAATCCCCCTTTGGAGATAGTCTCTCCCCGTTTCTGCCTCTCCCCAGACAGAGAGGGGAAGCCACCGAGGAACCCGAATGCCACTCACTTGCTCTCAGTGATGGGATGATGGATGGCGGATGTTCAGGGTCAGCAGACGTCCCTCGCCCTCCTCCTCGCGCTCCAAGTCCAAGGCAGGCTGGAGAGGGTGGTGACCTCAGGAGTTACCCTGCCCAGCCAGCAGGCAGGGTGATGACACGAGGGCGATCGACTGGCTGTGAAAAGAAGAGTCTGTCTGATTGCCAAGGGACGGAGAAACTCAGCCAGCAGGAGGGGGGTGCAGAACACGGCCCGAGGGCGGAGGTGACAGCGCCTCCGAGATCCTGACATCCCAGCACTTTACTCACCTTCCTGGAGCCTCCCAAGCCCCCTGGGCTGTAGCGATGGGACCCGAACCCTACTGATGGCAAACGGACCTCAGCTACTAGCTCAGGGTCACACTGAGTGTCAGAGCCATGGATGGACCCCTTCACTAACCACTGCCACACACTCCCTCCCACAGCTGGCAATTGCAACCAGGCCCTAATGTCTGGTCCCCCTGCCTTTGAGAGAGAGTGTCACTCCTGCTTCCATTGCTGCCTCTTGATCTGTGGGACTTTGGGCAAGTTGCTCCCCCTCTCTATGGCTCTCTGTGACTCACATCCCTGAATGGGCTTTAAAAAAGACAATGGTTAAAGTTTGGCCCTAACTAGTTCTTGTTTCTCGGGACTAGCCATTTTAGCGAAGTTTAGAATTCTTGACATTCATCACCTGGAAACATCCCTTTCTCCTTCGCAGATGGCCTTAACATCCCTTATCTCACCCAGGCTCCCTGCTGCCTGGAGTTAGAGAATTGACCCTGTTCCCATTGGACCTACCCAAGGTGTCACACAGCAAAGCGGTGACGGAGCCAGAAAGAGAAGACAACAGTCCTGACTCCTGTTCTAACTAACAGACAACAACCCCCCGGAGGCAGGGATAAAGCCCAGGAAATCAGGTGTGAACATTTTCATGGAAACCGTTTTCTGTCAGAAAATCCATTCAGAGGAAACCACTTTGTTTCTTGAAATCATAAGAAGTAGGATGAAAATTCTTTGCAAAAATATTTGCTTGCAAAACAAGAGAATCTCCTGTTTGTCACAGTGCATTAAACTGTCTCGTCGTACACAAAGGGGAGACACTATGATCAAGCAAAAAGAAAAAGGAGAACTTGTGGCACCTTAGAGACTAACGAATTTATTTGAGCATAAGCTTTCGTGAGCTCCAGCTCTCTTCATCGGATGCATCTGTAGCTCATGACAGCTGTAGCTCACGAAAGCTTATGCTCAAATAAATTGGTTAGTCTCTAAGGTGCCACAAGTCCTCCTGTTCTTTTTGCGAATACAGACTAACACGGCTGCTACTCTGAAACCAACTATGATCTAGAAAATTAGATGAGATGCTTCCGTCTGAGCTAAGTAGTTGCTGATCTTCACAATTTCAAAAGAATAAAATACAAAACCAATAGAATATTAGGTCATAATCGGATATGGCTCAGTGTGATAGGACACCCCTAGTCTGCACTGCTCCGAGTGACACTCTTCAGTGGATCCCCAGCATCCACCCATGGCGAGGTAGGTGGGAGAGGATTGTTATTCGTTCTTGACAGAAGGAGAAACGAAGGCTGAGAAAGGAGCAGGGACTTGTCTTAGCTGATGCAGCCAGTCAGTAGCAGAGTTGCTCTCAAATGAGCTACAGACCAACAATTGTTCATAGTAATTATTCAGCAAGTATTTGAGAAGAATTGGAATGTTCAAGAGGATCATGAACTGCTCCGAGACAATGAATGGAGAGCAGCATCCACATTGGTCAAACATTTAACTGGTTGTGACTTATTTGCTTGGTCATAAAAGAGAACAACAAAGACTAGAGTTTCCTCCCTGTCAATAGACCCCTCCTCAGCCAATCAAGGTTGAGACTTTGAGGGGTGGGGGGCTAAGGGTTCTCATCAAATAGCCCAAAGAATGGCCCTGGTTACCACCGAGGGGATCACTCTCGGAGCACTATTCCAGTCTCACCTCTCTGTGTGGGCCTCCCACAACCTGCCCCCCGCCCCTGTCCAGCCCCCGCTCCACACACAGAGCTCCTGGTGGTGGGAGGAGAGCAGAGGAAAAGCACAAAGGAAGCAAGAAGAGAAAGGTAGGAGGGACAGAGGAAAAGAGAAAACAAAAAGGAGAAACCCCAATGGTCCCAGTAATTGGAAGGGACAAAGTCCTAGGTCGCAAATAAAATGCTGCCCCCACAATCTAGTGTTTTCCTTTCCTAAAAGTCAGCCGGCTCCTGATGGATCAGACTGAACAGGTTCCAAACCTCTCTGAGGCTCTTACCTTCTATACAGGGACGTCTGTTTTCGAGCAAAACCACTAAAAGAATAGGAGAAAACTCCGAAGAGGGTCCTCCTTGCGCTCACGTACGTGCAAGTGAATGCTCTCTCAGTCCTCCAGGAGAGACCTCGAGAAGGAGACGTGCTGAAGCAAAGCCACAGAGATCTCCGAGGTTGCCCCTGTCCTGCACCCCTGTCCTGCCTGGCTGATGTCAAGATCTCTCTGTGAGGTCATCGCCTCCCCACCACCTTTGTCCAATCGGCTGAGGTCCTGCCAAAGGCCCTTGTGATGTCACTGCCACACCCACCCCTCCCTTGCAGTGCTGATGTCCTGCCCCTGTCCAGCCACACTGGATGTTTCAGCCGCTTCCCCTGGATCACCCCACGCAATGAGCGTTCATTGTTCGGGGCTCAAGCCAAACACAGTAAAACATCAGAGGCTTCTCCCCATGCTACGCTCAGTTTTTCATAAATGAGCAGACTTTATGAACAGAAGAGACAATTAGAGCATGTCATCTCACCCCCTGCATATCACATGCTTTCTGGAGAGAATAGTAGCTAGTTTTTGACTGCAGACGTTCCAGAAAGCCATCTCATCTTCATTAGAAGACATCAAGAGGTGGGGAATTCCCACCACATCCCTTTCTAGTTTGTTCCTTTGGTGATTCATCCTCACCGTTGAATATGTGTGCCCTCTTTCGAATACAAATTGGTTTCTTTTAAGTTTCCAGCCACTGGGTCTTGTTATGCTTTTCTTGGCTAGATTAATGAGCCCTTTAATACCCGATATTTTCTCTCCATGAAGTCACTTCAACACTTCAATGACGTCACCTCCCGATCTTTTTTATCATCTAAACAGGCTGAGCTCTTTCAATAGCTCACTGGCAGGCATTTTTCTCCAGCCCTCAAAATGTTTCATTGCTTTTTGCTGCCCCAACTCCAATATTTCCAAATCTTTTTTCAAAGGTGGAAGCCAAGACTGGATACAGTATTCCATGATCAGTCTTCCTCATAGTGTGTCACCTCCCTATGCTCCTCACTGCTCTTTTCATACATTTAATGATGGCTTTAGCCCTGTCCACCACAGTATCCCCCTGGGTGCTCATGTTGAATGGCTTGCCTAGCATGGCCCCTAAATCCTCTTCACAGTCAGTGCTTTCCTGGATACACTTCCCCCTTCTGTAGGTGTGGCCTGCATGCTTTGTTGGTAGGTATAGGACCCTTCAATTGGTTCTTTTCCAACTTGTTTTCTTTGAATGGCTCCAGCTTATCAAGGGATCCGATTGCTCTGTGTCACTGCCCTCTCCTCATCATTAATTCCACTCTGCTATGATTTTATCACCCACCAATGTTAGCAGCAGTGATTTTATACTGGGGTGCAGTTCATTGATATTTATTTTCAAGAATTAGTCCTTGAGAGTCTCTTTATATCCCTAGTGCCCAGAACCTGCTCCACACAGCACAGCAAGAAAAGGCCACCCAGCCCAACTGCTCCCTTGGGGCTAAGCACAGAACAAACTTAGGAGCTTGTAAAAAGAAAAGGAGTACTTTTGGCACCTTAGAGGCATCCGATGAAGTGATCTGTAGCTCACGAAAGCTTATGCTCAAATAAATTGGTTAGTCTCTAAGGTGCCACAAGTACTCCTTTTCTTTTTGCGAATACAGACTAACATGGCTGCTACTCTGAAGCCTGTCCTTAGGAGCTTGTGTTATCCATCGGGTCTGATCTACATGTGGGGGTCATCAGCTTACAGATACACTCTAGACTGGCACCATAGCAGGCCCCAAATGTATCTAAGTGCCCCAGCTTGCAAAACAGGAGAGAAAAAAACATAACCTTGAGTAGCTTTATTTATAGTTGTGGAAACTGAGGCACACAGAAGGAAAGAGATTTGCTCATGGTCAAAGAGCCAGGAAGAGAAAACGGCAGATCTTCTGATAGTTAGTCCTGGCCCCTAGCCGTGTTTGTCCTGGCCTCTCTGCTTCAGCTCCAGTAACAACCCGAGTCGAGGTTTTCTTCTTCTCCCTGCCCTTTAACTTCACATCGCTGCAGAAGAAAGATTGTTTCTGACCAGCTGGTTCTAATGCATGTCGATGTCTTTCCAGAAGATGTGCTCTGGCTCAGTCCCATGTCATGGGTTTTCTGGAGGAAGCACTCGGTGCCGTTCTAAGGCCTGTGTTACACAGAAGATGGACAGAATGGTCCTTTCTGACCTTCAATTATTTCTTTCGCTCGGAGGATAATGCTGGTCATTTTCTCTCATTCACTTTCCTTTGATATAATTTCAATCCAGTCCAAAGGATTTCCTCTTCCATTGTGTCTTCAGCACCTTTCCTAGCAAACAGTTACTGTTGGAGCACAGGTTTCCAGTTTCAGGCTTTCCCAGGGTGAGATGGCCATGAAAGGGGTAGTAGCTGAACTGAACCTCTCCCCAGGTGAAGGGAATAAGTGCAGGGGTCACATGAGAAGGAGCAGCATGTGACTAGGATCCATGCCTGGTGGGTGATATAAGGACAGCCTGTGCTCAGCCAGGAGAGAGACCCGCAATGGGAGCAGGCCTGGGAGGGGCTCGGATAGTCCTTTAAAGGCAGTTTCGGTACACAGTAGGGAATGGAACAGCCAAGCTGCTAGGGTTGGGAGCTGAGCCTCCTGTTAGTGTCCAGGAACGAAAGCACAGTATCTGCCAGGAAGGGAGTCCCCACAGAGGGACACCTTAATCTCCCAGGGAAGGAAAAGGCTCTCACTGCCTTTTCTTAACCTCATGGGGTGTTCTCCTGCTCCGCCAACCCCAGCCCTATTTCAGCATCTCCAGGTGCCTGAGAGAGCAGGAACCAGAGGCCAGCCTGCACCTGGGGCACAGATGGAGGTTGATGACCTACCTGCCCATGGTGACCGTGGTGCAGGACAGCCCTCAGGACATGTGAATGCAGCTCCAGATCCGGGAGCAGCTTTTCTTTGCTGGCAGGAGACCTTGCAGGTTGAGGTGGGGGTGAGACAGGCACTCACATGGGCATGGAAGTTTGGGGAACAGGACAGAGGCCGGGGCTGGGCAAGGAGGGCAGGGACTTGGGAAGAAAGAGAGAAGATCAACCACTTTCTGAATGTGGGCCAGGATTATCCCCACTTTAGAGAGTGAGAAATTGACGTGCCATGTGGAAGCGGGATTGCCTTTTGCCCGAGCGTCTGAAGAATCGCTACAGCTAAAATAGAAAAGCAATTAAGTGTCAGAAGAAGATGAATCATGGAATTCAGAGTTCAGGGCTGACCAGCAAAGGTTTCGTATATGTCATAAAACAGTCTGTGCTCTGCCACCTCCCTGGTCTTGGAGAAAGGGGTCCATCCCTTGGACAGGGTGTCACGGAGTCCTCGGGCGATGTTCTGGAACTGCTCCCTACGAAGCCAGTCAGGACTCTGGGGAAGTCTCCTTTCTGGGAGCAGACTGTCTGTAGGACACGCAGCTCACATAGCTTCCACCTTCCTGGGTCTGACCTCGGAGCATTCAGCATCCCCTGCCCCTCCGTGCGCTTCTGACAGCCAGTCCGCCCAGGCGTTGTCCTGGGGAAGCCAGAGTGTCCTGCACCCCAACTCCGCAGTCAGACGTGACTCTCAGCCAGCCAGTAAAACAGAAGGTTTATTAGATGACAGGAACATGGTCCAAAACAGAGCTTGTAGGTGCAGAGACCAGGACCCCTCAGCTGGGTCCATTTTGGGGGTCAGTGAGCCAGACAACCACGTCTGCACTTCACTCCAAGTCCCCAGCCAGCATCAAAACTGAAAACTCCCTCCAGACCCTCCTCCTCCGGGCTTTGTTCCTTTCCCGGGCCAGGAGGTCACCTGATTCCTTTGTTCTCCAACCCTTTAGTTCTCACCTTGCAGGGGGGAAGGGCCCAGGCCAACAGTTGCCAGGAAACAGGGTGTCAGACATTCTCTGTGTCCAGACCCCTGCACACACCTGCCCTCTAGGGCTCTGCACTGATCATACACCCTTATCCCACCACCTAGATACTTAAGAACTGCCTAGGGGAAACTGAGGCACCCCCACTCTATTCAAGAGGAACCATTAAGAACAGTCCCACTTCGTCACATCTCTCCCCCCTTCAAGATCGAACTGAGCGGGGTCACTTTAGCCGGTGACCTGGGGAAGTTCGAAGCCACCAACATTCCCATAGATGCCCCAGCATCTCTCCCATTCCTTGGTGGGAGTTACACCAGGCCCTTCCAGTTTCACGCCCTCCCTTAGGTCGGGGGTGGACGATAGCACTCGCAGGCCGCATGTGGGAAAGTTTATGCGGCCTGTGCCCTTTGGCCACCCCAAAACCCCTGGGGGTCAAACTGGGATCGGGTCTTCTCCCAGCGCTCCAGTCTGGAGGACTGCCATTCAGGCTCTCTTGGTTAAGAGCCCCCATATTGACCTGGGCCACATACTGTTCACTTACAGAACTAGCATGGAGACATTCCTTTCTCAACAACCTTGTCTCCCCCAACAATCTGGCCAAACACAGCCACTTGGTGATAGGACTGTTTAACTTTCTTAACGGCTTTCACTTCATCTGAGACCTTCTCAAAGCTATCCACACTGGATCTTTCAACAGGAAAGTCAGGGGCTTCATTCACAACAGAAAACTTCTGGCTGTTAGGAACTGAAACTTTCTTGATTAAATCACTTTCACACTCTTCAGCTGCAGTAAACTGCTTGCAAAGACTCCATAAGGACTCCTTTCCCTAGGGGCTTTTCTATGCAACAATTCACCCTTCACAGAAATTCCGATGAAGTGAGCTGTAGCTCACGAAAGCTCATGCTCAGATAAATTGGTTAGTCTCTAAGGTGCCACAAGTACTCCTTTTCTTTTTGCTCTTACCCTCTTTACCTAGGGCTTGCTCTAGAGGAACACTTTCCTGAGCAACAACAGACTCTTTCTGGGTCTCACTTACATCCAGAATTACCTCTGGCCCGTCAGGCAGATTCCGACACAATCCCCTTTCAGGCAAACTTACAGACTTCCTAGATGAAAGGTGAGAAGCATTCTCCTTCCCTTTGCCACCCACTAGCAACAGGCAAAATACAAGCATCAGAATTGTCTGGGTTCTGGCATTTTACATAGACACGGACTGGATGCGACCTAGTTACAGGGCCATTCTCCCTAGCAGACACAAACTTAGGACCATTCCCTTCCTGGGCTTTAGCTGAATCCAGAACCAACTCTGAGACAACTGCAGTATTCTCAACCATCACAGGCCGAAAGGCCCCTTCTGTCTGCTCCACAGACAAAGAAGAGCCGGACACACTTTCTCCTTTACCAGACACACAGCGTGGGATCTCATTCCCCTGGTCCCAGCACACAAGGCTGGTCACAGACAACTGCTTGGAGATCAGGTTAGCTCCCTCCATAGGCAAGTCAATACCCCTGACAGACACAGGCATGTTTCCTTCACTGTCACACTTCTCCACCCAGCTAACAGGTAAGGTCCAGGGACACTCATCTTCCACTCTCCTCGGCTTCCACACTTCTGACTAGACAAAGCCATCAGCTCACAAGGCTGCCTTGGCTCATCCAGACTTTTCTTACCAAGCACCTTGCCACTCCCAACAGATACCCTGCCCTGCCTGTGTCTCCCCCCACTCAGCTGGGGTCTCAGGTTCCACTGTGCTCAGCTCTGCCCTTGCCGTCCCAGTGGAGTAGGCAGCAAGCTCGCTGCTTTCCTCACTGCATCAGAGCCAGCGTGAGCCCCCTCTCCGGTGTGCAAGGGGGCGGGGAGCATCTCTCGGTCCCACTCAGCCCCAGGGGCTGGTTACAGGCATGCAGGTAGCCTGAGCCTAGCAGCTCCTCCCTGCTGCCAGCCAGGTCATCTGCATTTTCACTGACCATTTCCCTCTCCACCAATTGGTTCCCTGGATTCAAATTCAAACCCTTGGCAGTTACAGGAGCAGGGCCTGGATCCTGTCTCAAAGAGACACAGTCACCCCACAACAGGGTCTCGCAGCTGGTATCCTGGGGAACCCCAACGACCAGCCAGCCCCACCCCTCCTAGGTCTGCACAGGAATCTGGGCCATAGGGAGGGAGAGGGGCTTCATCCCTGGGACCCTCACACAGCCCCTCAGCATCTGAGGCTGCACCACCACGGGCCTGACAACAGTTCTCTCTGCCCCAGGATCTCGCCACCCCAGGAATGTCTCCCCACTGACCATCACCTTCCGTTCCCACTGGAGGTCCGAGGGGCCTGGCCCCAGGAAACTCCACACAGACATATAGGTAGGGGTGAGAAGTGGGAGCCTGTCCACCACCCCACTCATCTGGCTGACGGAGCCTATGGCCTTGGGGCCCTGCAAGGGAGCTAGACACCGGGGCTTTTCCGCAGGGTCCCCCTGGTTCAAATCACCAGCCTGCTCAAAGGCAGTGAGGTGGGCATCCACATCCCCCCACTCCTTAACCAGGGGCAGCAAATGATTCTCAAGGTTCCCTGCGGAACTGGCACCCCGGGGTCTATCCCCACCCACCCCCGGGAGGTCCCTTCTGCCTCTCTGCTCCACCATCGCCAGTTCCTGCTGCTGCTGCTTCTGCAGCTCTTTCTTGGACTCTCGCTGTCTCTCACAGTCCTCTTGCTCTCTCAGACTCAGCTCCAATCCCGTCCGTCTCCGATCCCCGGATGGGGAACCCGATCGTGAAGACCCTCGTCTGGTTGGGGACTGGAGTCTTGAGGATGCCTGGCTACTACTCCAGCTGCTCCCAGATCCTGCTATAGCCCCAGTTGGGGTCAGGAATCTGTCCCTTAGAGCGATCCTCCTCCTCCAGCTGCACGATTAACTGTGCTTTGGTGGGTTTCAGAGCAACAGCCGTGTTAGTCTGCATTCGTAAAAAGAAAAGGAGGACTTGTGGCACCTTAGAGACTCACCAATTTATTTGAGCATAAGCTTTCGTGAGCTACAGCTCACTTCATCGGACGCATACTCCTTTTCTTTGTGCTTTGGTGAACTTTCCAATGCTCAACCTTCTCTTTCTGCACAGGGTTACTATGTCCTTCTTAAGGAGATAGTGACAGGCCATCACTCCGCTCTTCCCAAGTTGTTGCGGACTCACAGGCCTGTGTGCTCTCAGCTCCCCATGGTTTCCAGGGAGAACCCCTAGTGTGCCAGCCCTTCTCCAGGTCACCACCTCTTTGCCAGGGTCGAGCTGCAGACTTCTCCGCCCCTTGGACTGCTCGCTGCAATCCCCAGGGAAACCCTGTTACTGCAAAAGTCCTTCTTTCTCCAAGGGCCAAGCCGCAGGCTCCTCCGCCCCTGAGACTGCTCACCACAGTCCCCAGGGGGACCCCATTACTGCACAGTCCTTCTCTCTGGTCACACTCCCAGGGGTTAACCGCCCCCTGAAACCGCTCCTCTCTGAGCCTTCAGCATGCCTGGTCCTCGTCAAACCCCCTTTGTTTTACTGCTCCCCAGTCACTTACTGCAGGAAGCGCCATCCACGGGGTGCACTACATCCCACCGCTGCCGCCAGTCTTCACGGAGGCCCTGGGCGATGCTCTGGAACTGCTCCCTACGAAGCCAGTCAGGACTCTGGGGCAGTCTCCTCTCTGGGAGCAGACTGTCTGCAGGACACGCAGCTCACACAGCTTCCACCTTCCTGGGTCTGACCTCGGAGCATTCAGCATCCTCTGCCCCTCCGTGCGCTTCCCACAGCGAGTCCGCCCAGGCGGGGTCCTGGGGAAGCCAGAGGGTCCTGTACCCCAACTTCACAGTCAGACGTGACGCTCAGCCAGCCAGTAAAACAGAGGTTTATTAGACGACAGGAACATGGTCTAAAACAGAGCTTGTAGGTGCAGAGACCAGGACCCCTCAGCTGGGTCCATTCTGGGAGGCAGTGAGCCAGACAACCACGTCTGTACTTCACTCCACTCCCCAGCAGCCCCAAACTGAAACTCCCTCCAGCCCCTCCTCCTCTGGGCTTTGTTCCTTTCCTGGGCCAGGAGGTCACCTGATTCCTTTGTTCTCCAACCCCTTTAGCTCTCCCTTTACAGGGGGGAAGGGCCCAGCCATCAGTTACCAGGAAACAGGGTGTCGGCCATTCTCTGTGTCCAGACCCCTGCACACACCTGCCCTCTAGGGCTCTGCAATGATCATACACCCTTAACCCACCATCTAGATACTTAAGAACTGCCTAGGGGAAACTGAGGCACCCCCACACTATTCAGAGGAAACATTAAGAACAGTCCCACTTTGTCACACTGCATATTAAGCTAAGATTTAGAATTTCTGGACCCGGGCCTCACACCAGTGCTCAGGCATCTGTGCTGCACTACGCAAACCTAAGTCAAACCAGCCTGTGCCAGGTTTCCTAGCACCCTCCCCAGCGGTAGCCGTTCTAGCCCTTTGTGATGTCCTGTGGGAAAACTTGACTGTCCATCCCGTGGCACTTTACCGGAAGCTGTTGCATCCTGCCAAGGCATCCGGCCGAGCTGTCTTTTGAGTCTACACGTGCCTGACGGCTGGAGCCAGCAACAGGGAGGAGTCAGCGTTTGAAGCACTTGTCTTGCTTGTGCTTTCGCTCCTGTTTCAGGCAATGGGCAGAGAGTCCATGAAGTGCTGGTGGACGTTTCGGGGGCATTTTCTGACCTGCTGAAGAAGGCACCTGTCGGGGGGCGGGGGGTGAAACAGACCTGTCAGACTCAAACTGGCTGATGGTGCTCACAGCTCTCGGGAGAGCTGCTGATGCCCCCTGTGTAGACCGGCGCTTCTGGAGCAGGGCCACGAGCACAGACCAGTGGGACCCCATAGTCATGCGGATCTGGGATGACTAGAACTTGCTCATGAAGAAAGCTAGATTTCTGGAGCCTTGTGAGCAGCTTGCCCAGACCCTTCAGCACCATGACATATACGCGAAGGAAGCCATTCCTGTTCAAAAGTGGGTTTCTACACCCCAGAGTCCTACAGGTCCGTTGCTAACCAGTTTGGGGTTGGAAAGTTGACTGGACGGTAAAGTGGTGGCCGAGGTTTCTGAGGCGATCAGGTGTGTGGTTTATCCAAAGGTGAGGGCATAAACAATATCCCCGAAGTAACTGCTGGCTTGGAAAGAATGGGGTTTCCCCACTGCACTGGGGCCACTGATGGGACTCATGAGCCCATTGCTTGCCCTCCTCAAGGAGCAGGAGTACCTACACTGCAAAGGGTACTACTCCATGGGCATGCAGGCCCTTGGGGACCACAGAGGGCAATTTATGGACGCCAACGTGGGCTGCACGGGAAAAGTTCATGATGCCAGGGTTTTCCGCCAGCCAGGCGTCTACCTTAATGGACAGGCCGAAACACTATTCCAAATGACAATGTCATAAATGGAGTCATTGTTCCCACGGTTATTCTAGGGGATCCCATGTACCCCCTTTTGCCTGGGCTTATGAAACAGGATCCTGATCACAGAGGCCCTGGCAAAAGGAGGTTTAATTACATTCTCAGTAGGTGTAGAATGGCGGTTGAATGTGCGTTTGTCAGACTGAAATCCTCGAGCCTGAGTCTGAGTTTGGGCTTACTTTGCAGTGTAGACATTCCCCAAGACCCAGATTAATGGCTAACAAAGTAAAATAAATGATGTGAATGATTTTTGTTGACACAACCTCTTTGCTACAGCAGCAGCAACAAACAACAAAACCAATGTCAAGTAAAAAAAAACAGCAGTTAGGCATGGAGGAAATGCTAGTCATGACATATTTGACAAGTGCCAGCATCTTTCATCCTGAAGCACATGGGGTAAAATTTCCAAAAGTGCCTAGCTGACTTAGAAGCATAATCACATTGACTTTCAATGTGACAGAGATTCCCCAGTCCTTAGGGCCTTCTGAAAGGGGAACGCAGGCTCTGAGGTCACTTGGGCGCTTTTGAAAATTCTACCCATTGAGTAGTACTTGAATTCTTAGGACTCCGATTCAAATTAATACACAGGAACTAATTGAAGGCATGACAGTAGTTGAACCATTGAGGGTACGTCTACACGGCAGCTGAAGGTGAGCCTCCCAGCCTAGGCAGGCAGACTCCTCCTAGCAGGGCTTGTGCTAGCGTGCTAAAAATAGCTGGGTGAACATTGTAGGGTGGGGCCAAGCCTGGGTGACTAGCACGAGCCTCCGCTGAGGTGGGGGATGTTGTAATGAGCTGGATGAAACCTCGTTATGGTTGAGTTAAAACACGTATTCTAACTGATGTGTGAACACACCCTTCTAGTCACATACCTGTCAGGATGAGTTAATCTTAGGCGGGGGAAGGGGCTTCTGCTTAAGAGGTGTGTGGACTTGCCCAGGAATTTGGACTGAGTGGGCAGAAGGGCTTTGCTGAGAGAGAGAGAGCGCGCTAGAGGGGAAAAAAGCCAAGCAGTAGCCCAGTGCGAGCCTGGAAAAAGTGAGTGTTTGGATCTAATAAGGTGGCTAACGAGACTTGGGGCAGTAAGCAAAGAAGCTGCTCCTTTTGTTCTTGGTTCCTCATGCATTCAGAGAAGTTGGACTTTGTACATTCCTTGTCAATAAATCAGATCAAAGAAAATACCAGACTCCATCAATTTCTACTTCCAGTGGGGACATCCCCATGGCTCCAAACTTTGCCTTGCCACTCTGGTCAAAAAGGGGTAATGATACACAGTCTTTACCCGACATGGGGATACACATTGTGTGTGGGGTGGTTTCAAACCTAATGTCCTCAGCCTCTACTCAGGGTTGTCTTGTTTTTGCAGCAGAAGAACTGAGAGTCTCTGTCTGGTCCCTAGAGAAAAACAACCTGCTGCTTAGAGTAATAAATATTATCATCATTACATATGATAACTCTGGCTATTCTTGTTAGCCATACAAATGCCCAGTCCCGCTTTCATGATTACAGTCTAATCACACATCGTAAGAAAAGGTATTTATTGGTTCAGAATTTGCCATCTTTTAATTTTATTGTATGTCCCTGTGATGTTTCTTGTGGGTGCCTGGGGTTGTGCGGTACCCACTGCCACCTGCCCTTAGCGTGGGGAAGTCAAGTCTGTGCCTGCCGGGGGTCAGCTCCCCAAATCCACTGGTCATGGGTGACACAAGCACTCCCTTCTAGGCCTATGCAGGCCCCGCTGTTACTGTACAGGTTAGCGACAGGCTCGCTCCAACACCCGAGCCAGGTCCACCTCAGATCATGGCTCTGCTTGACACACAGCACTAAGAAATGGTTACAGTCAAAAGAAGTCTGACGTTATTTACCGAACCACAGAGAGTCAAGTAGCAGCAAGTAAAAGTATTGGGAACAAATGGTTACATATAAAACAAAATCATACCCTGCGTTCTGGAGCCCAGACTTGATTAACAGGAGACTCTCACGTCTTGCAGAATATTGCTCACCCCAAAATGCTTGCAGAGCATTACAGCTAGCCCTGGCCATGACCCAGGGTTCCTGAAGCAAATACACTGTCAGTTGCCTCCCAAGTGAAGGATTTAGTCTTTTTCTTTGCCTAGTATAGATACCATAACTCCTTAAATTTATCCGTACATACATTTTGCAGTGATTATGATGACCAGTGGGCAGCTGGCTCTTCGTAATCTCACATGTCACCCTTTGGTATTATGCAGATATCCAACCCAATGGATCGCTGTAAAAACCTATGCCCTCTGCCACTTGGCACCAAAGGGGTTCCTGGGTCACAGTCCCCTTGTTCTTGTGTTATGAGACAGGGAGAAGAGAAGAGCCTAATCTACCGCCTCTACACCATTCATTATTTTATACACTTAAGTCTCCTCTGACCCATTGCTCCTCTGACCCAGATGTTAGTGATTTGAGATTCACCACTTCTTGTGGTGCATCCCCCCTCTTCTGAAGCTGGCCTGCGCCGACATCTACCTGAACAAGGTGGAGATATTTGTGGTGGTCGTGTTGGCGGTCATGGCCCCTGGCCTGCTGATCCTTGTGTCTTATGCCCACATCATCCTCAAGATGTCTTCTGCTGAGGGAAGGCGCAAAGCCTTCTCCACCTGCTCCTCACACCTCGTGGTGGTGACTGTATTCTATGGATCCGTGAGTGTTATCAATTTCTGACCCAAGTCAAGTTATGGAGGGGACAGAGACAGGCCATTCGGCCTGGTGTACATTGTCCTCACGCCCAGGCTGAACCCCGTTATCTACAGCCTGAGGAACAAAGGGGTGCAGGCGGCCTTGAGAAGAATGTTGGGGAGAAAAAAAGTGTGCTACCATCCAGTATCCTTGCTGATGGTACCTTGCACTGTAGGGCACTGAGTTCTTTTCACAACTCCCACAATTTGGGCAAGTCATTTTGGGTGAATAGAGTTTCTAGGTGCTACCGTAATAAAACTGACACAACCTCTTGACCCTGACTGTGCCTGCCGGGGGTCAATGCCCCATCTCCACCGACCAAGGGCAACACATGCACTCCCCCTAGGCCTATGCAGGCCCCACTGTCACTCTGCAGGTTAGTGATAGACACTCTCCAACCCCCGAGCATCTCCCTGGAGCATCCAGCCCATTGTCCACTGGACACTTGCGGTAGTCACAGATTGGCTGCTCCCAAAGGATCAGTGAAGCCCAGCTTATCAGTTCTACCTTAGAGCACCGCTCCGCTTAACACACAGCACTTAGATACGTTTATAGTTTAAACAAGTAGATGTTAATTGAACAAAGCACAGAGATCCAAATAGCAGAAAGTAGAAGTAATGGAAACAAAGGGTTATATACATAACATACATTCTAGAGCCTAGACTTAATTCCCAAGATACTCTTGTGTCTTGTAGAGTATTTCTCACCCTGGATCCTTGCAGCGCTTACAGTCAGGCTGGCTGAGACCCTGCTTTCATGAAACAAATGACCAGTCACTTTTTCTCCCAGGTGAAGGACTCAGTGAGTTTCTTTGCACTCCCTGATACACCAGCCCAATCCTTTGATCCTATTCACAAAAAGGACACCCCCCCACACACTCTTTGTTTCACCCTGCAGATTTACTTTGTAGATTTTGCACTCTCTTAATTTGCATCTGGCTCAGTATGCAAATAGGCCTACACTGAGAGGCGTACAATACACAATGCCTGCCTGTCCAGACAGGGAGATAAGGGTCTGCTCAGGGAACCCAGAACTATAAGCCACTGTGTCACCCCTCCGCTTTAGCAAGAATGAGCTTTGCTGGAGGTTAGACTGTGTGTTGCTCCCTCCCACACCCATCTGACTGCTTCATAGTGAACGCCTCAAGATTCTGCCAATCTTAACCTTGCCTTGCAGGTAGCCATCACTGACCTCCAGTTCCTGAGTTCCCCAAAGACATATCCCTGCAGTGTCTAGTCCCTGTCACTGCACACTCAGAAATTATTGAGTTCACTGATTCCAAAGAGGCAGCGCACACACCAGACTGTTAGTTTAGCTGACAACTCACACTTCACTTCAAGATCACAGCACCGAATTGGTTCATAGTAAAACTAAGGATAAGTTTATTAACAAAGAACAGAAATGTAAATGATACTAAGCAAGAGAAAAAAGATACAGGTCTGGTTACAAACAAACCAAACCAAACCATGCTTTCTAGTGACTAAAACTTAAATCTTAATAAGTTACAATCTTTGCCTAAGCAGTTTTCTCACTCACATCAAGTTACCAGCATCTTTAGCCCTCCAGGCCAGGGATCCAACTTCCACAGAATCAGAGGGTGCTGTTATCTTTGTCCCCAAATTGAGGGTTAACTAGAATGGCTTTTTGCTCCTGCTTGTATTTTCCAAAGTCCATTGTCTGTCTCACGAGTTAGAAAGATTTCCTTGAGGTGCAGATTCGGACCCCCAGTATGCTCACTACATTGTTTCCTCCATCACTCATTAGCTTGATTGCTTTGTTTACCTTATATGGAAATGTCCTTTTATTGTCCTCTCCCTGTAATTAAGCTGATAAGACAGGTAAATCCATATTCCTTTGTCTAGGGCAGACCTGGATTCTGTACGGCCTCCAAATGCCATTTTAAGAACATATTTCCCTCACATATACATAACTTGCTATACACAACCCATACACACAGAACACAAGGATTTTCGGTAGCAGCGTCACCATTTTGCATACGATACCTAACGTGACACCGCTTAGATACACATGACGACAACAGTGTGTTGAGTGTAGTGAGTGTGTCAGTCCTGTTGCGAGTTACAGTCTAGAGGGCCCTTTGCTGACTCAGGGGCTCTTAAGGTCACAGTTACCCACTGCCTGGTAGGAACACCTCCGACCCACATGACCTGCCTTAAGGCCAAGACCTTAAAGACATTGTTTTGAGTATGGACACATGACTCCTTCAATATTATCCACACCCACATTTCACACCGATTAGGATGCCTAGTGGGCTGCCGGCTCTTGGTAGAGACCTCACATGCCACCATTGGGTGAAGAGTTATACAGATATCCAACTCAGGGTCTTCCCGTAAAACCCTAGGCAACCCCTCTGCCGCTTGGCACCACGGGATTCCTGGCTCACACCTCCCCCACTCTCACTGAGGCAGTAGGGTTAGCCACTGGCTAATCCACATGCGTTGCCTCAGAACCCTCGTGCCTGGACAGTGCTTCTGTCACACATTTTCCTTGCCCTTCACGTGTGCAGTTTCCATACCGTACTCATGAATGTCTGGACTCCAGCGTTGCAGTCTGGAGCTGGTACCTTCTCTTCCGTGAAGCCCTGCCAGTGGAGAATGGTCTGTTAGGACTCTGAACTTCCTGGGCAGTAGCTATAGCCTTAGTTGCCCCACAACTGCATATTTCCTTTTGATGACTGAGTAATTTTGTTCAGTGATGGGTCAGTTGTTTACTTAAAGAAAGCAATAGGACGCTTCTTATCGCCCTTGCCTGCTTGTATCAGTGCGGCTCCCAGGCCTGTACTTGATGAATCTGTGCAGAGTTCAAACCTTTTATCGAAATTTGGACCGGCTAGAGCCAGTGTCGCTGACAGAAGTCTTTTCACTTGAGCAAAGCCCTCCTGACAGGCTGTAGTCAAAACCACCTTGGCAGGCTGTGTCTTTTTGCAGACGTCTGTCATCACAGTCGCAATGTTGCTGAAACCTTCCACGAGTCTTTGGTAATAATTCGGCAAGCCTCTAAAAGACTGAATTTGCTTTTTGGTTCAGGGTACAGGCCAGTTAACAATGGAGTCCACTTGTAAGGGTTTCTGGCAAATCTGGCCCTGTCCTGCCAATGGCCTGGATAAGGGACTTTCGCCCCATCTTGCATTTTGACACTTTTACTGTGAGACCGGCACCTTTGGGTATGTCTATACAGCAATTAGACACCCGCAGCTGGCCCATGCCAGCCGACTCGGGCTTGTGAGGCTGTTTCATTGCAGTGTAGACTTCCAGGCTCAGGCTAGAACACAGGCTCTAGGACCCGGCAAGATTGGAGGGTCCCAGAGCTTGGACTCCAGCCTGAGCCCAGAAGTCTACACTGCAATGAAACAGCCCCACAAGCCGAGCCCTGCGAGCCTGAGTCAGCTGGCATGGGCCAGCCATGGGTTTCTCTTTGCAGGGGACAAACCCTTTGAGTCTCTTCAGCACAATTTCTCTGTGAGCCTTGTGCCCTGCCCATGCATTTCTGAAGACTGCAATATCATCAACGGAGGCCAAGTAAACGTGGTTTAGAACAGAACAGGGACTTGATTCATTTTAGGCTAGTTACAAAATGTTCCAAGCCTTGTGGCTTTTGGAACTGATGCACTTCCTCACGAGCCCTGACATGAAACTGAGCTGGAAACTTTATCAAATATTTGAGCCCTCGCTGCTTGGCAGGTTCCCTTGCTCTTCTGAAAGCTGATCTCTGTTCAGCCACGTCTTTCTCAAAACCTTGCAAAATCATTCTCTCATTTTGTGGCATCCCCCAAAGCTGCTCTCTCCCCCACCCAAGAGCTGGCTGCATTATTATTTTTTCTTTTACAGTAAATCTGAGAAATTTGACAATCAGTGGGTGAGGTCTGGCAAGCCAGGGTCTGCTGAGCTCTTTCTAAACCAAATTTAAAATCATCCAGCATTACTCAGCAGGTCTGACTGGACTCGGTACAAGTGCATGTCCACTTGGGGACCCGTGACCTGCGGTGATAACAGTGACCCAAAACAGCCTTCTTAAAACAGTGTTGTTTAATCTCAACCATAGGAACACAGCACAGCAAGAGACAAGGCAGGCTATGCTTCCTCGAAGAACCCCCCAGCCTCTGGAGGTCAGGAGGCAATTGCACCCTCTAAACCATCTCAACAAACCACGCTCTCCTCTATTTAGGAGGGATGCAGTCCTGGGAAAGCTGGGCTAGCAGGCCCACCATGGGTGGGCAGAGGTAGCATGTCACCGTTAATTGTCCTTGGTGTTTGCAGAGGAGCTCTTCTCTGAGCTATTGTCCATCTTCCTAGGTCGTTTCCTGAACACCCGGCTGTTGAATTAACCCAATAGGTGCATACAAAAACATCTGTACAATATTCAGACAAGCATCATACAGTATTCACAGACTGCTACAGGGTAGCCCATAGAGCTCGCTTTAGCATTTATTTTTTTCACACCACAGTAACAATAATAACAACAACAAGTAATTTAAAAGATTTTGAAGTCCATTCAAAAACATCTGGCAGTCCGGATTTGGCCCGCAGTCCACCTATTGACTACCCCTGACATAACATATTATAAAAGTTGTATCCCAGCCTGTGTGCAGGGGGAGAGAGAGATGTACCCCTTGGAAGGTGCCAGGATGATGGCCACTGGTGCTAATGAGAAAGGTGATGGTGATGAGGAAGATAATGGCTAACATTTCTGGTTGTTGTGCAAGGGATGGTGGGAGTATATGGATGTTCAGATGTACAGTATGTATTATTTCAGTCTACCTTGCTGGGTTAGAGTGTTTGTGACTTTGCTGAATGTATTAATAAACGATTACAAAGACAGAAGGGTTCCTAAAGTGTGAGTGTTGCAACCGTGGACATCGGCGTTCCCAACTGAACAGTAACTTTAATTACACTGGGCCTGATACTGGGACAAGAACCTTCAATACCTCAGAGTGATAACTGGGAATTCTTAAGTAATCAATATAATTAATATACGATTCATAGATCAGGCTACAACAGGCAACTCCAAATCCATCACAAGACTATTAAAATAATATTTTCCCCCCACTTTTCAAATAAATATTTTTCTGGCCATCACCCTTCTCAGGGCTTCCTTTACCTCCTTGTTCCTCAGGCTGTAGATCAAAGGGTTCAGCATTGGAGACACCACTGAGTAGAACAGGGAAAGCAGTTTGTCGCTGCCGAGTGAGTAGCTGGATTTGGGCTTCAGATATTCACGATGCCAGACCCGAAAAACAAGGTCACCACGATGAGGTGGGAGGAGCAGGTGGAGAAAGTTTTGCTCCTGCCCGCGACTGACGGAATAGTGAGGATAGCGTGGAGGATACGGATGTAGGATACAAGGATGAGCAGGAAGGGGACCATGATGAAGGTGGCAGAGATGGTGTAAACAGCTATTTCATTCCTGTAGGTATCCGTGCAGGCCAAATTCAGCAGCGGGGGCAGGTTGCAGAAGAAGTGGTTGATGCTAATAGGCGCACAGTAGGACAGAGGGAATATGAAAGTTGTCTGCCCGACTCCCACCAGCACCCTGATGAGCCAGGACACACTTGAGAGCTGGAGACACACACCTCTGATCATCATGGTCGTGTAGCGCAGTGGTTGACATATGGCCATGTAACAGTCATATGCCATGGCAGCCAGCAGGCAACACTCAGTGATCCCCAGGAAGGAGAAGAAATACATCTGTGTGGCACAGCCCAGGAAGGAAATACTCTTGTCCTCAGAGAATAAGTTCACCAGCATCTTGGGGGTAGTGGACGAAGTATAACCCATTTCCAGAAAGGACAAATTCCAAAGGAAGAAATACATGGGGGACTGAAGGGCAGGGTCCACCACCATGATCGTGATGAGGAGGATGTTGCCCACCATGGTGGTGAGGTACAACAGCAGCACCAGAAAGAAAAAGTGAAACTTGGAGCTCCAGGATGTTGGAAAAAGCCACCAAGAAGAACTGTATCACAACTGTGTGGTTCCTGCTAGCCATGTCCTACAGTTGTTTTCTATCTGTGGAGATAATAAAATCACAGAGGCATAGGACTGGAAGGGACCTCGAGAGGTCATCTAGTCCAGTCCCCTGCACTCATGGCAGGACTAAATATTATCTAGACCATCCCTGACAGGTGTTTGTCTAACCTGCTCTTAAAAATCTCCAATGATGGAGATTCCATAACTCCCTAGGCAATTTATTCCATGCTTAACCACCCTGACAGTTAGGAAGTTTTTCCTAATGTCCAGCCTAAACCACCCTTGCTGCAATTTAAGCTCATTGCTTCTTGTCCTATCCTCAGAGGTTAAGGAGAACAGTTTTCCTCCCTCCTCCTTGTAACAACCTTTTATGTCCCCTCTCAGTCTTCTCTTCTCCAGACTGAACAAACCCAATTTTTTTTTAATCTTCCCTCATAGGTCATGTTTTCTAGACCGTTGATCATTTTTTGTGTTCTTCTCTGGACTTTCTCCGATTTGTCCACATCTCTCCTGAAATGTGGCGTCCAGAACTGAACAGAATACTCCAGTTGAGGTCTAATCAGCTGGGAGTAGAGTGGAAGAATTACTTCTCATGTCTTGCTTACAACACTTCTGCTAAGACATCCTAGAATGAGGTTTGGTTTTTTTGGAACAGTGTTACACTGTTGACTCATATTTAGCTTGTGATCCACTATGAGCCCCCAGATCCCTTTCCGTAGTGCTCCTTCCTAGGCAGTCATTTCCCATCTTGTACGTGTGCAACTGATTGTTCCTTCCTAAGTGAAGTACTTTGCATTTGTCATTATTGAATTTCATTCTATTTACTTCAGATCATTTCTCCAGTTTGTCCAGATCATTTTGAATTTTAATCCTATCCTCCAAAGCACTTGCAACCACTCTCATCTTGGTGTGGTCCACAAACTTTATAAGAGTACTCTCTATACCGTTATCTAAATCACTGATGAAGATATTGAATAGAACCCAACCCAGAATCAATCCCTGTGGGACCCCACTCATTATGCACCTCCAGCAGGACTGTGAACCACGGATAACTACTCTCTGGGAATGGTTTTCCAACCAGTTATGCACCCATCTTATAGTAGCTCCATCTAGATGGTATTTCCCTAGTTTGTTTATGAGAAGGTCACGTGAGACAGTATCAAAAGCCTTACAAAATCCAAGATATACCACAGCTACCGCTTCCCCCCTATCCACAAGGCTTGTTACCCTGTCAAAGAAAGCTATCAGGTTGGTTCATTAACTGGTTAAGTTGGGTTGTAGCGGGGTGGTCACCTGCTCCAGCCTTAAAGGGCTTAAAACAGCCCAGGACTGTAGCTGGGAGCAAGCAGTTCCCAGGCTCATTGGGGGAAGCAGGCTCAGCTGTGGCCACACCCCAATCAGGGCTCAGCTGGCCCTTATAAGAGGGCAGTAGGCCAGAAGCAGAGAGTCTCCTCTAGCTGTAGAGAGAGATGGGCCTGGCTGCTGGGGAGCATACCACAGTACCTGAGGTGGAGCAGGGCTGGGGAAAGGCCAGAGGAGCTGGTGAGGTGGGGATAGAGGGTGGGGGTTCCCTGGGGAGGGGAGACCCAAATCTGCGGGGTACTGCAGGGGGCAGCACCCCGGGTAAAGGGGCACCGTGGTCCGGGAGGGACACGGGGGCCAGCGACAAGTGGGACACCGGCCTGCAGAGGGCGCTCCGGAGGCTGGAAGAGCTAATTCCCAAGGATAACCAGCAGGAAATGACACAGGGTGAGTCCCGCACCGTGACATCGGTGAATCGTATAAGAAATTTATATACATATATACATAATCTTTGATACAACAAATTTTCAGTGGTGTTTTCATTTGTGGATGCCCAGTGTAGGACATCTGGTACTTTATGTGCAGTGGCACTAAGATCCCACAGCTCCCACTGACTTCAGTTGGAAAGCCAGGTTCAATGTGTCACGACTTGGACATCCAAAATAGGAGGCATCTAAAGCAAGTGGCCCGTTTTGAGAACGTCAGCCTGAATCTCCCTGCTCTGTAAAACGAGGAGAGGATTGCTCTGTCTCACCAAGTAGACCAGGCTTTATTTCCTGTTCCTCAGGTCTGGTTACAGAGGTTGATATCCCTGGCTCCGATACCAGCCAGACCACATTGGATGTGTCTACACAGCATTTTGGAGCAAGCAGGAGTGAGTCTCCCAGCCCGGGTCAGCAGACTTAGCCCACCCACCTCACTAGACTTCATATCCTGAGCTCCAGCCTCACCTGCTATCATTTTCCTGTGAGAGTTCATTTGAGAGCACAGTGATCACTATGGAGCATTTAGTGATTTAATGAAGTCAAGACAAAAATGATCAAAGACAAAACCACCCCATCCCCTGTGGGAGAACACTCTTCACAAAGTGATCACTCTGTGTCTAAGCTATCAGTCCTCATCCTCAAAGGAAACCTGCACAACACTTTCAAAAGACAATCCTGGGAGCTTAAATTCATAACTTTACTAGATAGTAAAAATCATGGACTGAACAGAGACACTGGATTTATGGCTTATTACAACAATCTGTGACCCCCACTAACCACACCACACCCCAGCTGCTTTTCTCCACCCCCCTTCCTTTCCTCCCTATGACTGGAGGGTAGTAACGAGCCACTTCACTTTGAATGGTCCCTTGAAATGTGTGTTAACTGCTTATGCCGAACAATCTGTTCCCCTTTGTATTTATCTGTGACACTCTCTGGCTTTGTCTACATTAGCACTTTTGGTGGTAAAACTTTTGTTGGTCGGGGTGTGAAAAGAAATATCCAGGCCTGACGGACAAAAGTTTTACGGAGCGCCCGTGTGAACAGCGCTATGTCGGCGGGAGACACTCTCCTGCCGACGAAGCGGCCGCCGCTTGTTCGGGTGGTTTGATTTTGCCGGCAGAAGAGCGGCTGCGCGGGAGACCTTGCTGCGGCACAGCTTTAGCAGCACGGCTGCGCCGCTGTGAGGTCCGTAGCGCAGACCCAGCCTCCGTTCATTTCCCAGCCATCAAGAGCAGCTCCGTGGACGCTCAGAAGCTTGCCTCTCTTGCCACAGAAGTTGGTCCAATAAAAAATATTACCTCACCCGCCTTGACTCTCTCATATCCTGGGACTGACATGGCTTCGACAAACACTGCATCCATCCATCTATCTATGATTTGAGGACTTCAATAGCACAGACACAGGTGAGAGGTTTTTCGCAGGAGTGGGGGGTGAGATTCTGTGGCCTGCCTTGTGCAGGAGGTCGGACTAGATGATCATAATGGTCCCTTCTGACCTTAGGATCTATGAATCACTTTCATAGAGACCCACTAAGACTGTACTTAGCAGCCAAGATCCTGATTACATTTTTTTCAGGCACAGAACTTTAAGTTCAGGGGAGTTGGGTGGGTACCTCCCTTAGGTTCCACTGGAAATTCCAGCTATAAATTATAAATTATTCCTTAGTATAGCAAAATGGTAAGGGGAGAGGAACAACACACCAGCAGCTGACTCCCTGCTCCCTTGTACCATGTGTAGTCATTTATACCGATGCAAGGTGAGTGCAAAATGACTCCATATCAGAATTACCCACTTGTACTAGGAGGAGTGTTTCCATACCCAGTCACCACTCACATTGCTCACATAGAAATGACTACACAAAGGTACAAAGCAGTGGAGAAAAAGGACCAAGCGAAAGATATGCACCGATGTGCTTGGTTAAAAAGCAATAACGTGTAGAAAAAACATTGACTTTAAAAAAATATTTTAATCTAATATAATCATGTGCTTTAAAGCTTGCGAGCCGCGTGTTGAGCAACTCTGAAGAAGCCACACCTTGAGGAGTCTGAGTATTTAAGTTCTTTTATGCCTCCATTGAGACAGGTTCCCTGATGCATTGAATCCTTGCAATGTAAGGGACTCATAGATGAGACAAAGACTTTTTCTTCTCTCTTTGGGGTGGAGAATATACAGCTTGATAGTCAGGGTCAAAGTTTCCAGGGACAGCTGTTTTGAACAAGGGATGGTGGAAAATTTTCCATCAAAACTTTTTTCACCAAAAAACTGGGTTTCCAATGGAAGACAGAAGTGTCTGCTTTGGAAGACAGGAATCCCCAAAACTTTTTGAAAATGGGACTAAAGTCCTTAAATCGCTGATTTTGAACTTATTACCCATGAGGAACCTCATTATTTCGCTTTCTCTGAGGTACTTCTATGGCCTACATTGGAGTAAGCGCCTCACACAATTTCTTTAGCCTCACAACTCCCCTGTGGTGTAGGCAGCGCTGTGATCCCCATATTGCAAACGGGGAGCAGACACACCCAGAGACAGGGGGCATCTTTTCAAAGGTATTTCACAGGCTAAAGATGCAGAGAGGTCCCATGTGGGATTTTCAAAATCGCCTAAACAGGGAAGGGCCAAAATCCAAAAGGCCCAGATCCACAAAGGAACTTGGGTACCTAACTACCACTTTAGGCCCCTGAAGATCCCAGAGTCAGGCCCCCTCTGGGATTCACAAAACTGTTGCTGAGCTGCCGTCAAACGCTGTCGGTCCCTAAACTCCCTGGGCTCCTGCTTTTTTGCAGTAAAAGTTCCCAAGGTGCCTCTGGGCATGTGCTCCGCAGCCCAACGCCAACCACACAGACACCTGAGCCCCAGAGCGATGTACGAGCTGGGAGGAGATAACCAGTCCTCTGCCTCATTTGTCTGTGGGGCCCAATTTGGTAAACATGGTCAGAGCTCACCTACCAGATTGGGCCCTTTTAGGCAAAGCAAGGATGGCTGGAGTTGGGGCAAGAGGAGGACCTCCCTCATAACTTTTAACCCAGTGGTTAGGCTATGTAGTTGGGGTGTACGATAACACTGGTTCAAGTCCCCCTTCTGGCTCAGGGGGAGAAAGGATTTGAACAGAGATCTGCCACCTTTCAGGTTTCATAGATTCCAAGGTCGGAAGGGACCATGGTGATCATCTAGTCTGACCTCCTGTATAACACAAGCCAGAGAACTTCCCCAAAAATAATTCCTAGAGCAGAACTTTTAGAAAAATATTGAATCTTGATTTATAAATTGTCAGTGAGGGAGAATCCACCATGACCCTTGGTAAATTGTTCTATGGGTAATCACCCTCACTGTTACAAATTTATGCCTTATTTCCAGCCTGAATTTGTCTAGCTTCAACTTCCAGCCATTGGACCATGTTGTACCTTTCTCTGCCAGATTGAAGAGCCCATTATTAAATATTGGTTCCCCATATAGGTACTCAGACTGTATGGAAGTCACCCCTTCACCTTCTCGTTGTTAAGATAAGTCGATTGAGCTCCTTGAGTCTATCACTATAAGGCAGGTTTTCTAATCCTTTAATCATTCTTGTGGCTCTTCTCTGAACCTCTTCAATTTATCAACTACTTGTCCACAAAGCATAACATGTTCCACTGCTCCATGAAGCTACAGTCTGTTATAAAGAAATATAAAAGACAAAACTAAAATCATAATTAAAAACATTTCCCAAAGCTCACCAACCACAGCAGCAATCCTGCCCCTAATTCCCCTGCCTTGACCTGTGATCTTGAAGTTCTATCTAGGACTTTGACTTCTTTTCTGTTTCCCATACACAGAGAGTAAGCATATACTTTCCAGCTGAGCCTTTTAAAGCTGTCTAGGGGATTTGAACACACAGTTCCCACTAGTTTTATTGTGAATTGGATGACTGAATTCCTTAGACAGCTTTGAAAATCTCAGCCTCAATGACTTTTTTTATTTTATATTAAAGGCAAACAGCAACAGAAGGAATAAAAATAAAGTATCCATGACAGAGAGCACAGTGTGTGTATCGCCTCAGTAATTTTGTTTTAGAAGTGAGCACAAAATGGTAGCTGCCCCCAGGAGACTGCTAGCAATTTAGACCCCAATTCCCCACAATACTTGAGCACATGCTTAACTTGCAGGGCAATCTAGGGTGGCGGAGGATGGGGATGCGAATTAGGATTGCAATGTCCCAAACTGTGCATGAAAAGATGGCGGAGAAGAGAGGTTTATACTGGTTTTATTTCATGCCTAGGATTTCAATATTTCTTAGAGTTTAGGCTGGAGTGCATGGTTCTATGATTATCATTTTACCTGAAGTAGAATCTAATCCACTTTCCAAAATATCAAATCCAGTTTGAAGCCCTGGTCTGGATTCTCCAGCTAGTCCTTACACTGCTGGCCAAAAGGAGGAGGCAGGTTTAACAAGTCTAGAATTAAGTGGTGCCAATGTATTAACATTTAATTCTGTGTTCTCCTCATTACACGGCAGAGTTTGTTTGGTTCCATTCGATACAAGCCATGGCAGACGCAAAATAGGGAAATCAAAGGTCCGTCAGAGAATTCATCCTCCTGGGATCCAGGAATACCCAAAAACTGAAGGTTCTTCTCTTCTTGCAGCTTCTAGTGATCTCCACTGTGAGCATGGCTAGGAACATCCTCGTTGTTGCGCTACTTGTGGGTGATCAGAACCTTCACACACCCCTTCACACCTCCATTCTTTCTGCTTGGAGATCTGCTTCTCTTTGCCCATCTTGACCAGAATGCTGGCCAGTCTCCTGACTGGGGACAGACCCATTTCTGTTAGCAGCTGCATCATGCAATTTATACTTTTGATTCTCTGGCAGGTGCTGAATTCTATCTCCTAGCTACAATGTCTCATGATCGGTATTTAGTGATATGTAACCCCTTGCATTATGCAGCCCTTATGAATGGCAGATTTTGCCTCCAGCTAGCAGCTGGTCTTGGATGAGCAGATTTCTGATTACTTCCATATTAATGGGTATGATGTTACAATTGGTTTTCTGTAGACAAATTAAATTACGCTTGGTGATCATGACAAACCTTTCCTGCAGTGACACCCACACACTGGACCTTATAACTTTCACCCTAGCCTTTACATTCACCCTACCCCCATTTCTTCTGGAAGTGAGGTCCTACGTCTTCTGGGCATGCCCAATGCTGTGAATTCAGAATCTCTTTCCATGAAACTCTGTGAGAGTTGCTTCAAGTTCACCGTTTTCCAGACACGGCTAGTGGCAAGCCCATTTGCTGGGCCACTCAAAAAAGAAACACAAATGGGAGTGAACTCACAAGAAGGACTTTATCCTGATCCCTGCATAAGGGGCAGTGCAGACACTGCCCCAGGAGCAGACCAGGAGACGGATTTTGACCCCAAGAGTCCCTGGCTCTTCCCTTGCCCCAGAGAAGAGGTAACATGAACCAGTTCTAGGCCCCACTGCAATTCACAATCCTCCCCCCCCCCGCCCCCCTCAGCTGCCGCCAAACCCTGTAGGTGTCACTCGGAGTTGGCACCTAAATTTGGGAAGTGACCGTTCCGTGTGTACCGATGTTTGTGTCTCTGAGGGTCGCCCTGCTGCTCCATTCTAGGTGTCTGGATGCCTAAGCCTGAGCGCAATGCGTGAAGGTGTACCACTTTAACTGTGGACTCAGTTATACCGGGATAAATGTGGAGAAGCCAATGACTGAAATTCTTGAAGCTGCCAAGGAATTTGGAAGCCCAGTTCTGAAAACTGATGGGAATTGAGGCATCCACATTTTCTAGGGACCTCTGAAAAATCTCAGCCTTCTGGGTACAAAGGATCAGATAATAGACATTTTTTTTGGAATATCATATATGAAACTTTGGAAATACAGAACAATCACCCACTATCAACCTTGCATTCCTCACCATGTCACAACGGGTTTTGACAAACAAATCATCTATCCAGCTGGTCAGAACATGTTTGTTTTTTCCTGCAGGAAAAATTTTGACTTTTTGGACAAAATACATACCCCTCCCAAACCCATTATTTTGTTTTCAAACAACCAAATTTTGAAAAATTTCAGCTGCAAACTGAACAATTTTTGGCCCCAGACTGCTAAAAACAAACATTTTCAGACAAAACTGCCACCCTCAAAGTTTCGGGGGTTTTGGCAGCAGGTTCAGTTTTCTGATGAAAAATCAATAATTTGGAAGGGAAGCATATACTTTCCATTAAAAAAAAATCATTTAATCACACTCCCAATTCTCTGAAAAAGTTGACGAAAATTTTTTGACCAGCCCTAATAATCTGGTTTGTCTGACTCAGCCATGTTTAGAATGTTCTTCACAGTCACATCTTTGTATTACACTAAGGTGTAACAGAGATGGTTGGACAATATTGGTCAAATGAGGTTTGGATTAAAAACAGGGTGGGGTGGAAATCATGAACATTTTAGTGATTTCCCACCCTCATTTTCTGACCAGATCCATAGAATATTAGGGTTGGAAGAGACCTCAAGAGGTCTTCTAGTCCAATCCCCTGCTCAAAGCAGGACCAACACCCACTAAGTCATCCCAACCACCAACACCCACTAAGTCATCCCAGCCAGAGCTTTGTCAAGCCAGGCCTTAAAAACCCCTGAGGATGGAGATTCCACCACCTCCCTAGGTAACCCAGTCTAGTGCTTCACCACCCTCCAGTGAAAATGTTTTTCCCAATATCCAACCTAAACTTTAGGAGGTTCAACCCTCTAATTTGTCTAGGTCCTGCTGTATCCTATCCCTACCCTCCAGTGTATCTACCACTCCTCCCAGTTTAGTGTCATCTGAAAATTTGCTGAGGGTGCAATCCACACCATCCTCCATGCCATCTAGGCCATGACCATCTAGCCCATCATTGCCAAGAGGAAAACCTCCGTCCCTGCTAGAGCCACCAGGAAGTAGAGCTGCAACATGCAGCCAGTGAAGGAAATTGTGTTGCTCTCAGACAAGAGGTTTTCCAGCATCTTGGGCATTGTAGCAGTGGGGCAGCAGATATCTAACAAGGAGAGGTTGCTGAGGGAGAAGTACATGGGGTTGTGCAGCTTAGCCTCAGTCCCTATGGCTATGAAGATGAGGCCATTGGCAGCGAGGGTTATCAAGTAGACCAACAAAAAGGGATAAGCGAATGGCTGGGCAATTGGAAAGTCCCGTAAGGATGAATTCAGTCACCATCATTCCATTGTCCTTTTCTCTGCTTGAAGAGGAGCTCTCCTGCATGGGGTTAAATAAAAGCGATTTCATTATGTGAAATTCTATGCATGGGAATGATGGATGGTCTTAGTGTTAAGGCAAAGGAGAGGGAGACAGAAGATCTAGGTTCTCCTCCACAGGCATGTGCCTACCTGTTTTCCCCTAATGATAAACAAACATTCTCAGATTGATACATTTTGGTTTTTGTTTTTAACCAAACTGAAACATTTAATTGGGGTAGGTTAGACATTAAACTCTCTCCCCCTGAGCTGCTTCAGCAATCCATGGGCGTTGCAGTGTGGGTGCTTCATGGTCCTGTTTTCCTCTCTGAGCTGGACTCCCTGGCTGGATTACATCTCATCTGATGGACTGCAATGGAGGCATAAACAGGGGAATATTGACTAGGCATAGAGAGGTTATTTTACCTCTATATTTGGAACTGGTGCATCCGCTGCTGGAATCCTGTGTCCAGTTCTGGTGACCACAATTCATGAAGCATGTTGATAAATTGGAGAGGGCTCAGAGAAGAGAAACAAGAATGACCAAAGGATTAGAAAACACACCTTACAGTGATAGACTCAAAGAGCTCAATCTATTTAGCTTAACAACAAAGGTTAATGGGTGACTTGATTGCAGTCTATGAGTACCTACATTGGGAACAAATATTTGATAATGGACTCTTCAACCTAGCAGAGAAAGGTATAACAAGATCCAATGGCTGAAAACTGAAGCTGAACAAATTCAGACTGGAAATAAGGCATAAATTTTTAACAGCGAGGGTAATTAACCATTGGAACAAGTAATCAAGCGACATGGTGGATTCTCCATCACTGACACTTTTAAATCAAGATTGTTATTTTTATTAAAAAGATCTGCTCTAATTCAAAGAGCAATTATTTTGGGGAAGTTTTATGGCCTATGTTATACAGGAGGTCAGACTAGAGGATTAGTGGTCCCTTCTGGCCTTCAAATCTATGAATTTTTGAATGGTTCAAGCAGAAGCGAGTCCTCAGTGCATCAAGGGAAATGTAGTCCAGCCCAAGAGCCCAGCCCACAGCTCCCATGAAGTATCATGGCTGCTCAGTTGGGTGCATCCAACTGGCCCAAAATTGAATGTTTTGACTGGATTTGACAAACTGATATTTTCATTTCAAATCATCCTGATCCAGGACAAAATCTTTCATTCCAATTTTCCATCAGGAAAAAAATTGAAAATGTTTGGCTGAAACTCCTGTGAAAAATGTTGATTCTGACAAAACTGCATTTTCTGTCTAAAAACATTTGATGGAAAATTCCCAAGCAGCTGTCTCTATTTGTTCCTCTCCAGTCATATAGTGCAATATAGACTATATATTTCGTTAGCAGCTCAGCCACTTATCAGCTGTCTTCACCCTTTCTAACATGTCATTGATTGACTTCTCTCCCTGCCAGCTTTCTCTCCATTTCTAATTTAAATAATACCCCTACAGATTTTTTTTTTTGTTTAAACTACTAAACTCGCAATCTGATCCACCTCTGTTTATGGTAGGGGATTAGCTGGAACAGTTTGATCAGAGCTGTCGCTGTGATAGAAGGATAGGTGCAGCCGCACTTTAAGAGATCAAGGACACCGCATTTCAGCACCAAGTCCTGTCGGTGGTGTCAGTGGAAGTGTGCGGACCAGGCTCATGCATGGGGGGGCGGGGGCAGAAAAGCCCCCAGAGGAGCAGGGTCCCTGAGATCCTGACTGAGCCTGGGGCTGCTGACACCCCCTTCCCGCCTTTGTCTGAGGTGTGTCCCTCTCTGTCTCCCAGCCATTGCCCTGAGCAATGGGGCTGTGAATAAGAGGCATCTCTCCCCCCTCCCCACTACCACCCAGGCTAGAGAGGAGTAGGGGAGGGGAAGGGAAAGGGGTGGTGGCTTCAAACGAGATAGGGGAATGTGGAGCTGACAATCCCCACCTCCTTAGCCCACCCCTCCCCCTTCCACCACCATTCCCTTGATCCCCTTCCAGTGTTTCTCCCCTCCCCCTGGCCTGACACTCCCCACCCCCCGGAACACTCTCCCCACCCTCAATCCTCTCCCCTACCACCCATCCCCATTTATCAGCAATTCATAGAGTTTAAGACCAGAAGAGACCATCAGGTCCTCCTGTCTGACTCCAGCATAGCCCTTACATTTCACCCGGTTAGACCCTAACAGGGCACCCAGGGCAGTGCCACTCACTCGGATTTGGCCTACCCGGACTCCCGCCATCATGATGGCTGGGCCAAACCTGAGTGGTGCTGGGACCCCAGAGCAGAGCTGATACTAGGCGTTAGCAGACTGAGCAATCGCTTAGGGCCTCAAGCAGCTCAAGGGGGCCCCCTATTAGTTATTAGTATGTGTGCTGTGGGGGGGTCCCCCCAAATATTCCTGCTTAGGGCCCCCAATGGGCTGGTACCACCTCTGCCCCAGAGCTTGCAGTGTCTGGAGCAGGGGGACGAGCCCAGCCAGCCCTGTGGGACAGGAGCTGCCATGCCACCTTTGAAACATTCTGGTGACAATTTCTGGTCTCGGCCCACAGGCTGAGAAACCCTGGTCCAGATTGTCTGAGAATTCAGAAATCTCACTTTAAAAAAAAAAGACGAAATGGTGACGAGCGCAGCTGCTTTTCTCTTTGATACTCAGATGCTGTGTAGCCCTTTCTTCTCGCTCAGTCTTTGGTCACGTGCGCTTATAACATTTGCGGATGTGCAAAGATTTAAACAGGTAAGAGGAGTCCGTACTGGGATCATTACAGTCAGAATCAACTTGAACTGTAGTTTACCTGCTGAATTTGGATAATGATATTTTGGTGAATTGTAGCCAGAGCTCTCCTGGTATAAGGAATCTTTGCGTTGCTGTAACTGCCAGGTATAAGGGCTTGTGCCAGTGTAATTATATTAGAATCATAGAATCATAGAATATCAGGGTTGGAAGGGACCCCAGAAGGTCATCTAGTCCAACCCCCTGCTCAAAGCAGGACCAATTCCCAGTTAAATCATCCCAGCCAGGGCTTTGTCAAGCCTGACCTTAAAAACCTCTAAGGAAGGAGATTCTACCACCTCCCTAGGTAACGCATTCCAGTGTTTCACCACCCTCTTAGTGAAAAAGTTTTTCCTAATATCCAATCTAAACCTCCCCCACTGCAACTTGAGACCATTACTCCTCGTTCTGTCATCTGCTACCATTGAGAACAGTCTAGAGCCATCCTCTTTGGAACCCCCTTTCAGGTAGTTGAAAGCAGCTATCAAATCCCCCCTCATTCTTCTCTTCTGCAGGCTAAACAATCCCAGCTCCCTCAGCCTCTCCTCATAACTCATGTGTTCCAGTCCCCTAATCATTTTTGTTGCCCTTCGCTGGACTCTCTCCAATTTATCCACATCCTTCTTGAAGTGTGGGGCCCAAAACTGGACACAGTACTCCAGATGAGGCCTCACCAATGTCGAATAGAGGGGAACGATCACGTCCCTCGATCTGCTCGCTATGCCCCTACTTATACATCCCAAAATGCCATTGGCCTTCTTGGCAACAAGGGCACACTGCTGACTCATATCCAGCTTCTCGTCCACTGTCACCCCTAGGTCCTTTTCTGCAGAACTGCTGCCTAGTCATTCGGTCCCTAGTCTGTAGCTGTGCATTGGGTTCTTCCGTCCTAAGTGCAGGACCCTGCACTTATCCTTATTGAACCTCATCAGATTCCTTTTGGCCCAATCTTCCAATTGGTCTAGGTCCTTCTGTATCCTATCCCTCCCCTCCAGCGTATCTACCACTCCTCCCAGTTTAGTATCATCCGCAAATTTGCTGAGAGTGCAATCCATACCATCCTCCAGATCATTTATGAAGATATTGAATAAAACCGGCCCCAGGACCGACCCTTGGGGCACTCCACTTGATACCGGCTGCCAACTAGACATGGAGCCATTGATCACTACCCGTTGAGCCCTACAATTTAGCCAGCTTTCTACCCACCTTATAGTGCATTCATCCAGCCCATACTTCCTTAACTTGCTGACAAGAATACTATGGGAGACCGTGTCAAAAGCTTTGCTAAAGTCAAGAAACAATACATCCACTGCTTTCCCTTCATCCACAGAACCAGTAATCTCATCATAGAAGGCGATTAGATTAGTCAGGCATGACCTTCCCTTGTTGAATCCATGCTGGCTGTTCCTGATCACTTTCCTCTCATGCAAGTGCTTCAGGATTGATTCTTTGAGGACCTGCTCCATGATTTTTCCAGGGACTGAGGTGAGGCTGACTGGCCTGTAGTTCCCAGGATCTTCCTTCTTCCCTTTTTTAAAGATTGGCACTACATTAGCCTTTTTCCAGTCATCCGGGACTTCCCCGGTTCGCCACGAGTTTTCAAAGATAATGGCCAGTGGCTCTGCAATCACAGCCGCCAATTCCTTCAGCACTCTCGGATGCAACTCGTCCGGCCCCAGGGACTTGTGCATGTCCAGCTTTTCTAAATAGTCCCTAACCGCCTCTATCTCCACAGAGGGCTGGCCATCTCTTCCGCATTTTGTGATGCCCAGCGCAGCAGTCTGGGAGCTGACCTTGTTCGTGAAGACAGAGGCTAAAAAAGCATTGAGTACATTAGCTTTTTCCACATCCTCTGTCACTAGGTTGCCTCCCTCATTCAGTAAGGGGCCCACACATTCCTTGGCTTTCTTCTTGTTGCCAACATACCTGAAGAAACCCTTCTTGTTACTCTTGACATCTCTGGCTAGCTGCAGCTCCAGGTGCGATTTGGCCCTCCTGATAACATTCCTACATGCCCGAGCAATATTTTTATACTCTTCCCTGGTCATATGTCCAACCTTCCACTTCTTGTAAGCTTCTTTTTTATGTTTAAGATCCGCTAGGATTTCACCATTAAGCCAAGTTGGTCGCCTGCCATATTTACTATTCTTTCGACTCATCAGGATGGTTTGTCCCTGTAACCTCAACAGGGATTCCTTGAAATACAGCCAGCTCTCCTGGACTCCTTTCCCCTTCAAGTTAGTCCCCCAGGGGATCCTGGCCATCCGTTCCCTGAGGGAGTCGAAGTCTGCTTTCCTGAAGTCCAGGGTCCGTATCCTGCTGCTTACCTTTCTTCCCTGCGTCAGGATCCTGAACTCAACCAACTCATGGTCACTGCCTCCCAGATTCCCATCCACTTTTGCTTCCCCCACTAATTCTACCCGGTTTGTGAGCAGCAGGTCAAGAAAAGCACCCCCCCTAGTTGGCTCCTCTAGCACTTGCGCCAGGAAATTGTCCCCTACGCTTTCCAAAAACTTCCTGGATTGTCTATGCACCGCTGTATTGCTCTCCCAGCAGATATCAGGAAAATTAAAGTCACCCATGAGAATCAGGGCATGCGATCTAGTAGCTTCCGTGAGCTGCCGGAAGAAAGCCTCATCCACCTCATCCCCCTGGTCCGGTGGTCTATAGCAGACTCCCACCACTACATCACTCTTGTTGCACACACTTCTAAACTTAATCCAGAGACACTCAGGTTTTTCTGCAGTTTCGTACCGGAGCTCTGAGCAGTCATACTGCTCCCTTACATACAGTGCTACTCCCCCACCTTTTCTGCCCTGCCTGTCCTTCCTGAACAGTTTATAACCATCCATGACAGTACTCCAGTCATATGAGTTATCCCACCAAGTCTCTGTTATTCCAATCACGTCATAGTTCCTTGACATCACCAGGACCTCCAGTTCTCCCTGCTTGTTTCCAAGGCTTTGTGCATTTGTATATAAGCACTTGAGATAACCTGTTGATCGCCCCTCATTGCCAGTATGAGGCAGGAGCCCTCCCCTCACAGACATTCCTGCCTGTGCTTCCTCCCGGTATCCCGCTTTCCCACTTACCTCAGGGCTTTGGTCTCCTTCCCCCGGTGAACCTAGTTTAAAGCCCTCCTCACTAGGTTAGCCAGCCTGCTGGCAAAGATGCTCTTCCCTCTCTTCGTAAGATGGAGCCCGTCTCTACCCAGCACTCCTCCTTCATGGAACACCATCCCATGGTCAAAGAAACCAAAGCCTTCTCTCCGACACCATCTGCGTAGCCATTCGTTGACTTCCACGATTCGACGCTCCCTACCTAGGCCTTTTCCTTCCACGGGGAGGATGGACGAGAACACCACTTGCGCCTCCAACTCCTTTATTCTTCTTCCTAGAGCCACATAGTCCGCAGTGATCCGCTCAAGGTCATTCTTGGCAGTATCATTGGTGCCCACGTGGAGAAGCAGGAAGGGGTAGCGATCCGAGGGCTTGATGAGTCTCGGCAGTCTCTCCGTCACATCACGAATCTTAGCCCCTGGCAAGCAGCAGACTTCTCGGTTTTCCCGGTCAGGGCGGCAGATAGATGACTCAGTCCCCCGGAGGAGAGAGTCCCCGACCACCACCACCCGCCTTCTCCTCTTGGGGGTGGTGGTCGTGGAACCCCCAACCTCAGGACAGCACATCCCATGCCTTCCAACCAGCGGAGTCTCCTTCTGCTTTCTCGCCCCAGACATATCATCTGGTCCACTCTCCGCAACGATACCTGTGGAGAGAACATGAAAGCGGTTAGTTACCTGTGTCTGTGTTACTGGAACCCGGACATTCCGCTTACCTCTTCTGGAGGTCACATGTTGCCAAGCTTCTTCACTGGTCTCTTGGCTCCTCTGTGCAACCTGCTCTATATCTGTAGAGCTTTGTGCCCCTAGAAGCCTATCCTGAGTTTCGTCCAGGAAATCCTCAGTTTCCCGTATGCAACGCAGGGTTGTTATCTGTTATATTGGTTAAAAAAAAATCACACCCCTAATACACAAAGTTATACTGGTATGAAATCGAGCCCAAACTAGAAGAAGGTTGGTGGGCAGAGCTCTCCCTGAAAGTCTTCCGACCTCAGACATGGCTTTTACCAGCAAGAAAGTGATTTTGCTTGTAGAGCTTATACAGATGGGTTCCCTGAAAGAAATAAGCTATATTAGTAAGAGCACATTTTTTGGTTGGTACACCCAGGTCTACGCTAGGGATTTTGCTGGGGAAGACGTGTCATTAAAAAGCCTAACCAACATTACTGTACTGGGAAACATTTCTGTTTAGACCTGGCCAGAGACACAACTGTATTATACAGTGGGGCTACTGGGTAGCAGCAGAGGGTAATGAAAGGAGAAAGGACCATTTTACTCTGGGAATACCCTTAGAGGACAGGAGATAAGGAAGAGGGAACAGGCTGTTATACTGTGTAATGACTGCTAGAGGAGAGTGGAAGATAAGGACAATGGAAAGGGGCAGCTGCACTCTACATTTGCTGCCACTGGGTGGCAGCAGAGAATAAGGACCCCGCCGTGTTGTGTTACTGGCACCCACTGAGAGCCAAGAGAAAAGGACACCGACAGAAAAGCGTTCTCAGCCGAGGTGCTGTGGCTGCTAGATAGCCAGGCAGCACCAACGATAAAGACAATATACTGTGCACTAGGTGGCGGCACAGGGTAAGGGATACACATGGGGGGGTCTATTGTGGAAAATATAGATTGTGAGCGAGACATAAGACGCCATCAGTGAGAGCCAGGAGGATTCTGTAGAGGATAAACAGGAGGAAAAGATGAACTATACTTCAGCTTCGAAGAATTAGATTTTTCTTGGTAAATGTTGATTTCACCCAACACAAACTGATGAAAAAAATTTCCATTGATGACGATTGAAATTTACAGATCAGCAAAGAACGAAAGATGCTGCTTGAGAACTTAGAGTTTGATTTAAGGATATTTACTTGGTATATTTTGACACGGGATGTTAAAAATTTGTATTTTAACAGTTTAAAGCTTTAACTTTTTGAATCTCAACAAGTACTGTAATTAAATAACTATTGACTGACCCACCCACGGTCTGATCCCCCATAATTTTCTGCAACTGAAAATGTATTTAAGTATTTTTTATTTTTATGGATTAAATCAATATTATCCATTGAAACAAAAAAAAATGACTTCTGCCAAGCCTAGCGATAGGTGCCCTTTTCTCTTGCATTACTCTCAGCTCTCACCTTGTCCCAGTAGCAGAGACGCCCCACTCCTTTGGGACACTGCTTTGCCATCTTAGGTCCATTAGATGCTGTAGCAGCATAAATAGTATAAAAGTTGCAATGTTGCTACCTAGTGACTGTTACACAATGCAGCTACTTAGCGAAGGGATGTCAATCCGGAGCCCTCTCAGGGAGTCATTATTCAACATATCAACATTTTCACTGCTTTCCCAACATCCATCAGCCTGTGCCATGCCATTGAAACCTGGGGCCTGAGCTATAAAGCACCTGGGACAAGGAGCACACAGCATCCTTACCCCTCTGCGCATTCCTCCACCCAGGATCCTCATCTCACAAGTGGTTCCCAAGTTCACAATCAGGGAGTTCCCACAAATATCCCAGTGTGCAGCACTAAACTCAGCCTGTATCCAACGCAATCTACGAGAGTGGGGGGCAAATGTTCTGTGCATCCCCTCTCCCAGAGAGCTCAGGTAGACAATCACCCAGATAGAGTCACTCATGGCCCACAGGGAGAGCATGGAGACATTTCTTCAGTGAATGGTAAATTTGCCAAAAAAAAAAAATGCATTTTTCAGGGCGGTGAAACTATTCAGGAATTCAGGTTGAATTTGGTGAAGAGTTTTCGGGAGAAAAAATTGGGAATGTCTTGAAATGTTTTAAATTAGCACTGAAAAAATTTCATTCAACTTGAATAGAATTTTTTCAGCCGTTCATTTCAGTGAGAGACTCATTTTGGTTAAAAACAAAAAAAACTTACTAATTTGATCAGTTTTGCTGCGACACTTCCTGTAATACCCAGTGCTGTGAAGCACCTCGCCACCGCCTGCCCTCAGTGTGAGGAAGACTTGTTTGTACCTACCAGGGGGTCAGCTCCCCAACTCCACCAGCCTTGGGCGACAAGCGCTCCTCTCCAGGCCTCTGCAGGCCCTGCTGTTACTTTACAGTTCGCGTTGGGCACATACCAATGCTCAAGGCCTCAGAGCATCCCCCTGGAGTGACCAGCCCCTGGTCCACTGGACACTTGCCATATTCACAGATCTGCTGCTTCCAAAGAACCAGAAAACCTTAGCTTAACCATTCCATCTCGGCTCACCGCTCTGCTTAACACACAGCACTTACATATGTTTCTAGTGAAAACAAATAGAAGTTTATTTAGCAAAGCTTAGAGATTCCAGTAGTAGCAAGTACTGGAAACAAATGGTTACCTATAACAAAATAAAATCATAACATGTATTCTAGAGCCCAAACTTAGTTAACAAGATACATGTGTCTTGTAGAGTATTGCTCCCGCAAAATCCTTGCTGTGCTTTATAGCCAGGCTAGTGGTGACCCTCCTTTCATAAGACAAACACGGTTAACTTGTCTCCTAGGTGAAGGACTCTCAACACCCCCTGCTGTTTTGTTTCTCTCCGATTTTGCAATCTCTTAACTTGCACCAGGCTCATTCTGTAAAGAGGCCTCCTTGGTGAGGCCTACAATATACAAATGGCCAGACAGGGAGAAAAGCATCCTGTTATCTCAGGAGGTATAAAACTATAGGGTTAGAAGGGACCACAAGGGTCATCTAGTCTAACCCCCTGCCAAGATGCAGGATTTGTTTTGTCTAAACCATTCAAGACAGCTGGCTCTCCAGCCTCCTTTTGAAAACCTCCAGGAAAGGAGCTTCCACAACCTCCTTAGGCGTCTGTTCCGTTGTCCCACTGTTCTTACAGTTAGGAAGTATTTCTGGAGGCGTGTCACCTCCTGGTGACCTGGCTCAACCCCAAGATGGTATTTTCAGTATAGATACATAATCCTTGTGAAATGTTTGGCTCGATAATTCTTAAGGAGTTATGACAATCCGTGTGATATTGGCTCTCAGTACAGAGCTCACATGCCACCCTCTGGTGAGCTCTTGTGCAGATATCCAACCCAGGGGATCCCTATGAAACTATGCACACTCTGTGCCATAGGCCAGTTGGCAGAGGTCCCGGTCTCATATGGGCCACCAAGCTGTAAAAGTAATGATTCCCTCCGCTCTCATCGGAGAGGTTAAAGACCAGGAGTAAAATTTTCAGAAGTGCCCAAGAGCCAGATTTTCATAGAATCATAGAATATCAGGGTTGGAAGGGACCTTAGGAGGTCATCTAGTCCAACCCCCTGCTCAAAGCAGGACCAATCCCCAATCAAATCATCCCAATCAGGGCTTTGTCAAGCCTGACCTTAAAAACTTCTAATGAAGGAGATTCCACCACCTCCCTAGGTAACGCATTCCAGTGTTTCACCACTCTCCTAGTGAAAAAGTTTTTCCTAACATCCAATCTAAACCTCCCCCACTGCAACTTGAGACCATTACTCCTTGTTCTGTCATCTGCTACCACTGAGAACAGTCTAGGTCCATCTTCCTTGGAACCCCCTTTCAGGTAGTTGAAAGCAGCTATCAAATCCCCCCTCATTCTTCTCTTCCATAGACTAAACAATCCCAGTTCCCTCAGCCTCTCCTCATAACTCATGTGTTCCAGTCCCCTAATCATTTTTGTTGCCCTCTGCTGGACTCTTTCCAATTTTTCCACATCCTTCTTGTAGTGTGGGGCCCAAATCTGGACACAGTACTCCAGATGAGGCCTCACTAATGTCAAATAGAGGGGAACGATCACGTCCCTCAATCTGCTGGCAATGCCCCTACTTATACATTCCAAAATGCCATTGGCCTTCTTGGCAACAAGCGCACACTGTTTACTCATATCCAGCTTCTCGTCCACTGTAACCCCTAGCTCCTTTTCTGCAGAACTGCTGCCGAGCCATTCGGTCCCTAGTCTGTAGCGGTGCATGGGATTCTTCCGTCCTAAGTGCAGGACTCTGCACTTGTCCTTGTTGAACCTCATCAGATTTATTTTGGCCCAATCCTCCAATTTGTCTAGGTCCCTCTGTATCCTATCCCTACCCTCCAGCGTATCTACCTCTCCTCCCAGTTTAGTGTCATCTGCAAACTTGCTGAGGATGCAATCCACACCATCCTCCAGATCATTTCTGAAGATATTGAACAAAAAAGGCCCCAGGACCAACCCTTGGGGCACTCCACTTGATACCGGCTGCCAACTAGACATGGAGCCTTTGATCACTACCCATTGAGCCTGACAATCTAGCCAACTTTCTACCCACCTTATAGTCCATTCATCCAGCCCATACTTCTTGAACTTGCTGGCAAGAATACTGTGGGAGACCATGGCAAAAGCTTTGCTAAAATCAAGGAACAACACGTCCACTGCTTTCCCCTCATCCACAGAACCAGTTATCTCATCATAGAAGGCAATTAGATTAGTCAGGCATGACTTGCCCTTGGTGAATCCATGCTGACTGTTCCTGATCACTTTCCTCTCCTCTAAGTGCTTCACAATTGATTCCCTGAGGATCTGCTCCATGATTTTTCTGGGGATTGAGATGAGGCTGACCAGCCTGTAGTTCCCAGGATCCTCCTTCTTCCCTCTTTTAAAGATGGGCACTACATTAGCCTTTTTCCAGTCGTCCGGGACTTCCCCCAATCACCATGAGTTTTCAAAGATAATGGCCAATGGCTCTGCAATCACATTCGCCAACTCCTTTAGCACTCTCGGATGCAACGCATTTGGCCCCATGGACTTGTGCACATCCAGCTTTTCTAAATAGTCCCGAACCACTTCTTTCTCCACAGAGGGCTGGTCACCTCCTCCCCATGCTGTGCTGCCTAGTGCAGTAGTCTGGGAGCTGACCTTGTTCGTGAAGACAGAGGCAAAAAAAGCATTGAGTACATTAGCTTTTTCCACATCCTCTGTCACTAGGTTGCCTCCCTCATTCAGTAAGGGGCCCACACTTTCCTTGACTTTCTTCTTGTTGCTAATATACCTGAAGAAACCCTTCTTGTTACTCTTAACATCTCTTGCTAGCTGCAACTCCAGGTGTCATTTCGCCTTCCTGTTTTCACTCCTACATGCCCGAGCAATATTTTTATAATCTTCCCTGGTCATTTGTCCAATCTTCCACTTCTTGTAAGCTTCTTTTTTGTGCTTAAGATCAGCAAGGATTTCACTGATACATTTTAAAATGTATTTAGATGCCAATAGGACTTTCAGCAGCATCTTGGGGCTTAAACCCATTTTTGGCATGTTCTGCACCTGGATGCTTTTGAAAATCCCACTAGGCACCTCAATACCTTTAAGTACATCTGGCCTCAAGCGACCTTGGTGACACAGGAACACAAATCTCATTGAGAGGCCATGGGCCTAAGAGCATCCGTCACTTCGGAAGTTGGGTTTTCAGAGCTAGGTCCACAAAGGGACTCAGGTGCCTAGGGCCAGCATTTAGGCACCACTGAGAGCCTCAAAACACCGGCTCAGCTGACACCTGATGTCATAGGTGGCTAAATCTCTGCCACTAAAGGCCTGTAGGAGCCAGTCTCTGCCAGTGAACATATGGACAGCCCCCTCAGTCTAGGCACTCATCTCAGACCTCACCCCCACAGGAGCCTCAAGCTAGACATGGCCCTGCCTGTCTCACCTGCAGGGCTCCATCTGGTAGGCATGCTCCCAACAAGCCTATCCCCAGCCAAAGTGGCTGAGGGGCATGAAGCCTCCATTATAACCCTGATCCCAGTGGCTAGGGCCTTCAGCCAGGACGTGGGGGAGACAGGTCCAATTCCCTCCTCCCCCCCCAAAGAGGAGCCATTTAAACTTGGGTTTCCCTCTTCTCGGGTGAGTTCCCCGTGCACTGGCATGGAGGGCAATCAGGTCTGGGGCTCCCTCAAAGTCTCCTGAGGACATTGTTCCACTGTGTAAAACTAATTAAACATGCATTGGGCCAGAGGAGGACTCTGCAGTCCAGTGGCTAGGACACTCGCCTGGGGTGGGGGAACCCACAGTCATATCCCTGCTCCGTATTAGTCGGGGGGACTGAACCTGAGTCTCCAACAGCCTGGTGAGTTCACCCCTCCCCCTTGGGGTTCCCAGCTGAAAATCCCAAGCAGAGGCAGTGTCGAACTCCATGGGAGAGATGGGGCTTAGGCAACACTCTAACTGATTTTTCCTCTTGGCTAGGTGAGGCAGCTCCTTGCTCCGCATGCTGATCTCTGGGGATCCCTTTCTTAGCTGCCTACTTCTCCCCATGCACCGTATAGGGAGCCTGGCTGCGAACTCAGGGCTGAGGTTCCCACTGGCTGGTGTGGCACTAAAACTTACTCATTGCAACACCTAAGTCCCTTCGTAGATCTAGCCCTAAGTCATTCTAGTGTATGGAATTAATCGAGATATCTACCCACATTCAGCAAGTAAAATACAGCTCAGTTTTATTCCAACAGTCCTGGTATTGATTCCTCTTATATTTTCAAAACTTTGCACATCCTCAAAATGTTATAAGTGCATATCACCAAAAATGGAGTGAGAAATAAGATCCACATAGCATGAGTATTACACCATCTTGCCTTAAGGGATTAAAGTTTCTGAATTCTCATAAAATCTAGACACTTACTGACAGTTTTTTCAGGGCTTCCTTGACCTCGTGGTTAATCAGGCTGCATATGAAGGGATTGGCCATAGGAGTCAGAATTGCGTAGCAGATGAAGAACACTTTGTTCAGGTCTCTCAGTGTGTTGGTTTTTGGTAGCAGGTACACAGTGATTAGGGTCCCACAGAAAATGGCCACCACAATGAGGTGAGAGGAGCAGGTAGAAAATGCCTTTTGCCTCCCGGCGGTGGAAGGGATTCTCAGGATGGTGAAGATGATACACACATAGGACATCATGGTTAATACCAATGGAGGCAGAGTGAATATAGCAGCCAGGATGGTAATGACAAGCTCTATCTGGTTGGTGCCATTGCAGCAGAGATTTAACATTTCTGTGGATTCACAGCAGAAATGATCGTTTTTATTGGGGCCACAGAAAGTTAATTGTAACATAAGAACTATTACTATGATACCAGCCAGAAATCCATTTATCCAAGACCCAGCTGCTAACGACAGGCAGAACCTGGTATTCATGAGGGCTGCATAATGGAGCAGTTTGCATATCGCCGAGTACCGATCATATGACATCACTGCTAGCAGATAGCATTCTGCAGCAGCAAAGAAACTAACAAAATAAAATTGTGTCATACAACCACTAACAGAAATGGTATTGTCCCCTGTCAGGAAACTGGCCAGAACCCTGGGCAGGAGGGTGGAGGTGTAGCAGGTCTCCAAGCAGGACAAGTTCCCCAGGAAGAAGTACATGGGGGTGTGAAAGTGCCGATCAGCCACAACTAGCGCAACAATGAGGATGTTCAAGGTCACAACGTAGATCACTAGAAACAGCAGGAAGAGTAGGGCCAACAGTTCAGGAAGATCCCTGAATCCCAGGAGGACAAATTCTGTGATGGACGTTTGATTCCTCCCTTCTGTGTTTGCCATGGGGTGTATCTAGGAAGGATAAAAAGTGAGGAAGAGAAAAATACGTCTTGGAGATGATTGGCGAAAACATACTTAAGCTTTAACCCAGCAAAGAAGAAGTTGAGGGGGAAGGAAGCCCCCTGGTTTGATAATGGAGTTGCAGGAACAGAGCTGGCTGGTATGTTGACTCTTTGGATATATTATCGTAAGTTTTATGCAGCAGATTTAACAAAATATCAACATCTCTCGAATTGGACCAGGAACCCAGTTGCTATGTTGAATGGTCTGAGAGCCCACCATAATGGGCAGCCATTTAGACACACATAGTTTGATTCACATAATCTCATATCTCTTCTTATGACAAAGTTTGTCCAAATGTGGGATACCATTATTGAGAAAGTCTTCATATTTTTGTATAAACCAAATCAATCAATCAATAAATCTAGTGTTGGACATCAAACTAGAGGATCTAATGGTCTTTTGTGGCTTTCCAATCTATAAATCTATGAATGTACCTCTGTGATTCTTTCACATTGTTACACAGTTCCAAAATATCAAAAATTCCCAACAGGTAGACCCAGATTTACTACCTTTAGCAAATATTAATAATAGTTGAAAACCTTTTCCATTATATAAGTTGTGGAACCTGAAAATGTTGTTAAATTGTGCTGGGAATTCTCTCCCTGTAACATGGATTCTTGGACTATTAAGGCTGAGACTTCGATAGTACTCTATAGGAGTTAGGCACCCGCTCCTCTTGACGAGTTGGGCACCTAAATCCATTAAGGCACTTAGAAAATTCCTACCAATATTGGTAGGAAAGTTAAAACTTTTTTATTTCACTGATTTTTCTATTCTCTCTCTCTCTCTCCTTAAGTATTCAGCTGTATATCCATCTCTCTATCTCCCATGTATATAGAATGGGTGCCGTGTGTCTGCAGGCTACAGCGTCTCTGTTTCACCATCCGTATTTAACTCCAGCAGCTACAACTGGCTTTGTCCCCTGCTATGGAATCCTCTCTGGGACCTTGTGACCAGTGTGAACCTCTAGTGACTCAGGATGGCCTCTTCAAAAACAGGTGTGACTGGTTGGTTCACAGAAACATACCTAGCAGAGGAAAACAGGGTTAAAACAATAAAATCCTATGCACACATTGTCTGATTTCACGCACCATTTCAGTCTCTTGCTGAAGTTCTCATAATCCTCATCGCAGCCATCCAGGAGGCTCCAGTCTTCCCTGGAAATGTTTTCCTTCAGGGTTGCCTTGTCGAAAGCTACCGGTTGGTGCCTTCTGTTAGCCGTACACAGTGCCTTTTTCTCCACCTTCACAGTGAACGTGAGTCTGGCTCTCAGCAGGCGATGGCCGCTTCCGGTGTTGAACGATGGCACTACTGAAATATCCTGCAGGAAGCGTCGTCTATCGATCAGGAAGTAATCGATTTCATTCTTTGTCTTCTCATTTGGTGCGATCCGGGTCCATCTTCTGTTGGCCTTCTTTCGGAACCAGGTGTTACCAATGAACATTCTCCTCGTCTCTGCCAATATATCTAGTCGTTCTGGCACGTTTCATTCTCCGATACCTATGAACTTTTCGTCCTCTCTCCCTCTTCCAACCTTGGCATTAAAATCTCCCATCGCAATCCTTTATGTGGAACTCTGAGCGAGGGTTTCCTCCAGCTCCTGATAGAATCCTTCCATATCCTCATCTTCGCATGCACTTGTGGGAGCGTAGATCTGGATAACTTTGAGGGTATTGTTTCGGTTCAGTAGGAGGTAAAGAACCCCGATACGTGATGACTTCAAATGGCATGAGACGATTTGTCTATCTAAACACTGCCTTTCCTTGCCAGTTTAAGCAGGTTCCACTTAACCCAGGTACCCCCAAAAAACAATGAGGCAGGTTGCCCCCTGCAACCCCGGCCTCTCGGATAGTCTGACACCCCAATCAGAATCTCTCCCCACTTATTCATAGATTCCAAGGCCAGAAGGGTCCCTGGGATCATCTAGACTGCATCGCTGTGAAACACAGGCCGTAAGACTTCCCTGAATTAATTTCTGTTTGAACTAGAGCAAATCCTTCAGAAAAAACATCCAATCCTGATTTTAAAATTTCCACTGATGGGAAATCCACCATGACTCTTTGTAAATTGTTCCAGTGGTTAATTACCCTCCCTGATAAAAACTGTGCCTTATTTCTCATATGAATTTGTCTAGCTTCAACTTCCAGCTCTTAACCCTTGTTATACCTTTCTCTGCTAGATTGATGAGCCCACCCTTATCACATTTCTCATCCCCACATGGTTACTTACAGACTGTGATCAGTTCGCCCCTTAACCTGCTCCTTGTTAAACTGAACTGACTGAACTCCTTGAGTCTTCCAATCCTTTAACCGTCCTCATGGCTCTTCGCTGAACCCTTCGTGAATTGTGGGCACCACAACTGGACGCAGGATTCCAGCAGTGGTCGCACCAGTGCCAAATACAGAGGTAAAATAGCCTCTCTGCTCCAGATCACCCTGTTTATATATCCAAGCATCACAGTAACCCTTTGAGCCACAGACTGTTTTTTTATCCACTCCGAAGTCCCTTAGTTCAGGGTTCCTGCCCAAAGGTCCCCCTCTGGTTCGAGAAGGGCGTGTGAACCTGACTACACTGGTTCATGCAGTGTCGTAGCTGAAAGCTTGTCTCTCTCACCAATGGAAGTTGGTCCAATAAGAGATATTACCTCACCCACCCTGTATCTCTCATACACTGCTTCATGCATTTCTCCCACGGGGCTTTTCCTTTTGAGCATCAGACCACTGAGGTCTGTCTACAGCTACCATGAGGCAGTGCTTGCAGAATTTAACCCTTAGCTACCCATACCACAGCCACCCAAAGTAACTGTGCGTATCAGCCGGACTTGGACCTGGGCCTGTAAGGTTAACGGGTAAGTAATATCCCCACACTGCAACCTGGCAGTGCCTGTAGCTGACTCATTCCCTGTGGCCCATAATCTGCAGTGGTTGTACGCCACGGTAAATTCCATCCTGCATGATCGGACATGATCGGTGCTCTTGGCTCCTTGACCCTATATTCGCCCATGGGGCGCACCAAGAAGTGTCCAGGCAACAATGTGGATCCCAGCCAGCTGCCATGACCACCTTGCTTCTCTGTGTCTGAAGTCCTGGTACTGACCTCGACTCTGACTTTGATTCTGACTCCTGATCGACCCCTAGAAACACAAGTGGGATGCTGAAACCTGGTTTTGACCCTTGTCCCAATTCCTGATTCTGCCTCCGGCTCTGACCCTCGGCTTGACTCTTGACCCTGATACTGACTCTGACCCCTGGCTTCAGTTCCGGGATCTCCAGCTCCTAACACTTGTCCTACCTACCTTTGCCCAGCATCCTGACACAGACTATGTATCGTAAAAATGAATACAGACACTTCCCACATTCTTCACAGAAGGTGAATCTTAAATTGCTCATGCTTAATTACTCAAGCACTTTAATACCCCGGTTCGGAAGGTGATATATAAATGCAAAGCAGCAGCAGTTTGGAATTGGGTGCTCACCTCTATTCGTAGGACAGCTCTCACTTCAGTCGATGAACTCATTTCTCAGGGTTTGAGACCAGGTGGGTGAGGTAATACCTTTTATTGGATTCAGAGTAACAGCCATGTTAGTCTGTATTCGCAAAAAGGAAAGGAGTACTTGTGGCACCTTAGAGACTAACCAATTTATTTGAGCATAAGCTTTCGTGAGCTGCTGTAGCAGCTGGAGCAGGTGGAAAAGGCCTTTTGCCTCCCGGTGGTGGAAGGGATTCTCAGGATTGTGGCGATGATGCACATGTAGGATGTCAGGGTTAGTAGGAATGGAGGCAGGGTGAATACACAGGCTAGTATGAAATCCGCCAATATGACCTGGTGGGTGTCACTGCAGGAGAGCTCTATCAGAGGGAGGGGATCACAATACAAATGGTCAATTTCATTTGGGCCACAGAATATTAACTGTGATAGGAATAAGACAAAGTTGGTAATAGGCAAAAAACCATTTAACCAGGAGCAAGCAGCCAACTGGAAGGAAAACCTGATGTTCATAAGAGTTGAATAGTGCAGGGGTTTACATATCGCTAAATACCGATCATAAGACATCACTGCTAGGAGACAGCATTCTGTAGCTGCCAGAGAACCAAAGAAATACAGTTGTATGATGCAGCCACTGACTGAGATGGTCTTGTCCCCAGTCAGGAGACTGGCCAGCATCCGGGGCATGATGGCTGAGGTGTAGCAGGTCTCTACGCAGGACAAATTCCCCAGGAAGAAGTACATGGGACTGTGAAGATGCTGGTCAGCCACAACGAGCACCACAATGAGGGTGTTCCCAACCACGGTTGCCATGTAGATCACTAGGAACATTAGGAAGAGAAGAATTTGCAGGTCAGGGAGATCCCCGAATCCCAAGAGGAAGAATTCAGTGATGGCTGTTTGGTTTCTGCAGTCTGCCATTGGTTGAGTCTAGGAACAATAAATCTGTGCGACTGAATTGGAAGGACACAGAGTTAAAAGTTAATCAAATCCCGTGAATTAATTCCATAAATATTCAGAAACTCCCTCCCCCTCCTGGTTACAGGCTGAAATATTAAGGTTAAATTTAGATTTCAGAGCAAAGTGCCAGGAAACTGAGTCCAAGGACAGAACATTGCTCTGAGGGGGAAGAGGGTGTTCGACATGGATACCAGTGATTACTATAAAAGCCCATTTATCCGGTAGCCACATACTGATATGACAGATCAGATCATTTCTCTGTCTATCATATCCTATCTAGTGACATACCAGAGCTTAACAATGATGCTTAAATGCTGTATTTCACTCCTGGCAATGGCCAGAATCATTCCATGTCTTAGGAGTCAAAATCAAACATCAACTAAAATCTTGGACTGAGATTTTTCAATGTGGTCTAGAGTTCTTAGGCACCGTCCTGCTGTTAGATTTCTTTCCACGAATTCTAACACTATATCCTGGTATATTCAGCATTTCAGTGCCCTGTAGGAGAAGGAATAATTTGCACCCCCTCACAAGAGATCAGTTCATGCCATAAATTATGAAGTGGAGTAAATTCTCCCTTAGTGCCTGTGGTGGTGATGGGAACGTGGTGGGACTGGCAGTGCCTTTTCTGTTTCCCAACAATAGCTATGTAGCAGTCATAAAATACAGCTCTATGAAGGGTGGATCTTAGGAAGGTGCAAAACCAGGCTGATGTGCAACCCTAACTGGGGAATGACCCTCCCCACTCCATAATGAGTGTGAGATGATAATACAGGAAAGGCACTGGGTGAAAAAAGATGCTTTCCCTAAACTCAGAGTCTAGAAACAATCTGGCATGTGTGATCCGGGTTAGTAAGACTCCACTTATCTCCACTCGTCACCCCATTGAAAAGTCGTGGAAGACCGGAGACATTCCAGAAGACTGGAAAAGGGAAAATATAGTACCCATCTTTAAAAAGGGAAATAAGGACAACCCGGGGAATTACAGACCAATCAGCTTAACTTCTGTACCCGGAAACGTAATGGAGCAAATAATTAAGCAATCAGTTTGCAAACACCTAGAAGATAATGAGGTGATAAGTGACAGTCAGCATGGATTTGTCAAGAACAAAGCGTGTCAAACCAACCTGATAGCTTTCTTTGACAGGGTAACAAGCCTGGTGGATGCTGGGAAGCAGTAGGTGTGATATATCTTGACTTTAGTAAGGCTTTTGATACTGTCTCTCATGACCTTCTCATAAACAAACTAGGGAAATACAACCTAGATGGAGCTACTATAAGGTGGGTGCATAACTGGTTGGAAAACCATTCCCAGAGAGTAGTTATCAGTGGTTCACAGTCATGCTGGAAGGGCATAACAAGTGGGGTCTTGCAGGGATAGGTCCTGGGTCTGGTTCTGTTCAATATCTTCATCAATTATTTAGATAATGGAATAGAGAGTACACTTATAAAGTTTGCGGACAATACCAAGCTGGGAGGGTTTGCAAGTGCTTTGGAAGATAGGATTAAAATTCAAAATGATCTGGACAAATGATCTGAAGTAAATTGGATGAAATTCAATGAGGACAAATGCAAAGTACTCCACTTAAGAAAGAACAAACAGTTACACACATACAAAATGGGAAATAACTGCCTAGGAAGGAGTACTGCAGAAAGAGATCTGGGGGGTCATAGTGGATCACAAGCTAAATATGAGTCAACAGCGTAACACTGTTGCAAAAAAAGCAAATATAATTCTCGGATGTTGTCAAGGTTCCTCCCCCACTCTGAACTCTAGGGTACAGATGTGGGGACCTGCATGAAAAACCTCCTAAGCTTATCTTTACCAGCTTAGGTCAAACTTCCCCAAGGTACAAAATATTACACCCGTTGTCCTTGGACTGGCCGCTACCACCACCAAACTAATACTGGTTACTGGGGAAGAGCTGTTTGGACGCGTCCTTCCCCCCAAAATACTTCCCAAAACCTTGCACCCCACTTCCTGGACAAGGTTTGGTAAAAAGCCTCACCAATTTGCCTAGGTGACTACAGACCCAGACCCTTGGATCTTAAGAACAATGAACAATCCTCCCAACACTTGCACCCCCCCTTTCCTGGGAAATGTTGGATAAAAAGCCTCACCAATTTGCCTAGGTGACCACAGACCCAAACCCTTGGATCTGAGAACAATGAAAAAGCATTCAGTTTTTTACAAGAAGACTTTTAATAAAAAATAGAAGTAAATAGAAATAAAGAAATCCCCCCTGTAAAATCAGGATGGTAGATATCTTACAGGGTAATTAGATTCAAAAACATAGAGAACCCCTCTAGGCAAAACCTTAAGTTACAAAAAAGATACACAGACTGAAATAGTTATTCTATTCAGCACAATTCTTTTCTCAGCCATTTAAAGAAATCATAATCTAACACATACCTAGCTAGATTACTTACTAAAAGTTCTAAGACTCCATTCCTGTTCTGTCCCTGGCAAGAGCAGCATACAGACAGACACAGACCCTTTGTTTCTCTCCCTCCTCCCAGCTTTTGAAAGTATCTTGTCTCCTCATTGGTCATTTTGGTCAGGTGCCAGCCAGGTTACCTTTAGCTTCTTAACCCTTTACAGGTGAGAGGAGCTTTCCCCTGGCCAGGAGGGATTTCAAAGGGGTTTACCCTTCCCTTTATATTTATGACAGATGTATTAGCAGGTGTGTTGTAGGCAAGACACGAGAAGTAATTCTTCCACTCCTGGGCACCACATTTCAGGAAAGATGTGGACAAATTGGAGAAAGTCTAGAGAAGAGTAACAAATATGATTAAAGGTCAAAACCTGGGTTTGACCCGCATCCCAATCCTGACTCTGTCTTTGGCTCTGACCCTTGGCTTAACTCTGACTCTGATTTTTGCTTGATCCTCAGCTTGACCCTAACACTGGCTCTGACTCCTGGCTTCAGTTCTGTGATCCCAAGCTCCTGCCACTAGTCCTGTCTACCTTTGCCAAGGATTCTGGAAGTTTTCCTGGACCACCCCTTACACTTGTAGAAGGCCAGCCCTGTGGGACATGGAGGCAGTGGGTCACCCCCTGCCCAGCATGTTGCAAGGGGCACTAAACACGCCTGAACAGGTTGACAGCCCTCGGACAGAACTTCCCATGGTGCGAGCACAAATGGGCAGCTTTGATCAACACTCCGTGAAGTAGTTGGGTTACATTCTGTCTCCGAGGGCCTCAAAATGGACCCCAGGAAGGTGAACGCTGTTCGGACCTGGGCGGCACCCCTGGAACATCAAGGAGCTGCAGTGCTTCCTTGGGTTTGCTAATTTTTATAGGCACTTCATGCCTGGGTTTTCAGACCAGATAGCCCCATTGACAGTGCTCCTCCCCAAACACGCCTCTTTCACCTACTCTCCGGAGGCTCAACAGGTGTTCGACCAGCTCAAGATGGCCTTCACCAGTGCTCCAGTCTTGAGCCATCCTGACCCAATGAGGGCCTTTGTCAGTGAGACTGATGCATCTAATGTTGCAATTGGGACAATACTTCCCCAAGAATCAGCTCCCCAACAGCACCTGTTCCCTTGTGCTTATTATTCTCGGAAACTCACAGCCAGCAGAACAAAATTATGAGATTTTAGATACAGAGCTTCTAGCAATCAAAGCCACCTTCGGGGAATGGCACCACCACCTTGAAGGTGCCCAACACCCAATACAGGTATACACAGATCCTAAAATCTTGGACTATCTCCGTAGGGCAAAGGCGCTGAACCAAAGACAGCTTCAATGGGCCCTGTTGTTCACACACTTTTATTTTACCATCACCTATCACCAGAACAAGGCAGCCAATGCCCTGTCCTGAAAAGGGGAATGCCTCCCTGACCATACCCAGCTGATGTGCATCCTCAAGCCCTATAATTTCCTGGATGCTCTATTCCCCAAGACCACTTCCTCCTTTAGTTAGTAAGAAGGCGCCCCTCAGCACCTTCAGACACCCTATCTAGACTCTAGGTGGTTATTACTGTGGGTTTGATAGTCAAGCTTCCCTTATCTGCCAAGCATACCATCATCCTCCTAGAAGAGCCTGTCTGGGCAGCACCCCTAGAAGAGATGATGTAAGGCCTAGTGGGTCTATAGGACTACCAGGCAACAAACATCCCCACATTGCTACCTGTAATTTGATTATTCCTTGCAACACACAATCTGTAGTGCTTTAACACCAGGGGAAGTTCCACCTCATGTGATCTGACTGACAGTGGTCTTAGCTATCCCTGATTGGCTCCTTGACCCTATATAAAGTGATGGGGTGTAAAAGGAAGTGTCCAGGATCTGGTTGAAGAAAGGCTGTTTCAGTGGTGACTGTGGGGTGTTGGCTCGGTGGCTGGCTGGGCAGAGTGAGATGGATGAGAGAAATGAAACTGAAACCAGGCTAGACCATGAGTACAGGGAAAACATTGACGAAGACTGGATGCCAGCAAGGAAAAAGAAAAGGGGAGATTCTCTGCACTCAGAAGAAGGACCAGCAAATAGGAGGGCAGGAAAGGGAAATGGGGGGAAATTACCTAACAGTAAAATCCGTAGATAAGGACATAAAGATAGGGGATATCAGCCCCCTGAGAATGGCAGAGGGGATCAAAAAAGTGCTGGAGACAGAGCAAGAGCTAAGATGGTACCTGCTGGAGACTCATTAGTGGAATGTAAAAACAAAGACCAAGTAGGGACACTCCTTAAGACAAAGGTGCTAGGTAAAATAAAAATGAGTTGTCAGCTACCCAAATTCCTCACAGAAACAAGATGGGTAGTATCTGGGGTGCCAAATGAAATTTCAGAAAAGAAAGCAAGGAATAGGTGGAGATAAGGTGATAAGTGCTAAGAGGCTAATTAGCAGAAGAGGCAGTGATAGCAAGTGCCTTACAGCTGTGCTGGTCACATTTTAAGGGAGGGATGTGACCAGATAGTCCAGAATATCAGAGTAACTTTAGGGTATCAAAGTCCTATAGTCCTCTTTCTGTGAGATGCTACAGCGGCCAGAGATTTGGTCATGTTGCAAATAATTCCAATGGGAAAATACAGTGCAGTAAGTGTGGAGGTGACCATTCATAGGATGACTGTGAGGAAGGGACAGAACAAAAATGTTGCAAATGTGGAGGAAAACACAGCTCAGAATATACAAGTTGTACTGAGGGGAGCAAGCTAGAGAACTACAAAAACCCCAAGTTGCTAATAACATGTCCTGTGCAGAAGCTGTTAGGAGATACCTAAAAGAGAACCTGATGTGAGGAAAGGCAATAGCCTGCAACAAGTTAATGGAAGGGAATGAGTAACGTTGTGTATATAATGTCTGCTGCAGTTTCCACGGTATGCATCCGATGAAGTGAGCTGTAGCTCACGAAAGCTCATGCTCAAATAAATTGGTTAGTCTCTAAGGTGCCACAAGTACTCCTTTTCTTTTTGCGAATACAGACTAACACGGCTGTTACTCCGAAAGTTGGGATGAAAAGAGATTCATTGCAGTAATGGTTGATGTAATCAATTGTAGTTCTCAAACAGGAAAGAAAACAGAAAATGAGAATTATAATTAAAGCTGCAGGCTAGCAACTTCAGTGTTGTCAGTTGTCAGTTGTCAGTGGAACAACTTCATACTTTCCTAAGTGAAACTACTATGGACAGTTAGAAGCAGGGGTTACTATTTTCAGCTTGAATGCCCACAGCTTAATAGCACATAGGCAGGAATTAAAGACCAATATTTTTATATGAAAACAAAGCCTGATCTAATATGCATACAAGACTTGGCTAATAGAAAAATGAGACTATAAAATCCCAGGATATGGTCTATATGGACATGATAAAGAAATGGAAAAGGTGGGGACGCATACCCTTTCACTAAGGAGAACCTGAAGTACCTTGAAGTAGAGATTAGAAAGCTAAATATCAAGGATAATGCTATTGAGATACCAATACAAAACAATTCTGCATCTCTAAGACTTTATCATGTTTATAACCCATGCAGGAAACTAGAGGCTATGGACCTGAAAGAATTCACTGCAAGTGTCACTTGCCCACTCATTGTCTGTGGTGATCTGAATAGTCACAACCGATTGTGGGGAAGTAAGAAAAACATGGAAAATGTTCAGAGCAAATCTTTGAAGAGAATAATTTAGCAATCAATGATGGAGCGCCTACCAGGTTCAATACAGCTGATGGAAGCTTCTCATGTCTGGATCTGGGACCATAGGGAGTGAATGCAGCTGTGAAATTGACAGAGGGGTGGGAATGGCTAGTGACCACGTCTTGACATTAAATACATCTCAAGGAAAAGGATATCCCCACTTGGAATCTTAAAAAAGCAAACTGGAAAAATCTTTGGAAAGAGAAGTGAGCAATATGTGAGTAAGTAATGGATCTGTGAAGATATTGAGGAATTCTATAGTAATATTAATAAAGGAATCATAAAGACAGCCAGCCTAGCTATTCCTAGGATGTCAGCACTGCCTGAAGATAGGGGAAGTGTACCATGGTGGAACAGGGAATATGAAATGGTAATTAGGGAAAGGAATAAGGCATATAAGACAGCAAAAAATCCTTAACTAATGGACTTAATGAAATATAAAAAAGTAAGGTAGTTTCACAAAGGGCTATAAAAAGGGCAAAAAGAGAGAGCTGGACACCATAACATGGGGAAGTAAGTAAAAATACCAATACAGCAAAGATTATATATAAACAAACTAGGGAAATGAATGGAATAAAGAGTAAGAGTCACGTAACACCAAGTCTTCCAGTTGCGGGGCATGGAGTAATAAGCTCTAAGAAAAGAAAAGCAGAAACTCTGGCCACCATGCTTCAAAAAGTCAGTAATGATGAATATCAGAGGATACAAATTAGGGAGAAGAAAAGAACATTAAGGATAATTATGAGATGAAGAGGTGGGATGGGAGAAGGATGTGGATATTTTAAATGTAAACTTTAGTGTGGCTTAGGTAAAACCATGGAAAGTATAGTAAGGGAGAGAACAGTAGCACACCTAGAAAGAAGAAGGTTTATAGATAAAACACAAAGTGGGCTCCAGTAAGGTGGGAGTGTGATTGACCACGTTGTCAGGATAGAGACAGAAGCACAAAAAAGCATGAGAATCATAGAATTAATTATACTAATATTCCTGGACATAGAAAAAGCCTACAATGTGTTCTGGAGAGAGGAACTACTTCATAAAGTGGCCTCAATGGGTAACATAGGAAGAATGTACAGATGGATAAGGAACTTCTTAGGCAAAAGAACAAGTCCAACTGGAGAAAGCTTTCCTTAACGTATAGTAAATTGCAAGTGAAACTCCACAGAGCAGTGTAGTTACACCAGCCCTCTTTAACATCATGATAAATGATCGCCCTGAAGAGATGAGGATAGGAATAGGGATCGTGTTTGCTGACTGTGCCATATGGATCAAAAGCAGAAACCTTGAAAGTGCCACCAAAAGAATGATGATGCACTTAAGAGAAGTGCAGAATGGGGAAGAGGTGGGGCTTCAAATTCTCATTGACAAAACTAAGGGAATGATCCTCACAACATGGAAAAGCCAAAAAGATGTAAAGTTATAGCTATATGACCAAGAGATAAATATACTGACATTACAAATTCTTCGGTGTGATATTTGATAACAAGCTCACTTGGAGGGACCATACTGAAAATATTAGATAAGTGCAAAAGTCAAATGCCTTTGGAACATCCTGGGGAGTGGATATGAAAATGGTGGCAATGCTATACAGAGCACTAATTAGACCGGTTATTGAGTATGGATGCCCGGCCTTTGGGTCAGCAATGAATACAAATCTGAACTAGATTATATCCACACACACGCATTGCATATCAGGTGGTGACTTCATTACTGTATCTCTGTACTACAGATATACGCATTTCCATCAGCTGCTGCTGACTCTTAGAACGAAGCTCCCAGACTTAACCTTTTTGGGCCAAAGTACGAGATAATAGTGAAGATAGCACTAAGCTAACCGGTTCGGACAAAAAGTCAACATTCCCCATGTAAATAAGATACAGAAGTGGATAGCTGATCTTCATGAAAAGAAGGGATTGAAAGGGACCAAAATGTATAGCTATGGGAAAATACTTATTAGAAAATCACCCCCGGTCGGAAAAGACGTGGAATTATGTAATGAAATCAATAAAAGAATGATAGACAAGATGTCACAATTATATTGATTTGCTATAAGTGGGGACACTATGGACAAATACATACAGAGGGTTCCAAAGAGGAAAGAACAGAGTGGGAACAGCTTCCTGTGTGCCCTCACTCGGACTCAAGAAAGCTGTATGGCTAACTTTGTATCCGTCTTTATGGCTGAGATAAACAGGGATTATGCTAGCACTAAATCGTGCTTTAGATGTGTGGCCAGCTGCTGTGGCCATCCTGGCTGACTCCTTATCAGGGCTGCAGCAGGCAACTCACAGTGGTGAGTCTGACAGCAGAAATGTTTTTCTTAATGATATATTACTGCTAACAGCCAGACTGGTGGAACTGGATATAACCAACGTAATCTCATGGATTCTGGTGCAGACAGGGATAGCAGGCAATGAATTGGCTGGCAAAAAGTGTTATTAATCACAAACAAGTTGACCTCGGGATCCCCTTAAGCAAACTGGCATTTAAACACCTAATCAAAAGTGAGCTAAGGAAGGAATGGCAAGAACTGTAGGCAAATGAAATGAAGGGGAAAAAAATTCCTGATTCTGCCTCCGGCTCTGACCCTCGGCTTAACTCTTGACCCTGATACTGACTCTGACCCCTGGCTTCAGTTCCGGGATCTCCAGCTCCTAACACTTGTCCTACCTATCTTTGCCCAGCATCCTGACACAGACGATGTATCGTAAAAATGAATACAGACACTTCCCACATTCTTCACAGAAAGTGAATCTTAAATTGCTCATGCTTAATTACTCAAGCACTTTAATATCCCGGTTTGGAAGGTGGTATATAAATGCAAAGCAGCAGCAGTTTGGAATTGGGTGCTCACCTCTATTCGTAGGACAGCTTACACTGGAGTCGATGAACTCATTTCTCAGGGTTTGAGACCAGGTGGGTGAGGTAATACCTTTTATTGGACCAACTTCTGCTGGTGAGAGACATGTTTTCGACACACAGAGCTCAGGTTCCACTGAGGTTCTTGTCTTTCATCATTCTGCAGAAATGGGACTTTCTCAGTAAAGAGACCTGCAGTTACCTGAAGGGACGGAAAATGGGCCTCCCCTTCGATTTAATAAGTGTAAATGTTCTCTCATAGTTGTATTCTCTCTTCGTGCTTTTCAAAATGGTCCCACTTCGACCTTTTTCCCACTTGGTTCATTTTGTGTCTCCGAAGCGTTGTAGCTAACAATGCCCACTGTGAGTTGCAATTATACAAGTACCACTGTACATCATGTTTTAGTCTAAAACATCCTTTGTGGAAAATATTTTAGATCATGGACAAACACCAGCTTTCATTTTTGGGAGATGCCTGTCCAAGGTGATGGCCAGTTATCATGTACTTGCACCGCCCTGAATTAGTATTCAAGAGATGCTGCCATCTAATGGGCATTTTTGAAAATAGCAGCCCATATCTCACTCTTACAACATGCTGCCACCTAGTGGCCATTTTACAGTATAACTTTCCCATTATTACCCTGTTAGTCTGTATCCACAAAAAGAACAGGAGGACTTGCGGCACCTTAGAGACTAACAAATTTATTAGAGCTTAAGCTTTCATGAGCTACAGCTCACTTCATTGGATGCATAGAATGGAACATATAGTAAGATATATATATATAGAGAGAGAGAGATTAGTTGGAAGTTACCATACAAACTGGGAGAGGCTAATTAGTTAAGATGAGCTATTACCAGCAGGAGAAAAAAACTTTTGTTGTGATTATCAAGATGGCCCATTTAGACAGTTGACAAGAAGGTGTGAGGCTACTTAACATGGGGAAATAGATTCAATATGTGTAATGACCCAGCCACTCCCAGTCTCTATTCAAACCTAAGTGAATGGTATCTAGTTTGCATATTAATTCAAGCTCAGCAGTCTCTCCTTGGAGTCTGTTTTTGAAGCTTTTCTGTTGCAAAATTGCCACCCTTAGATCTTTTACTGAGTGGCCACAGAGGTTGAAGAGTTCTCCTACTGGTTTCTGAATGTTATGATTCCTGATGTCAGATTTCTGTCCATTTATTCTTTTGCGTAGAGACTGTCCGGTTTGGCCATTGTACGTGGCAGAGGGGCATTGCTGGCACATGATGGCATATATCACACTGGTAGATGTGCAGGTGAACGAGCCCCTGATGACATGGCTAATGGGATTAGGTCCTATGATGGTGTCACTTGAATATATATGTGGACAGAGTTGGCATCGGGCTTTCTTGCAAAGACACACATAGTTTGATTCACATCATCTCATCATCTCTTCTCATGACAAAGTTTGTCCAAATGTGGGATACCATTACTGAGAAAGTCCTCATATTTTTTAAGCCAAATCAATCAATCAATCTGATATGATGACTGTCATAAATATAAAGGGAAGGGTAAACCCCTTTGAAATCCCTCCTGGCCAGGGGAAAGCTCCTCTCACCTGTAAAGGGTTAAGAAGCTAAAGGTAACCTCGCTGGCACCTGACCAAAATGACCAATGAGGAGACAAGATACTTTCAAAAGCTGGGAGGAGGGAGAGAAACAAAGGGTCTGTGTGTCTGTCTATATGCTGGTTTTCTGCCGGGGATAGACCAGGAATGGAGTCTTAGAACTTTTAGTAAGTAATCTAGCTAGGTATGTGTTAGATTATGATTTCTTTAAATGGCTGAGAAAAGAACTGTGCTGAATAGAATAACTATTTCTGTCTGTGTATCTTTTTTGTAACTTAAGGTTTTGCCTAGAGGGGTTCTCTGTGTTTTGAATCTAATTACCCTGTAAGGTATCTACTATCCTGATTTTACAGGGGGGAATTTCTTTATTTCTATTTACTTCTATTTTTATTAACAGTCTTCTTGTAAGAAAACTGAATGTTTTTCATTGTTCTCAGATCCAAGGGTTTGGGTCTGTGGTCACCTATGCAAATTGGTGAGGCTTTTTATCCAACATTTCCCAGGAAAGGGGGGGTGCAAGTGTTGGGAGGATTGTTCATTGTTCTTAAGATCCAAGGGTCTGGGTCTGTAGTCACCTAGGCAAATTGGTGAGGCTTTTTACCAAACCTTGTACCAGGAAGTGGGGTGCAAGGTTTTGGGAAGTATTTTGGGGGGAAAGACGTGTCCAAACAGCTCTTCCCCAGTAACCAGTATTAGTTTGGTGGTGGTAGCGGCCAATCCAAGGACAAAGGATGGAATATTTTGTACCTTGGGGAAGTTTTGACCTAAACTGGTAAAGATAAGCTTAGGAGGTTTTTCATGCAGGTCCCCACATCTGTACCCTAGAGTTCAGAGTGGGGGAGGAACCTTGACATGGTGCCACAGTGGTGGGATTAACCTGAAATCATTTTGAGATCCAGTTGAGATTTTTTGAACTAGAAATACAGATTTTAAAAAGGAATTTTTAGGAAGTCCAGAAAGCAGCTTTGAAACTGAAAGCATCTTGGTTTCTCTCTGCTTTGTGGCCAAGCAGAGACAAGAGGGGATTATCTTGTGAATTGCAGGTTTTCTTTGCCTGGAGGCAGGGTACTTAACTCCTGCAGGGAAATTCACAGTCTTCCAACCCAGAGGTTTTTTTTTTCTTTTCTTCCTAAAAGTAAATAGGGGGTGTGTGCTCTACCCATTTGCCTGGAGACAAAAGTGGCAGGGTTTTTTTTAGGATTTTGATTTTTTTTTTGTTTTACAAGGAGCACAGGTTTGAAAAGAAATTTTTTTTTTCTTTGGGCTGGGTAAGCAGGTTTCCAAGTAGTTGGAGGTTTTTTGCTTTAATTTGGGCCCAGAGCAGAGACAAGGGAATTGTCTTTTTCTGTAGGCTGACAATCACTATCAGAGAATAGGTATTCTATTCCAGCACAGCAAAATTTTACAGCCAAGTTTTGTTTGTTTATTTCTAAACCTCGGGTGTAAAGTTAGTTAAAAACAGAGAGGTTAGAATGGCCAAATCCTCGGCTCGACTACAGCTGGAATTAGCCAGATTTCAGGCTGAGGAAAGACAAAGGGAACATGAAAGACAGATAGAACTCATGCGGCTGGAGAAGGAGGTACAGGAGGCTGCCCACAAGAGGGAAATGGAGGCAAGGAAGCATGTGGAGGAGATGGAGAGGATAAAGGCCCAGCAGAATATACCAACAAACCCTAGCAATCCTTCTCCAGGTACCACTTCCCATCCCAGAAAGTTCCCCACCTACAAGGCAGGTGATGATACTGAGGCCTTCTTAGAAAACTTCGAAAGGGCCTGCCTTGGGTACAACATCTCTACTGACCAATACATGGTAGAGCTGAGGCCGCAGCTCAGTGGACCCTTAGCTGAGGTGGCAGCTGAAATGCCTAAAGTACATATGTACAAGTATGAACTGTTTAAATCCAAGGCGAGAGTCAGAATGGGGATAACACCCGAGCAGTCTCGTCGGAGGTTCCGAGCCCTAAGGTGGAAACCAGACATGTCATTTACCCGACATGCCTACCACATTGTGAAACATTGGGATGCCTGGATATCAGGAGCAAGTGTTGAATCTCCAGTAAATTTGCCCTTCCTAATGCAAATGGAACAATTCTTAGAGGGTGTTCCTGAGGAAATAGAAAGATACATCCTAGATGGGAAACCCAAAACTGTAATCGAGGCAGGAGAGATTGGAGCCAGATGGGTGGAGGTGGCAGAGAAGAAGAAAACTGGTCGCAGTTGGAGCGGAGACCAGAAGGGACCACCCCAGACCACACCCTATTACCGGGGGCCGCCCAAAGCCCCACCTACCTCCCAAAGAACCCTCCAGACCCCTTATCGTCCCACCACCCCGTTCTCCAGCAACCCACCTCGCCCCGGTGACCCGTCAGCTGGACGATGTTTTAAATGTAACGAGCTGGGGCATGTAAAGGCCAACTGCCCCAAGAACCCCAACAGATTACAGTTCATTGCACCGGAATCACACCAGAGGTCCACAGGCCCAGATACCTCCCAGATACCCTTGGAGCGGAGGGAAACTGTGAGTGTGGGCGGGAAGAAGGTCACCGCGTGGAGGGACACCGGAGCACAAGTGTCAGCTATCCATGCTTCCTTAGTGGACCCCAATTTAATCAACCCAGAGATCCAAGTGACGATTCAACCCTTCAAGTCCAACTCTTTCAATTTGCCTACAGCCAAGTTGCCTGTCCAGTACAAGGGCTGGTCAGGAATGTGGACTTTTGCAGTCTATGATGATTATCCCATCCCCATGCTGTTGGGGGAAGACTTGGCCAATCACGTGAAGCAGGCCAAGAGGGTGGGAACGGTCACCCGCAGCCAGGCTAAACAAGCCGTGGGGCCTAGCTCTGTTCCGGAAACTTCTATCAGGGCCCGGTCAGAGGTGATGGACCCGGACCCCAGGCCAATGTCTGCAACAGCAGTAGTGGATCCAGTCCCAGAGACCCAGACGGAACCAGTCCCAGAACCGGAACCAGCCAAACAACCAACACCAGACCCCGTGCCAGCACTGAATCCAGTACTTGCAACCTCAACACCAGAGGGCCCCACCGAACCTGAACTGGCAGCAGCCGATAACCCTACACAAGAGGCTCAGCCGGAGACTGAATCCCAACATAGTGCACCAGCGGAGAGCGGTTCACAGTCAACAGAAACAGCTCCATCCCCTATATCGCTTCCAGAGGGACCAAGCCTATGTCTCCAATCCAATGAGGAACTGATGTCTCCAGCATCAAGGGAACAGTTCCAGACCGAACAGGAAGCAGATGAAAGCCTCCAGAGAGCGTGGACGGCGGCACGGAGCAACCCACCGCCTCTCAGCTCTCCTAATCGATCCAGGTTTGTTGTAGAAAGAGGACGTTTATACAAGGAAACTCTTTCTGGGGGACACCAGGAAGACTGGCATCCTCAGAGACAGTTGGTAGTTCCAACTAAATACCGGGCCAAGCTCTTGAGCTTAGCCCATGATCACCCTAGTGGCCATGCTGGGGTGAACAGGACCAAAGACCGTTTGGGGGGGTCATTCCACTGGGAGGGAATGGGCAAGGATGTTTCTACCTATGTCCAGTCTTGTGAGGTGTGCCAAAGAGTGGGAAAACCCCAAGACCAGGTCAAAGCTCCTCTCCAGCCACTCCCCATCATTGAAGTTCCATTTCAGCGAGTAGCTGTGGATATTCTGGGTCCTTTTCCGAAAAAGACACCCAGAGGAAAGCAGTACATACTGACTTTCATGGATTTTGCCACCCGATGGCCGGAAGCAGTAGCTCTAAGCAACACCAGGGCTAAAAGTGTGTGCCAGGCACTAGCAGACATTTTTGCCAGGGTAGGTTGGCCCTCCGACATCCTCACAGATGCAGGGACTAATTTCCTGGCAGGAACTATGAAAAACCTTTGGGAAGCTCATGGGGTAAATCACTTGGTTGCCACTCCTTACCATCATCAAACAAATGGCATGGTGGAGAAGTTTAATGGAACTTTGGGGGCCATGATACGTAAATTCGTAAATGAGCACTCCAATGATTGGGACCTAGTGTTGCAGCAGTTGCTCTTTGCCTACAGAGCTGTACCACATCCCAGTTTAGGGTTTTCCCCATTTGAACTTGTATATGGCCGTGAGGTTAAGGGGCCATTGCAGTTGGTGAAGCAGCAATGGGAGGGATTTACACCTTCTCCAGGAACTAACATTCTGGACTTTGTAACCAACCTACAAAACACCCTCCGAACCTCTTTAGCCCTTGCTAAAGAAAACCTACAGGATGCTCAAAAAGAGCAAAAAGCCTGGTATGATAAACATGCCAGAGAGCGTTCCTTCAAAGTAGGAGACCAGGTCATGGTCTTAAAGGCGCTCCAGGCCCATAAAATGGAAGCATCGTGGGAAGGGCCATTCGTGGTCCAGGAGCGCCTGGGAGCTGTTAATTATCTCATAGCATTCCCCACCTCCAACCGAAAGCCTAAGGTGTATCATATTAATTCTCTAAAGCCCTTTTATTCCAGAGAATTAAAGGTTTGTCAGTTTACAGCCCAGGGAGGAGACGACGCTGAGTGGCCTGAAGGTGTCTATTACGAAGGGAAATGTGCTGGTGGTGTGGAAGAGGTGAACCTCTCCATGACCCTTGGGCGTATGCAGCGACAGCAGATCCAGAAGCTGTGCACTAGCTACGCACCAACGTTCTCAGCCACCCCAGGACTGACTGAACGGGCATACCACTCCATTGACACAGGTAATGCTCACCCAATTAGGGTCCAACCTTACCGGGTGTCTCCTCAAGCTAAAACTGCTATAGAACGGGAGATCCAGGATATGTTACAGATGGGTGTAATCCGCCCCTCTGAAAGTGCATGGGCATCTCCAGTGGTTCTAGTTCCCAAACCAGATGGGGAAATACGTTTTTGCGTGGACTACCGTAAGCTAAATGCTGTAACTCGCCCAGACAACTATCCAATGCCACGCACTGATGAACTATTAGAGAAACTGGGACGGGCCCAGTTCATCTCTACCTTGGACTTAACCAAGGGGTACTGGCAGGTACCGCTAGATGAATCTGCCAAGGAAAGGTCAGCCTTCATCACACATCGCGGGCTGTATGAATTTAATGTACTCCCTTTCGGGCTGCGAAATGCACCCGCCACTTTCCAAAGACTTGTAGATGGTCTCCTAGCGGGATTAGGAGAATATGCAGTCGCCTACCTTGACGATGTGGCCATATTTTCGGATTCCTGGGCAGACCACCTGGAACATCTACAAAAAGTCCTTGAGCGCATAAGGGAGGCAGGACTAACTGTTAAGGCTAAGAAGTGTCAAATAGGCCTAAACAGAGTGACTTACTTTGGACACCAGGTGGGTCAAGGAACTATCAGCCCCCTACAGGCCAAAGTGGATGCTATCCAAAAGTGGCCTGTCCCAAAGTCAAAGAAACAGGTTCAATCCTTCTTAGGCTTGGCCGGTTATTACAGACGATTTGTACCGCACTACAGCCAAATCGCTGCCCCACTGACAGACCTAACAAAAAAGAAACAGCCAAATGCTGTTCAGTGGACCGGAAAGTGTCAGAAGGCCTTTAACAAGCTTAAAGCGACACTCATGTCTGACCCTGTACTAAGGGCCCCAGACTTTGACAAACCGTTCCTAGTAACCACAGATGCATCCGAGCGTGGTGTGGGAGCAGTTTTAATGCAGAAAGGACCTGATCAAGAATTCCACCCTGTAGTGTTTCTCAGCAAAAAACTGTCTGAGAGGGAAAGCAACTGGTCAGTCACTGAAAAAGAATGTTATGCCATTGTCTACGCTCTGGAAAAGCTACGCCCATATGTTTGGGGACGGCGTTTCCACCTGCAAACCGACCATGCTGCACTAAAGTGGCTTCACACCGTCAAAGAAACTAACAAAAAACTCCTTCGGTGGAGTTTAGCTCTCCAAGATTTTGATTTCGATATCCAACACATCTCAGGAGCTTCTAACAAAGTGGCTGATGCACTCTCCCGTGAAAGTTTCCCAGAATCAACTGGTTAAAATCGTCCTTGAGATGTGGAAAATATTGTTAGTCTTTATGTACTTGGTAGTATATTTAGAGATGCATGTGTCTTATTAACTCTGTTTTTCCTAGAGCTCCAGGAAGAAATCCCAGCCAGTGTTTCACCCTAGCTGAGATTTGGGGGGCGTGTCATAAATATAAAGGGAAGGGTAAACCCCTTTGAAATCCCTCCTGGCCAGGGGAAAGCTCCTCTCACCTGTAAAGGGTTAAGAAGCTAAAGGTAACCTCGCTGGCACCTGACCAAAATGACCAATGAGGAGACAAGATACTTTCAAAAGCTGGGAGGAGGGAGAGAAACAAAGGGTCTGTGTCTGTCTGTTGGTCGTCTTGGCCGGGGACAGAACAGGAATGGAGTCTTAGAACTTTTAGTGAGTAATCTAGCTAGGTATGTGTTAGATTATGATTTCTTTAAATGGCTGAGAAAAGAATTGTGCTGAATAGAATAACTATTTCTGTCTGTGTATCTTTTTTGTAACCTAAGGTTTTGCCTAGAGGGGTTCTCTATGTTTTTTAATCTAATTACCCTGTAAGATATCTACCATCCTGATTTTACAGGGGGGATTTCTTTATTTCTATTTACTTCCATTTTTTATTAAAAGTCTTCTTGTAAAACACTGAATGCTTTTTTCATTGTTCTCAGATCCAAGGGTTTGGGTCTGTGGTCACCTATGCAAATTGGTGAGGCTTTTTATCCAACATTTCCCAGGAAAGGGGGGGTGCAAGTGTTGGGAGGATTGTTCATTGTTCTTAAGATCCAAGGGTCTGGGTCTGTAGTCACCTAGGCAAATTGGTGAGGCTTTTTACCAAACCTTGTCCAGGAAGTGGGGTGCAAGGTTTTGGGAAGTATTTTGGGGGGAAGGACGCGTCCAAACAGCTCTTCCCCAGTAACCAGTATTAGTTTGGTGGTGGTAGCGGCCAGTCCAAGGATAACGGGGGTAATATTTTGTACCTTGGGGAAGTTTTGACCTAAGCTGGTAAAGATAAGCTTAGGAGGTTTTTCATGCAGGTCCCCACATCTGTACCCTAGAGTTCAGAGTGGGGGAGGAACCGTGACAGGGAGGAACTTTGACATGGTGGCATAGTGGTGGGATTAACCTGAAATCATTTTGAGATCCAGTTGAGACGTTTTGAACTAGAAATACAAATTTTAAAAAGGATTTTTTTTTTCCTTTGGAAAGGAAGTCCAGAAAGCAGCTGAAACTGAAAGCAGCTTGTTTTTTCTTCTTTGTGGCCAAGCAGAGACAAAAGGGGATTATCTTTGTGAATTGCAGGTTTTCTTTGCCTGGAGGCAGGGTACTTAACTCCTGCAGGGAAATTCACAGTCTTCCAACCCAGAGTTTTTTTTCCCCTAAAAGTAAATGGGGGGGGGGGGTATTCTACCCATTTGCCTGGAGACAAAAGTGGCAGGGGGTTTTTTTTAGGATTTTGATTTTTTACAAGGAGCACAAGTTTAAAAAGGAATTTTTTTTCCTTTGGGCTGCTGGTAAGCAGATTTCCAAGTAGTTGGAGGTTTTTTGCTTTGAATTGGGCCCCGAGCAGAGACAAGGGAATTGTCTTTTTCTGTAGGCTGACAATCACTATCAGAGAATAGGTATTCTATTCCAGCACAGCAAAATTGTACAGCCAAGTTTTGTTTGTTTATTTCTAAACCTCGGGTGTAAAGTTAGTTAAAAACAGAGAGTTTAGAATGACAAAATCCATGGCTTGACAAAAGCTGGAATTAGCCAGATTTCAGGCTGAGGAAAGACAAAGGGAACATGAAAGACAGATAGAACTCATGCGGCTGAAGAAGGAGGAGAAGGAACAAGAAAGGGAGGCAGCGAGAGAGGCAGTGAAAGAGGCAGAACAACACCAAGCGGCTGCTAACAGGAGAGCTATGGAAGCAAGGGACAAAGTACTGGAGGAGAAGGAAAAAGAGAGGAAGTATGTGGAGGAGATAGAGAAGATAAAGTCTCAGCAGAATATCCCAACAAACCCTAGCAATCCTTCTCCAAGTACCACTTCCCATCCCAGAAAGTTCCCCACCAACAAGGCAGGCGATGATACTGAGGCCTTCCTAGAAAACTTTGAAAAGGCCTGTCTTGTGTACAACATCTCTACTGACCAATACATGGTAGAGCTGAGGCCGCAGCTCAGTGGACCCTTAGCTGAGGTGGCAGCTGAAATGCCTAAGAACACATCAAGAAGTATGAATTGTTTAAATCCAAGGCGAGAGTCAGAATGGGGATAACACCTGAGCAGTCTCGTCGGAGGTTCAGAGCCCTAAGATGGAAACCAGACGTGTCATTTACCCGACATGCCTACCACATTGTGAAACATTGGGATGCCTGGATATCAGGAGCAGGTGTTGAATCTCCAGTAAATTTGCCCTTCCTAATGCAAATGGAACAATTCTTAGAGGGTGTTCCTGAGGAAATAGAAAGATACATCCTAGATGGGAAGCCCAAAACTGTAATCGAGGCAGGAGAGATTGGAGCCAGATGGGTGGAGGTGGCAGAGAAGAAGAAAACTGATTGCAGTTGGAGCGGAGACCAGAAGGGACAACCCCAGACCACACCCTATTACCGGGGGCCGCCCAAGGCCCCACCTACCTCCCAAAGAACCCTCCAGACCCCTTATCGTCCCACCACCCCATTCTCCAGCACCACCTCACCCCAGTGACCCGTCAGCTGGACAACGTTTTAAATGTAACAAGCTGGGGCATGTAAAGGCCAACTGCCCCAAGAACCCCAACAGATTACAGTTCATTGCACCGGAATCACACCAGAGGTCCTCAGGCCCAGATACCTCCCAGATATCCTTGGAACGGAGGGAAACTCTGAGTGTGGGCAGGAAGAAGGTCACCGCGTGGAGGGACACCGGAGCAGAAGTGTCAGCTATCCATGCTTCCTTAGTGGACCCCAATTTAATCAACCCAGAGATCTAAGTGACGATTCAACCCTTCAAGTCCAACTCTTTCAATTTGCCTACAGCCAAGTTGCCTGTCCAGTACAAGGGCTGGTCAGGAACGTGGACTTTTGCAGTCTATGATGATTATCCCATCCCCATGCTGTTGGGGGAAGACTTGGTCAATCACGTGAAGCAGGCCAAGAGGGTGGGAACGGTCACCCGCAGCCAGGCTAAACAAGCCGTGAGGCCTAGCTCTGTTCCGGAAACTTCTATCAGGACCCGGTCAGAGGTAATGGACCCGGACCCCAGGCCAATGTCTGCAACAGCAGTAGTGGATCCAGTCCCAGAGATCCAGATGGAACCAGTCCCAGAAGCGGAACCAGCCGAATAACCAACACCAGACCCAGTGTCAGCACTGAATCCAGTACTTGCAACCTCAACACCAGAGGGCCCCACCGAACCTGAACTGGCAGCAGCCGATAACCCTACACAAGAGGCTCAGCCGGAGATGGGAAGCCCAACATAGTGCACCAGTGGAGAGCGGTTCACAGTCAACAGAAACAGCTCCATCCCCTATATCGCTACCAGAGGGACCAAGCCTAGGTCCACAATCCAATGAGGACCTGATGTCTCCAGCATCAAGGGAACAGTTCCAGATCGAACAGGAAGCAGATGAAAGCCTCCAGAGAGCTTGGACGGCGGCACGGAGCAACCCACCGCCTCTCAGCTCTTCTAATCGATCCAGGTTTGTTGTAGAAAGAGGACTTTTATACAAGGAAACTCTTTCTGTGGGACACCAGGAAGACTGGCATCCTCAGAGACAGTTGGTAGTTCCAACTAAATACCGGGCCAAGCTCTTGAGCTTAGCCCATGATCACCCTAGTGGCCATGCTGGGGTGAACAGGACCAAAGACCATTTGGGGGGGTCATGCCACTGGGAGGGAATGGGCAAGGATGTTTCTACCTATGTCTGGTCTTGTGAGGTGTGCCAAAGAGTGGGAAAACCCCAAGACCAGGTCAAAGCCCCTCTCCAGCCACTCCCCATCATTGAAGTTCCATTTCAGCGAGTAGCTGTGGATATTCTGGGTCCTTTTCCGAAAAAGACACCCAGAGGAAAGCAGTACACACTGACTTTCATGGATTTTGCCACCCGATGGCCGGAAGCAGTAGCTCTAAGCAACACCAGGGCTAAAAGTGTGTGCCAGGCACTAGCAGACATTTTTGCCAGGGTAGGTTGGCCCTCCCACATCCTCACAGATGCAGGGACTAATTTCCTGGCAGGAACTATGAAAAACCTTTGGGAAGCTCATGGGCTAAATCACTTGGTTTCCACCCCTTACCACCATCAAACAAATGGCATGGTGGAGAAGTTTAATGGAACTTTGGGGGCCATGATACGTAAATTCGTAAATGAGCACTCCAATGATTGGGACCTAGTATTGCAGCAGTTGCTCTTTGCCTACAAGCTTAAAGCGACACTCATGTCTGACGCTGTACTAAGGGCACCAGACTTTGACAAATCATTCCTAGCAACCACAGATGCGTCCGAGCGTGGTGTGGGAGCAGTTTTAATGCAGAAAGGACCTGATCAAGAATTCCATCCTGTAGTGTTTCTCAGCAAAAAACTGTCTGAGAGGGAAAGCAACTGGTCAGTCACTGAAAAAGAATGTTACGCCATTGTCTACTCTCTGGAAAAGCTACGCCCATATGTTTGGGGACAGCGTTTCCACCTGCAAACCGACCACGCTGCACTGAAGTGGCTTCACAAAGTCAAAGAAACTAACAAAAAAACTTCTTCGGCGGAGTTTAGCTCTCCAAGATTTCAATTTCGACATCCAACACATCTCAGGAGCTTCTAACCAAGTGGCTGATGCACTCTCCCGTGAAAGTTTCCCAGAATCAACTGGTTAAAATCGTCCTTGAGATGTAGAAAATATTGTTAGTCTTTATGTACTTGGTAGTATATTTAGAGATGCATGTGTCTTATTAACTCTGTTTTTCCTAGAGCTCCAGGAAGAAATCCCAGCCAGTGTTTCACCCTAGCTGAGATTTGGGGGGCGTGTCATAAATATAAAGGGAAGGGTAAACCCCTTTGAATCATAGAATATCAGCGTTGGAAGGGACCTCAGGACGTCATCTAGTCCAACCCCCTGCTCAAAGCAGGACCAATCCCCAATTAAATCATCCCAGCCAGGGCTTTGTCAAGCCTGACCTTAAAAACTTCTAAGGAAGGAGATTCCACCACCTCCCTAGGCAACGCATTCCAGTGTTTCACCACCCTCCTAGTGAAAAAGTTTTTCCTAATATCCAACCTAAACCTCCCCCACTGCAACTTGAGACCATTACTCCTTGTTCTGTCCTCTTCCACCACTGAGAATAGTCTAGAACCATCCTCTCTGGAACTACCTCTCAAGTAGTTGAAAGCAGCTATCAAATCCCCCCTCATTCTTCTCTTCTGCAGACTAAACAATCCCAGTTCCCTCAGCCTCTCCTCATAAGTCATGTGTTCCAGACCCCTAATCATTTTTGTTGCCCTTCGCTGGACTCTCTTCAATTTATCCACATCCTTCTTGTAGTGAAATCCCATTTGAAATCCCTCCTGGCCAGGGGAAAGCTCCTCTCACCTGTAAAGGGCTAAGAAACTAAAGGTAACCTTGCTGGCACCTGACCAAAATGACCAATGAGGAGACAAGATACTTTCAAAAGCTGGGAGGAGGGAGAGAAACAAAGGGTCTGTGTGTCTGTCTATATTCTGTCTTTGCCGGGGATAGACCAGGAATGGAGTCTTAGAACTTTTAGTAAGTAATCTAGCTAGGTATGTGTTAGATTATGATTTCTTTAAATGGCTGATAAAAGAACTGTGCTGAATAGAATAACTATTTCTGTCTGTGTATCTTTTTTGTAACTTAAGGTTTTGCCTAGAGGGGTTCTCTATGTTTTGAATCTAATTACCCTGTAAGGTAACTACCATCCTGATTCACAGGGGGGGGATTTCTTTATTTCTATTTACTTCTATTTTTATTAAAAGTCTTCTTCTAAGAAAACTGAATGCTATTTCATTGTTCTCAGATCCAAGGGTCTGGGTCTGTAGTCACCTAGGCAAATTGGTGATGCTTTTTACCAAACCTTGTCCAGGAAGTGGGATGCAAGGTTTTGGGAAGTATTTGGGGGGAAAGACGTGTCCAAACAGCTCTTCCCCAGTAACCAGTATTAGTTTGGTGGTGGTAGCGGCCAATCCAAGGACAAAGGGTGGAATATTTTGTACCTTGGGGAAGTTTTGACCTAAGCTGGTAAAGATAAGCTTAGGAGGTTTTTCATGCAGGTCCCCACATCTGTACCGTAGAGTTCAGAGTGGGGGAGGAACCTTGACAATGGCATATATCACATTGGTAGATGTGCAGGTGAACGAGCCCTTGATGGCTCACCACACGATCCATTGTCTACAGCCAAGCTCTAAGATACAATTGCATTTGCTCCAATCCCTCAGACAGAGACAAACACCTACAAGATCTCCATCAAGCATTCTTAAAACTACAATACCCACCTGCTGAAGTGAAAAAACAGATTGACAGAGCCAGAAGAGTACCCAGAAGACACCTACTACAGGACAGGCCCAACAAAGAAAATAACAGAACGCCACTAGCCATCACCTTCAGCCCCCAACTAAAACCTCTCCAGCACATCATCAAAGATTTACAACCTATCCTGAAAAATGATCCCTCACTCTCACAGATCTTGGGAGACAGACGAGTCCTCGCTTACAGACAGCCCCCCAACCTGAAGCCAGCAACCACGCACCAAAAACACTAACTCAGGAACCTATCTTTGCAACAAAGCCCGATGCCAACTCTATCCACATATTTATTCAAGTGACACCATCATAGGACTTAATCCTATTAGCCATGCCATCAGGGGCTCGTTCACCTGCACATCTACCAATGTGATATATGCCATCATGTGCCAGCAATGCCCCTCTGCCACGTACATTGGCCAAACCGGACAGTCGCTACGCAAAAGAATAAATGGACAGAAATCTGACATCAGGAATCATAACATTCAGAAACCAGTAGGAGAACACTTCAACCTCTGTGGCCACTCAGTAAAAGATCTAAGGGTGGCAATTTTGCAACAGAAAAGCTTCAAAAACAGACTCCAAGGAGAGACTGCTGAGCTTGAATTAATATGCAAACTAGATACCATTCACTTAGGTTTGAATAGAGACTGGGAGTGGCTGGGTCATTACACATATTGAATCTATTTCCCCATCTTAAGTAGCCTCACACCTTCTTGTCAACTGTCTAAATGGGCCATCTTGATTATCACAACAAAAGTTTTTTTCTCCTGCTGGTAATAGATCTTCTTAAGTAATTAGCCTCTCACAATTTGTATGGTAACTTCCAACTTATCTGTATGTATATACATCTCTTACTATATGTTCCATTCTATGCATCTGATGAAATGAGCTATGGGCCACAAAAGCTTATGCTCTAATAAATTTGTTAGTCTCTAAGCTGCCACAAGTCTTCCTGTTCTTTTTCCCATTATTGTATTGGCTACTGAACTCTACTGGTCACTAGTCAGTATTTCTGACACCCCCACCCGCCTCATTTCCTCTACTCTGCTGTCATCTAGTGTTGATTTCCCAGCATGACAGCCTGTTGCTTGTCTCTCCTCTAGTGGATTCTTCTCTCTATAGCTGCCTTCTTTCCTGTTCTTATTTGCGCATGAGCTTTCGTGAGCTACAGCTCACTTCATCGGATGCATACCGTGGAAACCCACGGTATGCATCCGATGAAGTGAGCTGTAGCTCACGAAAGCTCATACTGAAATAAATTGGTTAGTCTCTAAGGTGCCACAAGTACTCCTTTTCTTTTTGTGAAGACAGACTAACACGGCTGTTACTCTGTTTTCCGTTCTTGACTCTCATGTCACGTGGTGGCCCTTATTTAATATAACAGCCCATAACTCACTCCATAACATCTGCTACTATCCACCTTTCACTATGCAGCACAGAGGTCCTCGTCTCTTCAGTGCTATCTACTCAACACTTACACACCGTTATACAGCTTCACCTCCCTTTCCATTGGTCCTTTGGCAACATAACTTCTCCTTTCTTGCCCTTCCAATTTGGCTGCCGTTCATTGGGCAGCACAGCTGCACCTGTCCTCTCTGCCCTCTTGTGGCCCTAGACAGCATAACTGCATCTCTCCTCATTTCTTACCTACTGCTAGGTGGGTGCTGTTTCAAACTATAGCCACTGGGAACAAAATCGTACAAAAAATGATTGCAACATTAGTGGCTACAAGAGCACATACAGTGGCAGCAGCTCTCAAAGGCTTAGCAGGGGTTTCCCATCCATCCAGTGCCTTTCTGTTGATGTGGGCTCTGTGTCCAATGGAAATGCACAGATTGAAGCTACCATGACAGATTCCCAGTGGCTCTCCAGGCTGAGATTCTCAGAGGCGTGTAAGGTGATGTGCATCCATCTCCCATTTCAAAGGGATTTGGGGGACTAACTCTGTTATGTCCCTTGTGAAATCCCTTCCACAGAGTCAGAGCCCTACAATTCTCACTGGTGCCCAGCTCCCCGACCTCTGGCCAAGCCCTGACGTGCTCCCAGTGACTGAGCCAGCACTGCCATGTTTGGCATGACAGGAGTTCTGCCCGTTGGTAGGTGGTCGCCGCTTCCTCTCACCATAAGTTGCCTCACCCCCTGAGGAAAGGGCCCTGTGCGGAGCAGAGCTGCCTGGGGTACCTGGGGATGACTAGACACTGTGCCCTGAGAACTAGCCCTGTTGGACATTGGGCTTGTTGCAGTTAGTTTTGGGGATGCTCATTGTAACAGGTCCCCTCCCTTTGAACTGCTCTGTGCAGCTGGGGGAAGCAGAGCAGCTGGTGCCCTGCAGGGCCATGAGCAGAGTCCCTCGTCAGTGACCGTTTGATGGACCCGACCCCCGGAACGGCCTCAGTTCTATGGGTGCCCTGGCAAACCCCAGCTGGGCCTGGACAGTCCCAGGGGACCTGGCCTGTGAGTCTACCTCTTTGTTTGCCCAACCTCCCTGCCTCCAAGGGCCCGGTGAGCCTGGAGCTGTTGCTTTCCCCGAGCTGGTCACAGCCGGGTGTAGCCCAGATAAGAGCTATAACGCTGTTCCTGGTGAAGTGTCCAGAGGTCACTGCTGGGGCCTGGTTGTTTGCCTCCGGCCTCTGTGAGTTCAGTGAAGATGGTTGGTTTGCAGAGGGTTATGACGGTAATAAGCACAATTTCAGGGGTGGCAGATTTCCCAGCCTTACGTTCCCATCTCTGCTGCACAAGGAGTTACTAGTTTTATTGTCCAAACATTTATTTTGATCAAGAATGGCTTTTTTTAAAGATCTAAACAATTGGTTACAATTTTGTCTCCATTCTGCCTAGTGCCCATAACTCCATGATGGGAACATGGTTATGGCCACCTCCCTCCCTGGTCCTTCCACTGAGATGGACAACACTGAGTGCTGAGATTTTCACTAGGACTTATCAACTTAATTTTAATGGGGCATGATTGCTGAAATCACCCAGACAGCCTGAGGTTTTCAAAGCTAAGTTATTATCTCAGAGTCTCTGCATGTTTTTGCAAAAGCCACATTTACTGACTGCTTTCCTCAAAGCTTCCTTGACCTATCTGTTTCTCAGGCTGTAGATGAGGGGGTTTACCAGGGGAGTCAGGACCGTGTAGCAAAGAGGGAGTACTTTGTTTAGGTCTCTCAGTGTATCATGTTTCGGTAGCATGTAGACAATCATTAGGGTTCCATAGAAAATTGTCACCACAATGAGGTGAGAGGACCAGGTGGAAAAGGCCTTTTGCCTACTGGTGGTGGAAGGGATTCTCAGGATGGTCGCAATGATACACACGTAGGATGTCAGGATTAGTAGGAATGGAGGCAGGGTGAATACACAGGATACTAACCAGTGTGTGTCACTGCAGGAGAGCTCTATAGGTGGGATGACATCACAATAGAAATGGTCAATGTCATTCGGGCCACAGAATGTTAACAGTGATAGGAATAAAACACAGATAGTACTAGCGAAACAAGCTTTAACCAGGACCCAGCAGCCAACTGGAGGAAAAACCTGGTATTCATAAGAGTTGAATAGTGCAGGGTTTTACGTATTGCTAAATACCGATCATAAGACATCGCTGCTAGGAGACAGCATTCTGTAGCTGCCAGAGCACAAAAGAAATACAGTAGTGTGATGCAACCACTGACTGAGATGGTTCTGTCCCCAGTCAGGAGACTGGCCAGCATCCAAGGCATGATGGTCGAGGTGTAGCAGGTCTCCAGGCAGGACAAATTCCCCAGGAAGAAGTACATGGGAGTGTGAAGGTGCTGATCAGCCACAATGAGCACCATGATGAGGGTTTTCCTGGCCACGGTTGCCATGTAGATCACTAGGAACATCAGGAAGAGAAGAATTTGCAGGTCAGGGTGATCCCCGAATCCCAGGAGGAAGAATTCAGTGATGGCTGTTTGGTTTCTGCAGTCTGCCATTGGTTGTGTCTAGGAACAATAAATCTGTGCGACTGAATTGGAAGGACACAGAGTTTAAAAGTTAATCAAATCTCATGAATTAATTCCATAAATATTCAGAAACCCCCCTTCCTCTCCTGGTTACAGGCTGAAATTTTAAGACTAAATTTAGATTTCAGAGCAAAGTGCCAGGAAACTGAGTCCAAGGACAGAACATTGCTCTGAGGGGGAAGAGGGTGTTCAACACGGATACCAGTAATTACTATAAAAGCCCATTTATCCGGTAGCCACATACTGATATGACAGATCAGATAATTTCTCTGTCTATCTGACATACCAGAGCTTAACAATGATGCTTAAATGCTGTATTTCATTTCTGGCAATGGCCAGAATCATGCCATGTCTTAGGAGTCAAAATCAAACATCAACTAAAATCTTGGACTGAGATTTTTCAATGTGGTCTAGAGTTCTTAGGCACCGTCCTGCTGTTAGATTTCTTTCCATGAATTCTAACACTATATCCTGGTATATTCAGCATTTCAGTGCCCTGTAAGAAAAGGAATAATTTTCACCCCTTACAAGAGATCAGTTCATGCCATAAATTATGAAGTGGAGTAAATTCTCCCTTAGTGCCTGTGGTGGTGATGGGAACGTGGTGAGGGACTGGCAGTGCCTTTTCTGTTTCCCAACAGCAGCTATGTAGCAGTCATAAAAATACAGCTCTTTGGACGGTGGATCTTAGGAAGGGGTAAAACCAGGCTGTTGTGCAACTCTAAGTGGGGAGTGACCCTCCCCACTCCATAATGAGTGTGGGATGATCATACAGGAACAGGAAAGGCCCTGGGGTGGGGCGGGGGAGGGGGGAAAAGATGCTGTCCCTAAACTCGGAGTCTAGAAACAATCTGGCATGTGTGATCTGGGTTAGTAAGACTCTATCACCACTCGCCACCCATTGGGGCACACACTGAGCCAGATCCTCAGCTGATGTAAATCAAGGTAGCTCCATTTTTGTCATTGGGACAGTTCCCCAACCGAGGACCTGTCACAAGACATGAATCTCATGTTCTATCTCTGTGAAAAGGTGCTATGAACACTGACTGGCGCTGCAGTGGGAAGGAGAGGCTAAAACTCTTAATATTCACCTGAAGAAGAGCTCTGTGTAGCACAAAAGCTTCTCTCGTTCACCAACAGGAGTTGGTCCAATAAAAGATATTACCTCACCCACCTTGTCCCTCTAATAGTCACAAAGCACATTCATGTCCCTGTGTCAAGGTTCCTTCCCGACTCTGAACTCTAGGGTACAGATGTGGGGACCTGCATGATAAAGCCCCTAAGCTTATTTTTACCAGCTTAGGTTAAAACTTCCCCAAGGTACAAGCTGTTTTACCTTTTGCCCTTGGACTTTATTGCTGCCACCATCAAGCGTCTAATAAATATATAACAGGGAAAGAGCCTGCTTGGAAACGTCTTTCTCCCCCCAAAATCCTCCCAAACCCTACACCCCCTTTCCTGGGGAAGCCTAGATAAAAATCCTCACCAATTTGCATAGGTGAACACAGACCCAAACCCTTGGATCTTAAGAACAATGAAAAACCAATCAGGTTCTTAAAAAAAGAATTTTAATGGAAGAAAAAGTAAAAAATCACCTCTGTAAAATCAGGATGGTAAATACCTTACAGGGTAATCAGATTCAAAACAGAGAATGCCTCTAGGCAAAACCTTAAGTTACAAAAAGACACAAAAACAGGAATATTGATTGACTGGGGATTGGTCCTGCTTTGAGCAGGGGGTTGGACTAGATGACCTCCTGAGGTCCCTTGCAACACTGATATTCTATGATTCTATGAATATACATTCCATTCAGCACAGCTTATTTTATCAGCCATTTAAACAAAACAGAATCTAATGCATATCTAGCTAGATTACTTACTAAGTTCTAAGACTCCATTCCTTTTCTGTTCCTGGCAAAAACATCACACAGATGGAGAGAACCTTTGTTTCTCCCCCGCTCCAGCTTTGAAAGTATCTTATCTCCTCATTGGTCATTTTGGTCAGGTGCCAGCGAGGTTATCCTAGCTTCTTAACCCTTTACAGGTGAAAGGGTTTTTCCTCTGGCCAGGAGGGATTTTAAAGGTATTTACCCTTCCCTTTATATTTATGATATGCCCCCCAAATCACAGATAGGGTGAAACGCTGGCTGGGATTTCTTCCTGGAGCTCTAGGAGAAAACAGAGTTAATAAGACACATGCACCTCTAAATGTACTACCAAGTATAAAAAGACTAACAATATTTTCCACATCTCAAGGACGATTTTAACCAGTTGATTCTGGGAAACTTTCATGGGACAGCACATCAGCCACTTGGTTAGAAGCTCCTAAGATGTGTTGGATGTCGAAATCAAAATCTTGGAGAGTTAAATTCCACCGAAGAAGTTTTTTGTTATTTCCCGTGGTGGTATGAAACCACTGTAGCGCAGCATGGTCGGTTTGCAGGTGGAAGCGCCGTCCCCAAACATATGGGTGTAGCTTTTCCAGAGAGTAGACAATGGCGTAACATAATTTTTCACTGACTGACCAGTTGCTTTCCCTCTCTGACAGCTTCTTGCTGAGAAACACTACAGAGTGGAATTCTTGATCCAGTCCTTCCTGCATTAAAACTGCTCCCACACCACGCTCGGATGCATCTGTGGTTACTAGGAATGGTTTGTCAAAGTCTGGGGCCCTTAGTACAGGGTCAGACATGAGTGTCGCTTTAAGCTGGTTAAAGGCCTTCTGACATTTTTCGGTCCACTGAACAGCATTTGGCTGTTTCTTTTTGGTTAGGTCTGTCAGTGGGGCGGCAATTTGGCTGTAGTGCGGTACAAATCACCTGTAATATCCGGCCAAACCTAAGAAGGATTGGAACTGTTTCTTTGACTTTGGAACAGGCCATTTTTGGATAGCATCCACTTTGGCCTGCAGGGGGTTGATAGTTCCTTGACCCACCTGGTGTCCAAGGTGAGTCACTCTGTTTAGGCCTATTTAACACTTCTTAGCCTTAACAGTTAGTCCTGCCTCCGTTATGTGCTCAAAGACTTTTTGTAGATGTTCCAGGTGTTCTGCCCACGAATCGGAAAATATGGCCACATTGTCAAGGTAGGCGATTGCATATTCTCCTAATCCCGCTAGGAGACCATCTACAAGTCTTTGGAAGGTGGCAGTTGCATTCCGCAGCCCGAAAGGGAGTACATTAAATTCATACAGCCCAACATGTGTGGTGAAGGCTGACCTTTCCTTGGCAGATTCATCTAGCGGTACCTGCCAGTACCCCTTGGTTAAGTCCATGGTAGAGATGAACTGGGCCCATCCCAGTTTCTCTAATAGTTCATCTGTGCGTGGCATTGGATAGTTGTCTGGGCGAGTTACAGCATTTAGCTTATGGTAGTCCACTCAAAAACGTATCTCCCCATCTGCTTTGGGAATTAGAACCACTGGAGTTGCCCATACACTCCCAGAGGGGCGGATTATACCCATCTGTAGCATATCCTGGATCTCCCATTCTATAGCAGTTTTAGCTTGAGGAGACACCTGGTAAGGTTGGACTTTAATTGGGTGAGCATTACCTGTGTCAATGGAGTGGTATGCCCGTTCAGTCAGTCCTGGGATGGCTGAGAATGTTGGTGTGTAACTAGTGCACAGCTCCTGGATCTGCTGTCGCTGCATACGCCCAAGGGTCATGGAGAGGTTCACCTCTTCCACGCCACTAGCACTTTCCCCTTCGTAGTAGACACCTTCAGGCCACTCAGCGTCATCTCCTCCCTGGGCTGTAAACTGACAAACCTTTAATTCTCTGGAATAAAAGGGCTTTAGAGAATTAATATGGTATACCTTAGGCTTTCGGCTGGAGATGGGGAATTCTATGAGATAATTAACAGTTCCCAGGTGCTCCTGGACCGTGAATGGCCCTTCCCACGATGCTTCCATTTTATGGGCCTGGAGTATGTACTGCTTTCCTCTGGGTGTCTTTTTCGGAAAAGGACCCAGAATATCCACAGCTACTCGCTGAAATGGAACTTCAATGATGGGGAGTGGCTGGAGAGGAGCTTTGACCTGGTCTTGGGGTTTTCCCACTCTTTGGCACACCTCACAAGACTGGACATAGGTAGAAACATCCTTGCCCATTCCCTCCCAGTGGAATGACCCCCCCAAACGGTCTTTGGTCCTGTTCACCCCAGCATGGCCACTAGGGTGATCATGGGCTAAGCTCAAGAGCTTGGCCCGGTATTTAGTTGGAACTACCAACTGTCTCTGAGGATGCCAGTCTTCCTGGTGTCCCCCAGAAAGAGTTTCCTTGTATAAACGTCCTCTTTCTACAACAAACCTGGATCGATTAGGAGAGCTGAGAGGCGGTGGGTTGCTCCGTGCCGCCGTCCACGCTCTCTGGAGGCTTTCATCTGCTTCCTGTTCGGTCTGGAACTGTTCCCTTGATGCTGGAGACATCAGTTCCTCATTGGATTGGAGACATAGGCTTGGTCCCTCTGGAAGCGATATAGGGGATGGAGCTGTTTCTGTTGACTGTGAACCGCTCTCCGCTGGTGCACTATGTTGGGGTTCAGGCTCCAGCTGAGCCTCTGGTGGGTTATCGGCTGCTGCCAGTTCAGGTTTGGTGGGGCCCTCTGGTGTTGGGGTTGCAAGTACTGGATTCAGTGCTGGCAATCGGTCTGGTGCTGGTTGTTCCGCTGGTTCCGGTTCTGGGACTGGCTCTGTCTGGGTCTGTGGGACTGGATCCACCACTTCTGTTGCAGACATTGGCCTGGGGTCCGGGTCCATCACCTCTGACCGGGTCCTGATAGAAGTTTCCGGAACAGAGCTAGGCCTCACGGCTTGTTTAGACTGGCTGCGGGTGACCGTTCCCACCCTCTTGGCTAGCTTCACATGATTGGCCAAGTCTTTCCCCAACAGCATGGGGATGGGATAATCATCACAGACTGCAAAAGTCCACGTTCCTAACCAGCCCTTGTACTGGACAGGCAACTTGGCTGTAGGCAAATTGAAAGAGTTGGACTTGAAGGGTTGAATCGTCACTTGGATCTCTGGGTTGATTAAATTGGGGTCCACTAAGGAAGCATGGATAGCTGACACTTGTGCACCGGTGTCCCTCCACGCAGTGACCTTCTTCCCACCCACACTCACAGTTTTCCTCCACTCCAAGGGTATCTGGGAGGTATCTGGGCCTGAGGACCTCTGGTGTAATTCCGGTGCAATGAACTGTAATCTGTTGGGGTTCTTGGGGCAGTTGGCCTTCACATTCCCCGGCTCGTTACATTTAAAACATCGTCCAGCTGACGGATCACTGGGGCGAGGCGGGTTGCTGAAGAACGTTGTGGCGGGACAATAAGGTGTCTGGAGGGTTCTTTGGGGGGTTGTTGGGGCCTTGGGCTGCCCCCGGTTGTAGGGTGTGGTCTGAGGTTGTCCTTTCTGGTCTCTGCTCCAACTGCGACCAGTTTTTTTCTTTTCTGCTACCTCCACCCATTTGGCTCCAATCTCCCCCACCTCGATTACAGTTTTGGGATTCCCATCCAGGATGTATCTTTCTATTTCCTCAGGAACACCCTCTAAGAACTGCTCCATTTGCATTAGGAAGGGCAAATCTTCTGGAGATTTAACACTTGCTCCTCGTATCCAAGCATCCCAATGTTTCACAATGTGGTAGGCATGTCAGGTTGTCATAAATATAAAGGGAAGGGTAAACCCCTTTGAAATCCCTCCTGGCCAGGGGAAAGCTCCTCTCACCTGTAAAGGGTTAAGAAGCTAAAGGTAAACTCGCTGGCACCTGACAAAAATGACCAATGAGGAGACAAGATACTTTCAAAAGCTGGGAGGAGGGAGAGAAACAAAGGGTCTGTGTGTCTGTCTATAGTCTGTCTTGGCCGGGGATAGACCAGGAATGGAGTCTTAGAACTTTTAGTAAGTAATCTAGCTAGGTACGTGTTAGATTATGATTTCTTTAAATGGCTGAGAAAAGAACTGTGCTGAATAGAATAACTATTTCTGTCTGTGTATCTTTTTTGTAACTTAAGGTTTTGCCTAGAGGGGTTCTCTATGTTTTTGAATCTAATTACCCTGTAAGGTATCTACCATCCTGATTTTACAGGGGGGATTTCTTTATTTCTATTTACTTCTATTTTTATTAAAAGTCTTCTTGTAAGAAAACTGAATGCTTTTTCATTGTTCTCAGATCCAAGGGTCTGGGTCTGTAGTCACCTAGGCAAATTGGTGAGGCTTTTTACCAAACCTTGTCCAGGAAGTGGGGTGCAAGGTTTTGGGAAGTATTTTGGGGGGAAAGATGCATCCAAAAAGCTCTTCCCCAGTAATCAGTATTAGTTTGGTGGTGGTAGCGGCCAGTCCAAGGACAAAGGGTGGAATATTTTGTACCTTGGGGAAGTTTTGACCTAAGCTGGTAAAGATAAGCTTAGGAGGTTTTTCATGCAGGTCCCCACATCTGTACCCTAGAATTCAGAGTGGGGGAGGAACCTTGACACAGGTAAATGACACGTCTGGTTTCTGCCTTAGGGCTCTGAATGCTCGGGTGTTAGCCACATTCTGACTCTCGCCTTGGTTTTAAACAGTTCATACTTGTTCATGTGTTCCTTAGGCATTTCAGCCACCACCTCAGCTAAGGGTCCACTGAGCTGTGATTGATCGAAACATAGTTTTCCCTCCCTGGTTCTTCCACTAAAATGGACAACACTGAGTGCTGAGATTTTAACTGGGACTTTTCAACTTAATTTTAATGGGGGCTGATTCCTGAAATCACCCAGGCAGCTTTGAAAACCTCAGGCTATGTTATTATCTAGGTGTATCTGCACATTTCTGTGAAAGCCACATTTACTGACTGCTTTGCTCAAGGCTTCCTTGACCTCTCTGTTTCTCAGGCTGTAGATGAGGGGGTTTACCAGGGGAGTTAGGACCGTGTAGCAAAGAGAGAGCACTTTGTTCAGGTCTCTCAGGGTCTCATGTTTCGGTAGCAGGTACACAATCATTAGGGTTCCATAGAAAATTGTCACCACAATGAGGTGAGAGGAGCAGGTGGAAAAGGCCTTTTGCCTCCTGGTGGTGGAAGGGATTCTCAGGATGGTGGCGATGATGCACATGTAGGACATCAGGGTTAATAGGAATGGAGGCAGGGTGAATACACAGGCTAGTATGAAATCCATCAATATGACCTGGTGGGTGTCACTGCAGGAGAGCTCTATCAGTGGAATGGCATCACAATAGAAATGGTCAATTTCATTTGGGCCACAGAATATTAACTGTGATAGGAATAAGACCAAGATGGTAAGATCCAAAAAAACCATTTAACCAGGAGCCAGCAGCCAAATGGAGGCAAAACCTGGTATTCATAAGAGTTGAATAGTGGAGGGGTTTACATATCGCTAAATAGCGATCATAAGACATAGCTGCTAGGAGACAGAATTCCGTACCTGCCAGAGACCCAAAGAAATACAGTTGTGTGATGCAGCCACTGACTGAGATGGTTCTGTCCCCAGTCAGAAGACTGGCCAGCATCCGGGGCAGGATGCTTGTGGTGTAGCAGGTCTCTATGCAGGACAAATTCCCCAGGAAGAAGTACATGGGGGTGTGAAGGTGCTGATCAGCCACAATACCGCCATGATAAGGGTGTTCCCGGACACGGTTGCCATATACATCACTAGGAATATCAGGAAGAGAAGAATTTGTAGGTCAGGGAGCTCCCCAAATCCCAGGAGGAAGAATTCTGTGATGGCTGTTTGGTTTCTCCAGTCTGCCATGGGTTGAGTCTAGGAACAATAAATCTGTGTGATTGAATCAGAAGGACATGGAGTTCAAAGTTAATCAAATCTCATGAATTAATTCCATAAATATTCAGAAACTCCCCTTCCTCTCCTGGTTAAAGGCTGAAATGTTAAGACTAAATATAGATTTCAGAGGAAAGTGCCAGGAGTGGAAGCAGGGTGGAAACAGGTTTCAGAGTAGCAGCCGTGTTAGTCTGTATTTGCAAAAAGAAAAGGAGTACTTGTGGCACCTTAGAAACGAACAAATTTATTTGAGCATAAGCTTTCGTGAGCTACAGCTCACTTCGTCACTATTCCTTTTGCGGGGGGAAGGATAGCTCAGTGGTTTGAGCATTGGCCTGCTAAACCCTGGGTTGTGAGTTCAATCCTTGAAGAGGCCATTTAGGGATCTGGGGCAAACATTAAAAAAAAAGTAGATGATTTAGTTGGAGATTGGTCCTGCTTTGAGCAGGGGGTTGGACTAGATGACCACCTGAAGTCCCTTCCAACCCTGGTATTCTATGATTCTATGAGTCTCAATCTGAGGACAGAACTTCACTCTGATGGGGAAGAGGGTGGTCTACATGGATACCAATGACTGCTATAACAGCCCGTTTCCACGGTGGCCAATTACTGATAGAGAAATGATCTGTTCTGTCATATCAAATCCCATCTAGTGACATACCAGAGCTTAACAATGATACTTAAATGCTGTATTTCACTTCTGACAATGGCCAGAATCATGCCATGCCTTAGGAGTCAAAATCAGTAAATACATCAACTGAAATCTTGTACTGAGATCTCCAATGCAGTCTAGTGTCCTTAGGCACCAGTCTTGTGTTCTAATTAATGGAAATAAATCTAACAATATATCCTGGTATATTCAGCCTTTCATTTCCCTGTAGGAAAAGGAACAATTTTCACCCCCACACAAGAGATCAGTTTAGCATAATTTATGAAGTGAAGTAAATTCTCCCTTAGTTCCTGTGGTGGTGATGGTGATGTGGTGAGGGACTGACAGTGCCTTTTCTGTTTCCTGACATTAGCTATGTAGCAGTAAAAAAATACAGCTCTTTGGAGGGTGGAGCTTAGGAAGGGGTAAAACCAGACTGATGTGCAACCCTAACTGGTGGAGTGACCTTCCACATCTATAATGAATGTGGGATGATAATACAGGAGCAAGAAAGGCACTGGGGTGGTGAGGGTGGGGGATATGCTGTCCCTGAACTCAGAGTCTAGAAACAATCTGGCATGTGTGATCCGGGTTAGTAAGACTGTATCACCACTCGCCACCCCATTAAAAGTCATGGAAGGCCGGAGACATTCCAGAAGACTGGAAAAGGGAAAATATAGTGCCCATCTTTAAAAAGGGAAATAAGGACAACCTGGGGAATTACAGACCAGTCAGCTTAACTTTTGTACCCGGAAAGTTAATGGAGCAAATAATTAAGCAATCAATTTGCAAACACCTAGAAGATAATGAGGTGATAAGTAACAGTCAGCATGGATTTGTCAAGAACAAATCATGTCAAACCAACCTGATAGCTTTCTTTGACAGGGTAACAAGCCTTGTGGATAGGGGGGAAGCAGTAGCTGTGGTATATCTTGGCTTTAGTAAGGCTTTTGAGACTGTCTCTCATGACCTTCTCATAAACAAACTAGGGAAATACAACCTAGATGGAGCTACTATAAGGTGGGTGCATAACTGGTTGGAAAACCATTCCCAGAGAGTAGTTATCAGTGGTTCACAGACATGCTGGAAGGGCATAACAAGTGGGGTCTTGCAGGGATAGGTCCTGGGTCTGGTTCTGTTCAATATCGTCATCAACGATTTAGATAATGGCATAGAGAGTACACTTATAAAGTTTGCAGATGATACCAAGCTGGGAGGGTTTGCAAGTGCTTTGGAAGATAGGATTAAAATTCAAAATGATCTGGACAAACTGGAGAAATGATCTGAAGTAAATTGGATGAAATTCAATGAGGACAAATGCAAAGTACTCCACTTAAGAAAGAACAATCAGTTGCACACATACAAAATGGGAAATAACTGCCTAGGAAGGAGTACTGCAGAAAGAGATCTGGGGGGTCATAGTGGATCACAAGCTAAATATGAGTCAACAGTGTAACACTGTTGCAAAAAAAGCAAACATAATTCTGTGATATATTAGCAGGAGTGTTGTAAGCAAGACACGAGAAGTAATTCTTCCGCTCTACTCCGTGCTGATTAGGACTCAACTGGAGTATTGTGTCAGGTTCTGGGTGCCACATTTCAGGAAAGATGTGGACAAATTGGAGAAAGTCCAGAGAAGAGCAAGAAAAATGATACACAGTCTAGAAAGCGTGAACTATGAGGGAAGATTGAAAAAAACTGGGTTTGTTTAGTCTGGAGAAGAGAAGACTGAGAGGGGACATAAGAGTTTTCAAGTACATAAAAGGTTGTTAGAAGGAGGAGGGAGAAAAATTGTTCTCCTTAACCTCTGAGGATAGGACAAGAAGCAATGGGCTTAAATTGCAGCAAGAGCGGTTTAGGTTGGACATTAGGAAAAACTTCCTAACTGTCAGGGTGGTTAAGCACTGGAATAAATTGCCTTGCAAGGTTGTGGAATCTCCATCATTGGAGAGTTTTAAGAGCAGGTTGGACAAGCATCTGTCAGGGATGGTGTACATAATACGTAGTCCTGTTTTGAGTGCAGGGGAATGGACTAGATGACCTCTCGAGGTCCCTTCCAGTTCTATGACTCTATGCTTGGGGCTCACACTGAGCTGAATCCTCAGCTGGTGTAAATCAAAGTAGCTTCTTTTGTGTCAGTGGGGCAGATCCTCCACTGAGGACCTGTCACAAGACATGGATCTCATGCTCCATCTCTGTGAAATTGTGCTATGAATGCTGACTGGCACTACAGTGGGAAAGTGAGGTTAAAACTGTTAATATTCACCTGTCAAAGAGCTCTGTGTTGCTCAAAAGCTTCTCTCATTCACCACCAGAAGTTGGTCCAATAAAAGATATTACCTCACCCACCTTGACCCTCTAATATTCACAAATCACATTCATGCCCCTGTTTGGAAGGTGGTATAGAAATGCAGTCAGGAAGATGGTGCTCACCTGAGACCACAGGACAACCCAAACGGGAAGTGATGAGCTCTTGTTTCTGAGGGTTCAGTGGCCAGGACTCAGGATCCTCAGCTGAGGTTCTTGTCACTCCTCTTTCTGCAGAAACTCGGAGATGGTAGAATGGGGAACTTCTGTTTTCCCTGCCCATTACTCCAAGAACAAGGGGGACATACAACAAAATTTAAAGGTGGGCAACTTAAAATCTAGCAAATGAAATTCTTGTTAACCCACTGTGTAAGTAAACTGTGGCACTCACTGTGATGCTGGCAGACCAAGTGCTAGCTCATGCCAAGGTCCCCCCTGTCTCAGTAGGACACTAACATACACAGCTGGAATCAGTCTGGCTCCCTTCTAGGTTAATATTGATAAAATGGGTACTAGAATTATATGGAAGTGTTTAATGTTTGACTCTGAATGCTTGTCAGTTGCTGCCTGCATTAATCTCCCCTGCAATGTCTGTTCCATATTGTAATTTAACATTTGAGTGGTTGTAGTGAGCTTCTGTGAGTATGAATCACCACACAGGAGAGGGACGATCATGAGTGTGAAGAGTTGCTCTCCCACAGACATTAAGCCTCTCCTGAAAAAGGAGACCCATCAGTACCAGATAGGGTGACCAGATGGCACGTGTGAAAAATCAGCACAGGGGATGTGGGGTGGGGAGGGGTAACAGACACTTATACAAGACAAAGCCCCAAATAATGGGACTGTCCCTATAAAATCAGGACATCTGGTCACCCTAATACTGGGTGGGCTATGGGTGCATATTGCAAGTGGAAACTCCTGACAACTGGATTGAGAAACCATCAACAAAAGGACTAGAGACTCTTATTGTTCTGCTCTCCTCCCGATGAAGATGAGTCATGCAAATGGACTGAGTTTGCAACTCAGAGCAAAGATGGCAGGAGGGGGATAAAAACCTCAAACAAAAGGAACTAGGGATCTCTGTGCTGCTTGCACACTTGGGGCAGGGTGTTTCTAGGCATTAGCAAGAGATCCCCAGCTGCTTAGCCTGGGGTAGCCCTAAAGGTCAAATACAGCTTGCTGCTGAGAGAAGCCTGTATCGCCTTTTGAAAACTAAGACTGTGACTCATTCATGGGTCTGTTTTCTTGCTTTAACCTTGTAAATAACTCTCATTTCCTTTTCCTATTTAACAAATCTTCCTATACAGTAGTTCACTATAGGATTGGCTACAAGCATTGTCTTTGGTGTGAGACCTAAAGTGCAAATGACCTGGGGGAAGTCCGGAGTAACCTGAATATCGCTGTGATTCTTGGCCGTGTAAGGGGTCGTGTACCACAGATACGCTCACCTGGGTGGCAGGACAGACCGGCGCAGCCAAGGAGGGGAGTGTAGGGGACTCTATCAAGGCTGTTAAAGTGCCTGAGGAGTTTGCACTCGGTGCAGTTGGTTGGTGAAATCTAAGTTTAGAACTGACAAGCAATGAGGGGGTTTGTGCCCTGGGTTGTAACTGTCTGCCCTGAGTTTGGCACTCACACTCTTGCATCCCCATGGTCACCTGGTTGAAATAAGAGAATTGTATTTAGGGGACATTCAGAGGTGGCCATTCCTGCTGGGCTGTTTGCCTGTGGCGGAACAGAAATCTTCCCCGCTGCTAGCCACACAGTGGGGGGAGGGGTGAAGCCATCATCCCAGAGAATTGGGCGGCGGGGGGGTTAGCTGGGTTTGTGCTGCACGTTAACCCGAACACATCAGCCCCTCCTTTTAAATGGCCAGTGCGTCTTTTTCCCTTTTACTCTCCCTTTTGTTCCTCCCGCAGCTGCAAATGTTTCAAAGCTGCCACTAACATCTCCCTCCCAGAGGCTAGCGCAGGTGAGAAGGCGAAAAACCCGCACGCGATGAAATGTTCTCTGAGCTCATGCAGTCCTCCTGCACTGAAAGAGCCCAGCAGGATGCATGGAGGCAGGCAATGGAGGAGTCCAGGAAAGCACAAAATGAACGCGAGGACAGGAGGGACGCACAAGGGGATAGATGGCGGGAGCAACAGGAGAGGCGGCGTCAGCATGATGAGAGCAGGCAGGAGGCAGTGCTGAGGCTACTGGAGGATCAAACTGACATGCTCCGGCGTATGTTTGAGGTGCAGGAAAGGCCCAGACTGCCACTGAATCCCCTGTGTAATCAGCCACCCTCTTCCCCAAGTTCCATAGCCTCCTCACCCAGACGCCCAAGAACGCGGGTCGGGGGGCCGTCCGTGCACCCAGGCACGCCACCCCAGAGGACTGCCCAAGCAGCAGAAGGCTGGCATTCCATACGTTTTGAAGTGTAGTGTGGCCTTGTCCTTACCTCCTCTCCCACCCCTCCCAGGCTACCTTGGCAGTTATCCCCCTGTTTGTGTGACGAATTAATAAAGAATGCATGAATTTGAAACAACAACTTTATTGCCTCTGCAAGCCGTGATCGAGGGGGGGAGGGGAGGGCGGTTGGCTCACAGGGAAGTAGAGTGAACCAAGGGGGCGGGTTTTCATCAAGGAGAAGCAAACAGAACTGTCACACCGTAGCCTGGTCAGCCATGAAACTGGTTTTCAAAGCTTCTCTGTTGCACAGCATGCCCTGCTATGCTATTCTAATCACCCTGGTGTCTGGCTGCGCGTAATCAGCTGCCAGGCACTTTGCCTCAGCCTCCCACCCCGCCATAAACGTCTCCCCCTTACTCTCACAGAGATTGCGGAGCACACAGCAAGCAGTAATAACAATGGGAATACTGGTTTTGCTGAGATCTAACCGAGTCAGTAAACTGCGCCAGTGCACTTTTAAACATCCAAATGCACATTCTACCACCATTCTGCACTTGCTCAGCCTATAGTTGAACAGCTTCTGTCTACTGTCCAGGCTGCCTGTGTACGGCTTCATGAGCCAGGGCATTAAGGAGTTGGCTGGGTCCCCAAGGAGAACTATAGGCATTTCAACATCCCCAATGGTTATTTTCTGGTCTGGAAAGTAAGTCCCTTGCTGAAGCTGTTCATACAGACCAGAGTTCCTGAAGATGCGAGCGTCATGTACCTTTCCCGGCCATCCCATGCTGACGTTGGTGAAACGTCCCTTGTGATCCACCAGTGCTTGCAGCACCACAGAAAAGTACCCCTTGCGGTTTATGTACTGGCTGCCTTGGTGCTCCGGTGCCAAGATAGGGAGATGGGTTCCGTCTATGGCCCCACCACAGTTAGGGAATCCCATTGCAGCAAAGCCATCCACTGTGACCTGCACATTTCCCAGAGTCACTACCCTTGATAGCAGCAGCTCAGTGATTGCGTTGGCTGTTTGGATCACAGCAGCCCCCACAGTAGATTTGCCCACTCCAAATTGGTTCCTGACTGACCGGTAGCTGTCTGGCGTTGCAAGCTTCCAGGGGGCTATCGCCACTCGCTTGTGAACTGTGAGGGCTGCTCTCATCTTGGTATTCTTGTGCTTCAGGGCAGGGGAAAGCAAGCCACAAAGTTCCATGTAAGTCCCCTTATGCATGTGAAAGTTTCACAGCCACTGGGAATCATCCCAGACCTGCAACACTATGCGGTCCCACCAGTCTGTGCTTGTTTCCCAGGCCCAGAATCGGCATTCCATGGCATGAGCCTGCCACATTGCCACCAGGATGGTCAAATTGCCAGAGCCCGTACTTTGAGAGAAGTCTGTGTCCATGTCCTCATCACTCTCATCACCGCGCTGCCGTAGCCTCCTCGCCTGCTTTGGCAGGTTCTGGTTCTGCATATACTACCTGATAATGCTCGAGGTGTTTACCATGCTCATAACTGCCGCAGTGATCTGTGCGGGCTCCATGCTTTCAATAGTATGGCGTCTGCAGGAGAGCACAGCTGCAGGGGAAGTGGTGGTTGGATGACCAGTTTTGCAGACCTACTGCATCGTCTGCACGCTTGCCAAGGTATGGCGAGACAAGAGCAGCTGAGCAGAGTTGCAGCGGAAGTGGTCATATAGAGGACCTGTGAGACGACCAGGAGAGCAGAGTGGCAGCAGAAATGGTCATTTGATGACGACAGTTTGCAGCCCTACTACACTGTCTGCTGAAAGCAGTATGGCGCCCACATGGAAAAAAGGCGTGAAATGATTGTCTGCCGTTGCTTTCACGGAGGGAGGGGGACTGATGACGTACTCAAAACCACCCGCAACATTGTTTTTGCCCCATCAGGCATTGGGAGCTCAACCGAGAATTCCAGTGGGCAGCGGAGACTGCAGGAACTGTGGGATAGCCACCCACAGTGCAACGCTCCGAAAGTTGACGCTAACCTCAGTATGTGGACGCACTCCACCGACTTAATGCACTTAGTGGGGACACACAATCAACTATATAAAATCGCTTTCTAAAAAATCGACTTCTATGAATTCGACCTAATTTTGTCGTGCAGATATACCCTAAGGGTGAAAGCTGGGTCATCACCAGTGAGTGGGAGCTGGGCAAGGCAGGGTACTTGTCTGTATGACCTCTCTAATAAATGTAGCTGTGATTCTGTCTAATGGTGTTTGGGGGGGGGTTGTACCTCATCAAGCCCTTTGATTCGGGGGTGGGGGGGGCGAGGCGTGACCGCACCTCTCTGCGTCTATGTTGGTTTTACTACCCTTCTGGTAGTCAGTACTGTGTGGCCTAATAGCCAAAGTCCATATAACTCCACTTGCCCTGGTGGGATAGCGCGGCCTAGTGGCCAGAGTCCATAGAGTGTGCTCCTAGAGCAGGGTGGTCCAAAGACCAGAGTTCCTCTAAATTCTTTTTCCCCTGTGGGATAGCGTGGCCTGGTGGCCGGAGTCCAAAGAGTACGCTCCTAAGGCAGCGTGGCCCAATGGCCTGAGTCCATATATCCCTTTTAGGGTAAGAAAGCGGTCAGGGAACTATGTCGTCAAAAGGTGGGGGCTGTGATCCCCGGTGGGGGAGCCCTGGCCCACCCGTCCTCACCGGGCTCTGACCCAGGGCCCTGCCAGTTGCAGGATGATCTTCCACGGGGTCAGCAGGGAATCCTACCGCAACACGCTGACCTTGCTGTGGTGGGAGGTACCACTCCCTTACCTTCCCTGGGTCACTCCCCACCAGTTCTCCAACAATAGTAGTCCTTGTGGTATCAGGGTCTCCAGGTTCCTTGGCACCCGACACTCCCTAGGGTTCCAATAGCTGTAAGTCTCTGTTCCTGGTTCCTGACTCCTCAGCTCTCCCCTGTAAGGGTTGTAGCTGCTCCTGGGCTGGAGCCTCCATTGGGCATCCTTCCTCCTTGGCCGCACACCCTGACTGAACCGCCCTGCAGGCTTTTATACTTGACCTCCAGTTGGACCATGCCCAGCAGAGCCTCCGGGGCATCGCTTCCTCTGCTAGGAGGGACGGGTTAACCCTCTCAGTCCCAGTGTGGGGCCGGTCCACCATGTCACACACCCTCCCCTTTAGAACGGTGGTTGGGGTTTCCCCTGCCTTGTCCCCCTCCCCGCCTTCCTCTTCTCCCACCATGGAAAAAAGGTCTGCGTTTCCGTGGGCCTTACCTGGCCTATGCAGCACTTGAAAGGAATAGGGCTGAAGGCACAAATACCACTGCATAATTTGATCATTTGTCTCTTTCATACTGTTGATCCAGCGAAGGGGGGCATGATCAGTCACTAAGAAGAAGTGGTATCCCAATAAGTAGTACCGCATTGTGTCGACTGCCACTTAACCACTAGGGCCTCCTGTTCTATGGTGGAGTAGTGCGTTTCACGTGGGAAGAGCTTCCAGATGAGATACAAAACGGGGTGGTCTTCCCCCTTTATCTCTTGCGACAAGAGAGCTCCTATGCCTACCTGGATGTGTCCGTCTGGAGAATGAAGGGCTTCATAAAGTCAGGTTGGGTCAACACAGGCTCCTGGGTCAGTTGTTCTCGGAGTGCGTGAAAAGCATCCTCACATTTCTTCATCCATTGGACCTTCTGGGGCTGTGTTTTCTTTCTTAGGTCCATCAAGGGGGTGGCCAGTGTCGAGAAATTAGGGACAAACTGCGGATAATACCCCGTCAATCCTAAAAACTGCCATACCTGTTTTTTGGATTTAGGGGTAAGGTAGTCCCTCAAAGCCTGTACCTTATCCACCATAATTTCCCTCACTCTACCATATAGCCTAAATAAGTCACCTCCCGCTGTCCTAAATGGCAAGTGGCCGGATTTGCCGTGAGACCCCGCGACGCCCAAGGCTTGTAGTATATTGGTTAGGTGCCGAATATGGTCTCCCCAGCGGGAGCTATAAATGACAATGTCATCAACGTATGCTGGAGACTATAAACTGTGGGGGCTCAGTACCTGGTTTACAAGCCCTTGGAATGTAGCCGCAGCACCATGTAACCCGAAGGGCATTACTGTAAATTGAAAAAGGCCGAATGGCGTGGGAAAGGCTGACTTCGCTTGTGAGGTAGGTGTCAGGGGAATCTGCCAATACTCCTTGGTTAAATCCAGGGTGGAGATAAATTCTGTGTTGTCTAGTCTTTCCAGTAACTCATCCACCGGTGGCATGTGGTAGGCATCAAAGTGAGACATGGCATTCACATTGTGAAAGTCGATTCAAAACCTCACTGAGCCATTTGGCTTGGGGACCAGCACTATGGGACTCCTCCACTCACTCTTCGATTCTTCCACTACCCCAAAGGTTAACATCAACTCCAACTCCTTCCACACGGTCTCCCACATTTTCTTTGGGAGCAGGCGATGGTTCTCTCTCACCTTTTGGCTGGGAATGGTGGCAATGTGGTGGCTGATCACCGTTGTTCTTCCTGGTTGAACAGACAAGACTGTGGGGAAAGCTGCTACTATCTGCCGCACCTGTTCTTGCTGGGTAGGGTTGAGTTCTCAGCTAATGGCTACCGTGCTTGACTCCTCGTACTTGCCGGATAATGGCCCAAGTTCATGTTCTGGGGGGTAGGGGGAACTCATAAAACCCTTGCGGTCCTTCCACACCTTCAGCAGGTTTATGTGGTACACTCGGGTGTCCCTTCGTCGTCTGGACAGTTGAATCTCGTAATCAACAAACCCCATCCTCCGGACCACCTTGAACGGCCTCTGCCACTTGGCTAATAGTTTAGACTCGGAGGAGGGCAGTAACAGCAGAACGCAGTCCTCCAGCTGAAAGTTCCTCATCTTTGTCCCCCGATTATACTGGACCTCCTGGTTGCGCTGTGCCTGTAACAGGTTCTCCAGGGCCAGGGTGCCTAGTTCCCAAAGCCAGTCCCTCAAATGGAGGATATACTGGACTGTACTTTTGACCCGGGTCTCTTGCTCCTCCCAGGTTTCTTTCAAGAGGTCTAAAATCCCCCGGGGTTGTCTCCCGTAGAGGAGCTTGAATAGGGAGAACCTGGTGGAAGCTTGAGGCACCTTGCGTATGGCGAAGAGGAATGCTGGTAGGAACTTGTCCCAGTGGCGGGGGTTGTCCGCCATGAATTTCTGTAGCATCGCCTTCAGGGTTCCATTAAAGCATTCCACCAACCCGTCCGTCTGGGGATGGTAGACGGAAGTCTTGAGGGCACGGATGTTCAATAGTTGGCAGAATTCTGCCATCAATTTGGAGGTTACATTAGTCCCCTGGAAGGTCAATATCTCTCATGGCAACCCCATGCGGGAAAATATCTGCAATAGTTCATTGGCGATGACAGGGGCCATGGATGTTCATAATGGTACGGCCTAAGGATACCAGGTTGCATAGTCTACTATGACCAAGATGTATCTATGGCCCGTGCTACTTCTCTCCAGGGACCCCACCAGGCCGAGGTCAATCTGCTTGAATGGAGTACCAGTCACAGGCAAGGGTACTAGGGGGGCCCTCAGTACCCCCTTCGGGCCAGCCTTCTGGCACTTCGGGCAAGAGGCACAGTAATTCTGGACCTTCTGGTATATGCCCTTAGGAAGGTCTTTTCTCGCCCCAAATTCCCCACCCAGGGGACAGCGTGAGCCAGGCAGAGTAGTCCTCTTTGGAACCTCTGTGGGACCAGCAATTGGCGCACCTCAGCTCGTATCTCTGGCTCCTGGGTCACCCGATAAAGCAGGTCCTTGTGGATCTCAAAATGGGGGCCTTGGGGCTGATACTGCTGAGGATGGGCCTCTCCGTCCCAGCTGGCCGCCTGGTCCCAGGCTCGATTTAGACTGGGGTCCCCTCTCTGTTCTTCCAGGAAATCTCCATCAATATCCAGCCCCCTCGTCCCTTCCACTGTTGAACGGTCGTTTAGGGCCTGACTCCCTTCTGTTACTTTGGGACCTCTCAACGTCCCCTCCAAGGGGTTCTCTGGCCCGGGTTGGCCTAACAAGCCCTGCCTCCCATAGCTTGTTCTGTACCTCTTCTCGGGCTGCCCACTCCACCCCCGTATGAGGTCGGTGAACTCTGGCCAGTCGTGTCCCAACACCACAGGATACATTAATCAAGGAGCCACCCCCACTAAGCAACACACCTCCTGTTGGGCAACCTCCAGTCGTATCCAGACAGTGGGGTAAGACTTCATGTCTTCTACACTTTCCACAGTTTGCATCTGATGAAGTGAGCTGTAGCTCACGAAAGCTTATGCTCAAATAAATTAGTTAGTCTCTAAGTAACTAGTACTCCTTTCCTTTAGTGCCACAAGTACTCCTTTTCTTTTTGCGAATACAGACTAACACGGCTGTTACTCTGAAACATGTATACATTGGAACTGGATCAGTGCCCCAGTGGGATGGGAGTACTCTACCAGTGCCATGTGGATGACGGTCTGGCTGCATCCCGAGTCCACCAGTGCTAAGGTCAGGGTTCCTTCCACTCGCACCGGGATCACAATCTTCGGTGACTCCTCCTTCCGGGCTTGTCGGTCCACCGTCACAACCTGTCCATAATTAAGGTTCATGTAGGGGCACTCTCTCCTGAAGTGCCCCATTTGTCCACACTGGTAGTATCTATCCCAATTCCCCTCCATGGGTAGGGTCCCTTGTGGTAGGCTTGATTCACCTGACGGTTCCTCTTGGCCACGGGACAGGCGCACCCCTGAGGGTTGTGGGAGACCTCGTCTGTCAGGTGGGGAAACGGGAGCTTTTTCCACCAGTCTTATGCACCGCTCCTTCTGGGAGTCAGTCTCTGCCTCCTGAAGTTCTCATCTTAAGACCCACTCGCTCCTCCGGCTCTGCAGCCATGTAGTCTTTGGCAAGGGACGTGGCCTCTGCGAGGATCTTCGGCCGGTGTCACTGCACCCACTCCTTCCCTCCGGTGGGCAGGATCCAGAGGAACTGCTCCAGCACCACAGCCTCGGCCACCTGGCAACTAGTACAGTGTTCAGGCTCTAGCCACCTCCAACAGAGGTCGAGGACCTTCTGGGCTATTGCCTGCGGTCTAGCTCCTGGCGGATATTTCTCTCGACTTAACCTCTGCCGGTACGTCTCCAAATTGATACCCATCTGGTCTAGGATGGCAGCGTTAACCTCCTCATATTGCAGTGCCTCCTGAGGGTCGAGACTACGGTAGACGGCCTGCCCTGGTGCCGTTAAATACAGGGCTAGAATAGTGGCCCAATGCTCAGGGGGCCACTGAGTGGCCGTCGCTACCCGTTCAAAAGTTACTAAGAAGGCCTCGTGGTCGTTCCCAGGCCCCATCTTTGTCAGCCGCATCGGTAGTCCCCCAAAGCCCTCCCCTGGCCCTCCTCCGTCTGAGAAGACACGGGGGACTGGCTGCCGTCTTCAACAAGGTCGCCACCTGTTGAAAGAGTCAATCTTGACTCACTTGCTGCTGAGCGGCCAACTCCCAAACCAACTGTTGCTGGGACTCTTGTTGCTTTGCTGCCTGCAGTTGCTGCTGGGTAGCTAGTTGCTGTAACAGCTGCATCTGCTGTTGCTGCTGTTGTATGGCCTGTTGCTTCTGGTTTTCCAGCAGCCATTTCAAGAGCTTGTCGCTCTCCATTCTGTACATGTGGGTCCTCCTAGCAGGCCTGGGCAATTGCCTGCATTCTCCACCACTTGTGGGGGGTTTTGTACCTCATGAACCTCTTTGATCTGGGGGGGGGGCGAGGTGTGACCCCCACCTCTCTGCGTCTACGTTGGTTTTACTACCCTTCTGGTAGTCAGTACTGTGTGGCCTAATAGCCAAAGTCCATATAACTCCACTTCCCCTGGTGGGATAGCACAGACTAGCGGCTGGAGTCCAAAGAGTGTGCTCCTAGAGCAGGGTGGCCCCATGGCCAGAGTTCCTCTAAATTCTCTTCCCCCTGTGGGATAGCACGGCCGGAGTCCATAGAGTCCATAGAGTCTGCTCCTAAGGCAGTGTGGCCAGAGTCCATATATCCCCTTTAGAGTAAGACAGGGATCGGGAAACTATGTCGTCGAAAGTGGAGGGGGAGGGGGGCTGTGACCCCCGGTGGGGGAGCCAGGGCCCACCCGTCCTCACCGGGTTCTGACCCAGGGCCCTGCCAGTGGCGGGCTGATCCGCCACGGGGTCAGCAGGGAATCCTACCGCAACACGCTGACCTCGCTGTGGTGGGAGGTACCACTCCCTTACCTTCCCTGGGTCCCTCCCCACCAGATCTCCAACAATAGCCGTCCCTGTGGCGTCAGGGTCTCCAGGTTCCTCGGCACCCGACACTCCCTGGGGTTCCAATAGCTGTAGGCCTCTGTTCCCGGTTCCCGACCTCTCAGCTCTCCCCTGTCAGGGTTGTAGCTGCTCCTGGGCTGGAGCCTCCACTGGGCATCCTTCCTCCTTGGCCGCCCACCCTGACTGAACCGCCCTGCAGGCTTTTGTACTTGACTTCCGGTTGGAGCATGCCCAGCAGAGCCTCAGGGGCGTGGCTTCCTCTGCTAGGAGCGAAGGGTTAACCCTCTCAGTCCCAGTGTGGGGCTGGTCCGCCCCGTCACAGTGTTGCACCATGAAGTAACTTCACATATTTTCCATGCAACAGCCCTCTGGGCTGTACCCGAATAGCTATTGCAATAGCTTCTCTATAGTTCCAGTGTGGTTCCTGGGATGTGCCCTGTGGGTTGCCTGATCATTCTGTGTGTTGGATTCTCATTTCTGAGAGATTCCTGCCTCTCCCAAAGGAACAGAAAATAAATCATTTGAAATGGGAAAGGAAATGTCCAGCCTTCTCAGTCTACTGGGGTGATGCACAGTGCCCCCTTTTTGATGAAACCCTGTTTTAAAGTAAACTTCTTAGGTTTGATCTTTGCTTTGGCTAATGTTCATCCCAAGCGTCACTGAGGAGTTCTCAAACCTGTACTTGCAAAAGTGCTAGAGAGATTGTAGAGATGACATCCTGCTCAAACCACAGACCAGTATCTGAGTTCTGGACTACTTGAATTAGACACTAGCAGAAGAGGGCACATTTGACAGGATCTAATTCCATCCACTAGACGCAGCCCCCCCGCCCCACACACAGAGTTGCTTACGTTATTTTGATATTGTCTATAGATCCATTCCATTTCTGCATCATACAATTATCCACACACCTGCCTTCCAGAAGCTGGTATACAAGCACAAAATTCTTTTATTTTATTTTATTTTTTACCAAAGTTTTCTCATATGAACTCAAACAAAATTGTTTCTTTCAGCCTTTGGGCAACAAACCACTTTTATTTATTTATTTATTTTATTATTGGCTTGATTGCAAAATTGATTGGGAAAACAATATTCTCAACCCCTTTTAGGCTTTGTTCATTTTAATGGTAATGGTTTCTGAACTTTGTAATAAGGGTCTCACTTTAACCTACCTCCCAGCTGACTAATTTTCTCTCTGCAAAGCCTTTTTTTTTTTTTGTAAACATTGTCCAGTGTGACTTATTAATTCCTTATAAAATGAAGGAAAAATCCCATGGGGAAAATACTTCACATAACAAAACTCTAGGTTAAATTTTTCAGAGACACCTGTCCAAGGTGGTGGCCTGTTATAACGTACTGCCTTTATAATAATTAAAAATAAGCCTATATCTGCTGCCATCTAGTGGGCATTTCACAAAATAGCTGCCTGTTTCTCCTGCTTAGAATATGCTGCCCTCTAGTGGACATCTTGCAGCATCACTGACCTTTCCACATAACTTTATTATGTGCTGCATTTCTTCCAATTTGCTGCCCCTAGTGTCGATTATGCAGCATGAAAGTCTATTGCTCTGTTCTTACCCTCTTCTCTCTTCTAGAGTTAGCTCCAGTGGATACTGTTAGCTGCCTCTTTCCATCCTTGTGGCACCTTAGAGACTAACAAATTTATTTGAGCATAAGCTTTCGTGAGCTACCGCTCACTTCATCGGATGCATTCAGTGGAAAATACAGTGGGGAGATTTATATACATAGAGAACATGAAACAGTGGGTGTTACCATACACACTGTAACGAGAGCAATCACTTAAGGTGAGCTATTACCAGCAGGAGAGTGGAAGGGAAAAAACCTTTTGTAGTGATAATCAAGGTGGGCCATTTCAAGCAGTTGACAAGAACATCTGAGGAACAGTGGGGGGGGGAGGGGAAATAAACATGGGGAAATAGTTTTACTTTGTGTAATGACCCATCCACTCCCAGTCTTTATTCAAGCCTAAGTTAATTGTATCCAGTTTGCAAATTAATTCCAATTCAGCAGTCTCTTGTTGGAGTCTGTTTTTGAAGTTTTTTTGTTGAAGAATTGCAACTTTTAGGTCTGTAATCGAGTGACCAAAGAGAATTAAGTGTTCTCTGACTGGTTTTTGGAGGGGCTAATCACATCAGCCTAATCACATCAGCCACACTATCACATAGGGCCTAATCACATCAGCCACACTATCAGAGGCTCGTTCACCTGCACATCTACCAATGTGATATGTGCCAGCAATGCCCCTCTGCCATCATTGGCCAAACTGGACAGTCTCTACATAAAAGAATAAATGGACACAAATCAGACGTCAAGAATTATAACATTCATAAACCAGTCGGAGAATACTTCAATCTCTTTGGTCACTCGATTACAGACCTAAAAGTGGCAATTCTTCAACAAAAAAACTTCAAAAACAGACTCAAACAAGAGACTGCTGAATTGGAATTAATTTGCAAACTGGATACAATTAATTTAGGCTTGAATAAAGACTAGGAGTGGATGGGTCATTACAAAATGTAAAACCATTTCCCCATGTTTATCCCCACCAACCCACCCATTCTTCCTCAGATGTTCTTGTCAACTGCTGGAAATGGTCCACTTTGATTATCACTACAAAAGGTCCCCCGGCCCCCACCCCACTCTTCTGCTGGTAATAGCTCACCTTAAGTGATCACTCTCGTCACAGTGTGTATGGTAACACCCATTGTTTCATGTTCTCTGTGTATATAAATCTCCCCACTGTATTTTCCACTGAATGCATCCAATGAAGTGAGCTGTAGCTCATGAAAGCTTATGCTCTAATAAATTTGTTAGTCTCTAAGGTGCCACAAGTCCTCCTTTTCTTTTTGCGAATACAGACTAACACGGCTGCTACTCTGAAAGCTTTCCATCCTTGATGCTCTTGTGTCCCTGTTGGTCATCATTCAGTAGAACAGCCCATTTCTTGTCCCTTAACATATGCTACCATTTCACATTCCTTGTTCCAACACAGTACACTTCTCCTAACTTCAGGTAATGTTGGTATCCTAGGAATGCCTTGGCTGGCTGTCTCTGATTCCCTTATTAACATTCCTCAATATCTTCATTTATATATTGCTCACTCACATATTCCTCACTTTGGTTTCTAAAGATTTTTCCAGTTCCTTACATAGCATAGAGGTCCATTGCTCCACAAAGTTCTTTTCTTGCCATTTACACTGATGCCTTCTAGTCTCTATTATACAGCTTTACCTCTTTCCACTTCCCTCTGCTGGTCACTTGGCAATATGACTTCCCCTTTCTTGCCCTTCCATTTCTGCTGCTTACCATTGGCCACTGAACAGCATCACCACATCTTTCCCATTCCTTGCGTCCTCTGCCTTCTAGACAACCTCTCATTTCTTACCTTTGAACATGTATGGTCTATTCCATATTATAGCTGCTAGGAAATGTTGTCAATTTTAATGGAATCAACAAGCCCACAGAGTCAAAGCTGTTAACATGACCTTGTCATTGTACAACATTAAATAGTTAAATATGGTTTGGGGTTTGGAATACAGAAATCTCAGACTGCTTAGACTCACGACAAGCACACTAGAAAATTCATGCAAAAATTAGGAATTGTATTGATTAGTGTACAATACATAATGCATTTTGAATCAGGAATTTGTTTTGTGTAACCACTGTGACAGACTCAGACCAGAAGGATATAAGAGAGCAGTCCTTTTGAGCATCGGGATGTGGGCAAGCTCTAGCTAAAAGTCCCTCCTTCAGCCTAGGGAGGGGCTACTAAACCCAGAACCCAACCGAGTTCGGGGGACAACAAATGCAATAACGGGAACAGGCATGGGGATTAAAGGGCCAAAACTAGGGAACCAGAAGGGGACACCGAGCAGAGAACCACGGACAGCGCCCGTTACTCCTCGAAGACATCGAGAGAGCAGGCGAACACTGCCCAGAAGAACTCTGCCCAGATACTTGAACGGATAAAGGAATGAAAAACAGCCCCACAGTTGCAGCCCTCCCCCCCGCCCACCAACCTCCTCTCCCTGGTGTTTTGAATGGCCACCTTGGCCAGGAGGAGGTTGACGAGGTGGTCCCACAACTTCATGGGGCCTCGTATCGGGTGTGCATAAATAAACAAGTGTGGGGACAAGAAGTGAACCACGCCAAGTACACCCCCGTGCTCACAGCTCCATGGAGGAGCCACTAGCTGATATCCCCAGCAGGCCACGGGACTAAGATGGAATATAAACTGGCCCACCGGGGTTCCCCACCCTCCACTGCTGGTAAAAGGTCCTGCCACTTGGTATCTGGGCGGGACACGAGGGTGGGAAAATGAAGCATATGCACCACAAGCATGTATAGATGGTCTCTTGGCGTGGTTTGAAAACAGACTGGCTGCAAGACACGCAGCCAACTCAGGGTATGAGGAGGGGGAGACCGGGAAGGCTCACGGGGCAGGGAGCCAATGGAAAGATCCAGAGGGCCTGGAGTGAGGGGTGGACAGGGTGCACCCTCTCACAGGATCCGCTCAAGGAAAGCCTGAGCTGCAGGGGACAGGGCTGTCTCTACCTCCTGGAGAACACGCTGGGGGGGGGTTTAAGGGTGGAGAGCCCCATGCGCTGACTGAGCACCAGGGGTCCACCCAACCCCCCAGGCTGTAGTCCAGGCGGTCTCCAATCTTGGTGACTCCCGCCAGGACCAACCTCCAGCTCACCAAGGAGGACTCCGTCGCCTGCACACAAAGATGAGGATTGTGTAGCAGGAACTCCGTGAGGAGATCTACCCCCTCAGTGGCCAGAAAGGACCTGGTCGCTGAAAGCAGCCTCCAGGCCCGGAGGAGGTCCTGGTAGAAGACCGGCAGCTTGGAGAGGTCTCATGGAAGACTCCTCAGATGGAGAAAAAAGATGCCAGTCATATCGGAGCCCTGGCAGGTGGCGGAGGAAGGCATGAGCCAACGTGCTCCACACCAAGCCCCCTGCACTATAAAGGAGTCTGCAGGGCCTGGAGGGGGAAGACATGGATTTGCGTGTGCATACACGTCAGGCCCTGTCCTCCCTCCTCCAGGGGGAGATGGAGAACCCCTGCAGAGACCCAGTGCTGTCCCGGCCAAAAGATGTGGGGCAGAAAAGTAAACACCAAGATAGAGCAGCGGACCTGCGCTCCACTGGATGACGTGAAGCGCGGGTGGGAGGGAGCTCGCCCGCCACTCGGCCCCGACCACCAGGCCAGAGCTCTTGTCACAGTTGACCCGGGCGGAGGAGGCTGCTGAATAAACAGCTTGGCAAGCCTCCACCCGCACCAGGTCTTCTGGGTGCTGGACCACGAGGAGCACGTCATCAGCATACGCCACCAGGACCAGCTGCACCTCCAGCTCACGCAGCACCAACCCCGTCAGCCCCTTACGAAGGAGACGGAGGAAGGGCTCAATGGCCAGAGCATACAGCTGACCTGACAGCAGACAGCCTTGACACGCTCCTTGCCCGAGGCTGACAGGTATGATCAGGGTCCAGTTGAGCCTGACCAAACACTCTGCGGAAGCGTACAGCACCTGAAGAAACCCCACAAACTGGGGCCCAAAGACGAATGCCCGCAGAGTGCTCAAGAGATACTCGTGGTCCATCTGGTCAAATGCCTTCTCCTGAACCAGTGACAGGAGGGCGAACGACAGACCATCCCTACACCTGAGCTCCAAGAGATCCCAGACCAGATAAAGATTGTTGAACTTGTTCTGGCCTGGGACGGTGTAGGTCTGGTCAGGATGGACCACATCTGCCCGCAAGGACCGCAGCGAGATGGCCTTTGCCATGACCTTGTAGTCCCTGCTGAGGAACGAGAGGGGATGCCAATTCCAGAGATGGTGGACGTCCCCCTTCTTTGGCAACAAGGTGAGCACTGCTCGCCTACACAACAAGGGGAGGACCCCGCGCTCCAAGGTCTCGGCCAAGACAGTGACAGTGTCCGGGTCGAGGACGTCCCAGAACATGCAGTAGAACTCCACGGCCCGTCCATGCCCAGAGATTTATTGGTGGGCATGAGACGGAGGGCTTCCGAGAACTCGGCCAGAGCGAGAGGCAGCTCCAGCCGGTTCCAGTTGCCAGTGCTGACCGTCGGGATTTCATCCCAAAGCACTCCGCAGGCATCGGCGTCAGTTGGATCCAGGGAGAAAAGGTTAGCATAGAAGGCCCGAGCCCTCTCGCATATCTCCACTGGATCTGGGGGAGGGTGCCATCAGCAGCCAAGAGGCAGATGACGTGCTTTTTAGCCCCCCTCTTCTTCTGCAGGGCTCAGAAGAAGCGGGAGCCAAGATCCATCTCCTGCAGGATCTAACAAAGGCACCTGGTCCCGAAGATCGTCAAGGGCCCAGAGTTCCTCCTGCTTCTCCCAGTACTCTCCACAGAGGGGTAGATTCCCGGGGCTGGCAGCCAGACACCTCTCCAGCTCTAAAACCTCCCGTTCCCACTGCTCTATCACCACATCCCTCTGCCGGCTGGCTCCCCAAGTGTGGCTACGGCAGAAGAGCTGGGCACTCACCTTCCCCACCTCCCACCACTGCTGCATTGAGGGAAAGGTGCCCCTCTGCCCTCGCCAGGCCAGCCAGAACTCCTGGAAGGATGCCACAAAGCCCACATCCTCCAGCAGGCTGTTATTTGAATGTCAATAGTAGACCCTGTACTGGGACTCTCGATGGGGCACCAGAGAGGACCCCTCCAGAGCCTCTCTGTCATGTGCCTCCAGTGAACCTGCACCTGCCGGCGGAACGATACAACGTGGTGGAGGGCGGGGTCCTTACAGCCCAATGGAAGGGGATAAGGACGGACAGGGGCTTCCACAGGGTGGAGAGGAAGAGCAAAATGGTGGCATTGGGGAGGAAGGAAGGAACAGAGGAGAACACCACCCATACGCCCAGGTCCTCCAAAGGCTCAAGGGGGACATGAATGCCCCCCACCACCAAGTCCCTCTTCACCACCTCCTGGACAGCTGCCTCCGACACCAGGAAGAACACCACCTTCCCAAACATCTTAGAGGCCACCACCACGGCCGTGGGGAGAAAAGGCCCACGTAGAAGGCCCTGGCCCTCCCGCACATCTCCGCTGGATCGGTGAGGGGGGTGCCATCCTCTGCCAGGAGACAGGTGGCGTGCTTCTTGGCCCCCCTCTGTTTCTCTAGGGTGTAGAGGAAGTGGGAGCCACGATCCATCTCCCGAAGGAGGTGGAGGCAGGATCGGACAAAGGCGCCCCGAGCCCGATGGTCCTCGAGGGCCCGGAGCTCCTCCCTCTTCTCCCGGCATGCTCTGCAGGGGGATAGATCCTCGAGGCTGGTGGCCAGACAGCTCTCTAGCTCTAAGACCTCCCGTTCCAACTGCTCTATTGCCACATCCCTCCATCGGCGGGCGCCCCGGGTGTAGTCGTGGCAGAAGAGCCAGACGCGCACCTTCCCCACGTCCCACCATCCCTGCGCCAAGGGAAAGGTGCGCCTCTGCCCTCGCCAGGCCAGCCAGAACTCCTGGAAGGACGCCACAAAGCCCACATCCTCCAACAAGCTGTTATTAAAATGCCAATAGGCCGGCCCCAGCCTCTATGCGCTGAGAAAGGCCGTCACAGTCACGAGATGGTGATCCGAGAACGGGGCCGGACGGATGCTGGAGGAGTGGGCCCGTGAAAGATGACAATGTGAAAAGTAAATGCGGTCCAACCGGGAGTGGCGCGACCAATGGGCCTCCACCTGGACCAAGGTGAACGTCGAGACATCATCCAGGTGGTGGTTGTGCCAGACATCCCCCAGGGAGTGACGGTCGACAATCTCCTGCAGGACGTCTGTGGCGGCCGGGCACTGCTCGGTCCCCGAGTGGTCCCACTCATCGAGGGTGGTGTTAAAGTCCCTGCCCAGGACCAGGCACTCACGAGGATCCAAAGAGCCAAGGAAGGTGGAGGACGCATGCTGATAAAAGAGGAGCCACTCCAGGCCCAATGTCAAGGCATAAACGTTAATGAGGTTGACCACTAGCCCCTCCATGCGGACCTGGAGGTGCAGCAGGTGGCCCGGCACAGCCTCAGTGACCCCCAGCACCTGCGGCCGTAGGTTGGGGGAGAATAGGGTAGCCACTCCAGCCGTACGAACTGTGAGGTGGCTAAAATAGACCCTGTCCCCCCACTCCAGCCGCCAACTTGCTTCGGCAGCTGGATCCATATGGGTCTCCTGTGCAGGAAAACCACAGAGTACCCCCCTCCCAAAGGAAGGAGAGCACCTAGCACCTGTGGAGACCCATCCTACAGCCCCAGGTGTTTCGTGTTGCAAAGATGATGGGTGCCATGGGGAGGGCTGGGGTGGATCCTCGCCGGCGGGAATGCGCATGGCTCCTGTTGGGCCATGCAGCAAACTGGGACCCACCCCATAGGTGAGTAAAGAGTCATGGAAGCTGCAGACCCCCAAAGCGGACTGCCTCCCAGTCCCTTTACCCTCCCCCATGAGGGCCCTCATGGCCCTGAGGATTTGTTGGAAATCCTCCCATCGCTGGAGAGCGAGTTGCACCTTGTTGCGGGACCCATGGACATCTTTGAGAAACTCCCGCAGCTCTTCTCAGAGCATATGGGGGGGCAGGGCCACGGGACACCAGCCATCCTCCGGCGGGGCCCCTGTCGAAGCCCCGTGGCCTACCGAGACGGGCTGGCATGGGGGGGAACCCCGTAGTGGTGCCCGATGTGCCGGTGCCACGCAGCCCGCCTCAGACCCCGGCTCACTGGGGGGTGGCGGAGGGAAAATAGCAGCCCCTAGTGGGTAGGGACGGGGAACACAAAGGCTGCTCTCTGGGGGTCATCCTTCTGAAAGGGAAGGAGACGGCCCCAGGGGTGGCAATAGCAGCACGGGCGGTGGAGGGGGGGCGGGGTCAGCATCAGGGGTTAGGAGCAGGGTCGGGGAGAAGGGTGGACATGGGATAATGGGCCCCAGCAGCCAAGCCAACTGGGGGTGGAACCTCTTGGCTGGGCTCAGGGGTCTGTGGATTGGGAAGGGGGATCCTCGACGACACTCGTCTGGCGCTCCAAGGCAGCGGTTGTGGCCACAGCATCAATAGGTGGGGAAGCAGCCGTGGGGCCCCCACCCGGGAAGGAGGTCAGCTGCCCCACATCAATGAGAGATGCCCCTGGTGACTCAGGTCCCGGCCACATGGCACTGGCTGTCACCTCAATAGGCTTGGCAGCTGTTAGTGGGGTGCCATTTGCGGCCGGGCTGGTGGAAGAGTCCATGGGTTCCTTGGAGGTGGGAGCAGAAGCAGCAGTCAGGGAGAGGGAGCATGGAGAGTGGGGGCCCGGTGTGAGGTAGCCCAGATTGAGGCCTGCTGGCAGAGGGGTCCTCCTCCCCCTGGGTGACTGGGTTCGGACCTCAATCTCCTCAAAGATGGAGAGGAAATCACCATCCACCACCCCAGGGACCTCTTGGCCAGCACCTGAAGCGACGCTCACCTCAGGGCCTGCAGGGGCCTTAGGTGGCAAGGGGGCAGGAGGGGCTCCATTGGAGGCCCCCTCGAGGAGGGACTCTGGAGGAGAGGCGGTGCTACCCTCCATTGCTGCCACGTCGTCCCCAGCTGGCTCCAGCAGGTGCGATTCACCTAAGTGCAAGGCAGAAGGTTCGGTGTCGGTGGCCCCTTCCTGGTCTTTTGTGGGGCCTCCGCATCAGATGGGAGGAGCAGAGCTCGAGCCTTCCACTTGCCCTGCTTCCCCTGTATTTGGACCCAGCCCTCCATGGTATCATCGGTGGGCTGGTGGACAGGGCTTGGGCCGAGGGACACGGAAGCTTGGGGAGGTAGTGTTGGGGCGGCATGGGTGAGGGAAGATTCCCCCTGGGGTGGGCCCTCTCCCATGCCCAGTGGTAATCCCACCGCACCTTCCTCCATAGGCCCTGCCAGTCTGCACACAGCAGAGGCAGGGCCCTCCTGCTCATCTGCGCGCATTGGGGGAGGTGCCCCCAGTACCTGAGTGGGAGCAGTGGTGGGCTGGGGACGAGGAGGGGTGGCTCTGGGCGCCGGGCAGCCTGGGGGTCCGGTGATGGTGGGGCTGGCGCCCTGCCTGGGCTCAGGGGTCCCAGATGCTCCTCCATGCCAGTCCAAGGGGCAGTCCCTCCAGACATGCCCCATCACCCGGCAGAGGTAGCACCAGGCCTCCCCCATAGAGTAAGGCACCTAGTAGCGAGCCCCTAGGAGGGGACCAGAAAGGACCCCTCGAGCACCTCTCTGTCACGCGCCGCCGGTGGCAGTTGAAGCTGCACCTGCCGGTGGAACGAGAGGACGGGGTGGAGGGTGGGGTCTTTGCAGCCCAGCAAGAGAGGGCTAACAACAGAGAGGGGTTTCCCCAGGGCAGAGATTCGGTAGCAGGGTGGCATTGGGAAGGAAGGGAGGGATGGAGGTCAGGACCACTCGGACACCCACGTCCTACAGCTGCTCCAGAGGGACGAACATGCCCCCCTCTGCCTCCACCAGGCCCTTCTCCACCACCTCCTGGGTGGCGGCCTCCTATGCTAGGAAGAAGACGACCTTCCCGTACATTTTGGAGGCCTCCACAATGGCCGTGGGCCCCACCACCCTCGCCAACGCCCGCAAGTAGGTCTCCACATGGGGTGAGGTGGGCACCAGGAGGCAACGGACGCTGTGCCGTGGGGAAGGGGCCCCAGCCGCCAGAGATGGTAACAGAGACGGTGGCTGGGAGAGATGACATAGCGGCAGGCGCGGGAGCCGCCACTACCTGGGCGCACGCCCTGGGGGCCGGGAGAGGGGAACCCGCCGTGCTGGTGGAGGAAGCAATGGGGAGGGATGCCACGGCCAGTGGTGGGGCCAAGGCAGAGGGAGCAGTCCCCACCAAGGAGGGCCTAGCCTTTCTGGCGGGGCCCTTGCCCTTCTTTTTGCCTTGGCCTTTCCCACCAGCTGGGGGGCTCCCCCAGAATAGGAGGGGGCAAGGGACGTGGCAGCAGTGGAGTCCACTCCATTGCCCACCACTGCCAGTGCCGGGGCGGGGGCAGGAGCAGATGGTTCAGCAGCGGCGGTTGAGGTGGGGGCCAGAGGGTGCGACGGGGAGGGCAGGTGGAGGATGGGCAGCGGGGTCTGCCAGAGGGGTTCCACCCACCTTGTATACCCCACCATAATGAGCAGGGATGGAGGGGAAAGGGGAAACAGGTCAACCACTCCTCCCCACTAGGCTGTAGGCAGGGGAGGAGGGCGCCAGAGGCGGGGGGGGGGGGGCATGGATGGGGCGACCTATGAAAGCAAGGGCTTGGGGGGGTGGGTTTCAGTCATTGACACAGGATGGGATTCCGGCTCCTCTAGCTGCACTAGGGGAGCGGGGGGGAGTTATACTAGCATGGGGGGGTGCAGTGAGACAGGAGTTCAAACTGAAACAGGGGAGAGGCACAAGTGCATGGGAGGGGACATGGGCACACAGAGCAAAGGGCCAGTCAGGACAGGGCAGGAGACTTTAAATTCTCAGATATAGACTGGAGGACGAGTGCGAGTAATAATAATCGGGCTCAGATTTTCCTAGATGTGATAGCTGATGGATTCCTTCATCAAGTAGTTGCTGAACTGACAAGAGGGGATGCCATTTTAGATTTGGTTTTGGTGAGTAGTGAGGACCTCCTAGAAGAAATGGTTGTAGGGGACAATCTTGGTTCAAGTGATCATGAGCTAATTCAGTTCAAATTGAACGGAAGGATTAACAAAAATAAATCTGCAATTAGGGTTTTTGATTTCAAAAGGGCTGACTTTCAAAAATTAAGGAAATTAGTTAGGGAAGTGGATTGGACTGAAGAATTTATGGATCTAAAGGTAGAGGAGGCCTGGGATTACTTTAAATCAAAGCTGCAGAAGCTATCGGAAGCCTGCATCCCAAGAAAGGGGAAAAGATTCATAGGCAGGAGCTGTAGACCAAGCTGGATTAGCAAGCATCTCAGAGAGGTGATTAAGAAAAAGCAGAAAGCATACAGGGAGTGGAAGATGGGAGGGATCAGCAAGGAAAGCTACCTTATTGAGGTCAGAACATGTAAGGATAAAGTGAGACAGGCTAAAAGTCAAGTAGAGTTGGACCTTGCAAAGGGAATTAAAACCAACAGTAAACGGTTCTATCGCCATATAAATAAGAAGAAAACAAAGAAAGAAGAAGTGAGACTGCTAAACACTGAGGGTGGAGTGGAGGTCAAGGATAATCTAGGCATGGCCCAATATCTAAACAAATACTTTGCCTCAGTCTTTAATAAGGCTAAAGAGGATCTTAGGGATAATGGTAGCATGAAAATGGGAATGAGGATATGGAGGTAAATCTTACCATATCTGAGGTAGAAGCGAAACTCAAACAGTTTAATGGGATTAAATTGGGGGGCCCAGATAATCGTCATCCAAGAATACTAAAGGAATTGGCACCTGAAATTGCAAGCCCATTAGCAAGAATTTTTAATGAATCCGTAAACTCAGGGGTTGTACCGTATGATTGGAGAATTGCTAACATAGTTCCTGTTTTTAAGAAAGGGAAAAAAAGTGATCCGGGTAACTACAGGCCTATTAGTTTGACATCTGTAGTATGCAACGTCTTGGAAAAAATTTTGAAGGAGAAAGTAGTTAAGGACATTGAAGTCAATGGTAAATGGGACAAAATACAACATGGTTTTACAAAAGGTAGATCATGCCAAACCAACCTGATCTCCTTCTTTGAGAAAGTAACAGATATTTTAAACAAAGAAAACGCAGAGGATCTAATTTACCTAGATTTCTGTAAGGCGTTTGATATCGTGCCACATGGGGAATGATTAGTTAAATTGGAAAAGATGGGGATCAAGATGAAAATTGAAAGGTGGATAAGGAATTGGTTAAAGGGGAGACTACAGTGGGTCCTACTGAAAGTTGAACTGTCAGGCTGGAGGGAGGTTACCGGTGGAGTTCCTCAAGGATCAGTTTGGGGACCAATCTTATTTAATCTTTTTATTACTGAACTTGGCACAAAAAGTGGGAGTGTGTTAATAAAGTTTGCAGATGATACAAAGCTCATTTGCTGGGCTCAAATGGTGGAGCCCCAAATGCGCTAGCTAAAGTCCCTGTGTCCACGGCAATCACTTGGGCTTCTCTGATTTGTTAGAAGACATGCTGGTCAGACCGCGTAGGTTGTGAGTTGTAGGTTTAATTCCTGGGTCTGCTGCAGACCCACTGGATGAAATTGGCCCCATTCGCTTCTCCCTGAGTGCTTCACTCTGTGAATTGTCCTGTTACAAGCAGTACTGAGGAGAGAAATCTGGGACATCAAACCTTCCACATCCTAAGCCCACATCATGAGAAGGGCATTTCCTTTCCAGACATTTCCTAGCTGAGCAGTGCCTAGAGCAATTGCTCAGGCGCCTAATCTCCTCCCTTTGAAGTCAAGGGGTATTAGGCCACATCTCATCTTTCATGACTTGAAATTGGTCCCTGGGATCCTTGTTGTTAGGACCTGCAGTAGTTTCCTGATAGGTGACACTGTCATATGGCTATGGCAAGAGTAGGGCTGGTTTTGGGCTAGAGACACCTCAGTCTGCTTTTTGGTCTCTCTGAAAACACCCACCTCAGGTGTTGAGACTCTTGCCCTCATCTGAGTCAGGGTGGAATCTCACGCTCCTTCCACTGTCAGACTGGGATCTAGGTACTCTATCCTACATACCAACCGCTTATCACCCTGCAGGTCTAACTGGCTTTCAGGCACCTGTGTTTCCTCACTCCAGGAAGCTGTGGCCAGTGAAATTAACCGACGCCCATCTTAAAACAAAGTATTTTATTTAGCAATTGGAACAAACCTTTAACAATAGGTTTCAAAAGAACAAACAGCCTCCGCACATCTAATCAAAGTTCATGCTTCATGGCTTCAGCTGCTTACCTACAGTGGTCAGGTAGGATTTTCCCCCGCAATGCACTATTGGTCTGATTGAGTTTGTCCGTCCCCCCGCCTCCCAACACATACACACACACCTTCCTCTGAAGCTGGAGCTGGGGCACTGGATGGGGTGGACCAGTGCTCTGAGGTTGCCCAGCAAATCCTTTCCTTGGCTGGTGGGTCTGGCTCACATGCTTCAAGCCTGATTGATCACCTGATTTGGGGTGAGGAAGGAATCGCCCTAGCTCAGATTGTCAGGGACCTTGGGGATTTTCACTTTCCTATGCAGCATGGGGCCCGGGTCACCTGCTGGGATCATCTGGGCACATTGCACCTAATCAATTCCCTGCTCTTGCAGGGGCCTCAGGCATTGGTGACACCTCAGTCTCTCCTGTTCTCTGCCTGTGGCTCTGTCACAGATCCACAGGATCGGTGCTGCACCCCCAGCTTGGGAACAATCTCTAGGAGGAACCTCTTCAGTGTTCCAGCCCCGAGAGATCTCGCTCTTCCTGCATAGGCTAAGTCTCACCACCTCCTTGAATGAACCTCTGGGGCTTCAGCCCTCCTGCTTCACACAGTGAGCTCTGTTCAGCAAGTCCATCGGAGATAGACTCTTGGTAGAGACTTGTCCACTCTTCAAGGATTAATGTGCCTCACCAAGCATTTGCAGTGACACTCAAACATCGTTGTCAACAAAGGAAGGACTGGAAAGCAGCACAGGAAGTCCTTAGGTTAGCATAGAGAATTGAAGGTTATAACATGGTCCAAGTCCCTTCTGGTTACCCCAGAGCCTTGCCAAGCTGTAGTGAACCCCATTGTTCAAGCTCTTTGTCTCTCTCCATCTCTCCTTGGTCAGATCCCAGATGACAGCCCTGACTTCTCCCAGCAGCCAACGCTTTTCCCCCCACTGGGTTACAGTGCTGCACATAGGGGAAACTGAGGCACCCACAGAATTCATAAAAACATTGCAAAAATTCCGACTTCATCACTGGCTCACACAAGGTCAGTCTGCTGAGGACGGAAATGCTTTAGTCTTACCCATGTTATTGTGCTCAATACAGGGATTAGCCGGGTGAAATTTTATGTCCTGTGTCATACAGGAGGTCAGACTAGATGATCTAATGGTCCCTTCTGGCCTTAAACTCTATGGAACTGTGACACTATATTTAGTCCCATCTAAATGCATGCTTCTCTGCAAGCTGAGTGTGATGGGTCCCTCTTGAGTTACAGGAGAAGACATGAACCAACTCACATGCTTTTAGGAAGCCAAGAAGCTTCTGAGGCCCAGCCTGGTCTCATATTCTCGCTGTGATTCGGTCTCCCTCTTCCAGAGAAATCTGGGGGTTTTGAAAGTCCCCATCCTCCCTGTGCATCTGGACCCACGTACGGTATTGCTCAGTGGTGTGGAAGCTTCCTTCTGCCTCTGAAGGCTGGAATATCCAGCCGGGGCATCTATATCCCATCTTGCGTGTGCCATTCTCTGGGTGGTTGGACCCATATGTTAGGATATAGATATTCAGGCCTGTCTGTAAAGGCCTATACTCTAAGAATTTAGGTGTATTCTTATCACTTGGCTAGTGATAGAGGTATAAAAGAAAGAATCAAAATCACTGTCTGCTGGTGTAAGGGCCTTCTCTTACTGTGACAGTCTGAGGCCCTGTTCTTAGGCTAAGGCCTTTGGCTAAGCAGCAGAGGCAGCCATAAGCTGGGAAGCGAAGGGTCACATCCTCACATTCCAAACTAGTCACATTGAAATAAGGTGCTATTGGGCTGTTAGGCACTATCAGGACAGGATTGTATTCCTATCACCTCCAGAGAAAGGGAAGTGCCTAGAAAATGTAAAAGGAAACTTAGTTTGATAGCATCCTGTCTGGCAAGAACTCACTTATCAATAGCTGGGATGTGAAATCCTCACTTCTGTATTGTTTTGTCATTATAGTTCCCACTTTGCTGTTGTTTGTCTGTATAATCTCTGTCTGGTTCTGTGATTGTTCCTGTCTGCTGTATAATTAATTTTGCTGGGTGTAAACTAATTGAGGTGGTGGGATATAATTGGTTACATAATCATGTTACAATATGTTAGGATTGGTTAGTTAAATTTCAGGAAAATGATTGGTTAAGGTATACCTAAGCAGAACTCAAGTTTTACTATATAATCTGTAGTCAATGAGGAAGTGACTGGGTGTGGGTGGGGGTGGGCATGTGGGTGTGTGAGATGGGAACAGGGAATGGGGGTAAGAAAATTGGAATCATGTTTTGCTAAAGGGGGAGATGGGAACAGGGAATGGGGGTAAGAAAATTGGAATCATGTTTTGCTAAAGGGGGAAATGGGAACAGGGAATGGGAGTAAGGAAGTTGGAATCATGTTTGGCTAAGGGTAGGAATGGGAACAGGGACACAGGTGTAAGGCTTTGTGGTGTCAGAGCTGGGAAGGAGGATACTAAGGAAGGAAACTGGAATCATGCTTGCTGGAAGTTCACCCCAATAAACATTGAATTGTTTGCATCTTTGGACTTCGGGTATTGTTGCTCTCTGTTCATGCGAGAAGGACCAGGGAAGTAAGTGGGTGAAGGAATAAGCCCCCTAACACCATACAGCTTTAATGGCTTGCAATCACTGGTTTTGTGACTGTACCTAGTTTGTGGGGGAAGGTGTTGGAACTGTCTGATCCCTTCTCTTAGACCAACACACACAGCTCCTAAATCACATGTAGGGATACAGATTAACAAAGATGTCTTTCTAAATATATATGTAACCCTTCTGCCCGTCAGAGTTGGCAGCAACAAGGGCCGGGTTCAATATCTAGGGGATCCATTCCAATAACACAATGCAAACCAGCTCAAGCCCCCACCCAGTGACCTGGGACAAATATATACCACCCCCGCTGGGCGCCTCCAAGAGGCAATACTTCCCCTCTCTCAAGCACATAGTCTGAGTGTAGCAAAAAGCCTTTTAATAACAGAGAGAAACAATGTGGCATTATGTTGGGGAAACACCACCAACAGGATTCGTAACACAACCCATGAGCAAAAAACCCACCCCAAGCAAATTGGGGCATGCCCTTTCCCTTTGGTTCTTGAGTCCAGCAACCCCAAATCACCCAAAGTCCCAAAAGTCCAATGACCCAAAAGTCTCTGTCCCGGGTCAGGGCAGCCCCAGAGTTCGAAAGTTGATCTGCAGAGCTTTACCTCCCAACCTGGGTGGAGATGGGACGGGGGTAAGAGGCACCTTACATGATCTGAAGCTGACCACCCCACAGCTCCATAGGCCTTCGCTTTGCTCCGCTCCGCTCTGCCAGCCGCCCCACGAACTCCTTCGCTCAGCTCCACTCCGCGGCCCACGAGCAGCTCCCGCTGTCCCACGAACTGCTCCGCGTCCCAGCAGCAGCTCCCGCCGTCCCACGAACTGCTCCACCAGCCTGTCCACAAGGCACTCCAGCCCTCTCACAATCTGCTCTGCAATATATCTTCAGGCTCCCCCACTACTTAACACAACACTCTTAGTCAGTTCAGCTCTTTGGTGACTTCAGCTTGTAGTAGGGGAGCCTCAATGCTGGTGCACTGTTAGCCCAAAGAGAGCTCAGCAGCCTGTAACTAGACTTCTAATGAAATCAAAATTAGCTCTGATAGTCCACAGTGGAGAGAGGAGGAAGTGCAATTAGCATGTAAAGCCCTAACCAAGGGGGCCATACCACCAAGTATTAATACTTGTCCCCAGCCTCTCCCAATTCACAGAATTTTGGAACCCATGACCCTTGCCTAGCGAGTGCCACTTAGTTGATGGTGAGTCCCTCCATCTTAACAAAAGGCCAAGTACAGTTCCAGGCACAGTTCCCATAATCAGGGTAATAACTATTTATTCTTCCTGCCCCAATAACAGAGACACTGGGGATCCCACAGCAGCCAAAGTGACCATTTGGGCAGCTATGGCCTCATTCTAGGCGGGGTGGGTGTGCCTATGCAAATGAGATTGGCCCCTGAAGTTCTTTTCCACAACTTGCCACACCTCACCACCAGATGTCAGGGTGGAGCTCATCCTGACACTGCTTACATCTATATATATATATATATATATATATGTTCTACCTCAACCACAAAATACTGGCTAGATGCAGGAATCACTGGGGGAAATTCTCTGTCCTGTGTTCTGCAACAGGTCAGATTAGATGATCAAAATAGTCCCTTGCAATCTATGAGGGTCTGAAATGGTCAATCAGTCCTGGTGAAACATGGGAATGGCTTTATTCCATCATGTGAGTTATCTGGACAATCTCTAGGAGCAAGGGGGAAGGGATTAATTTTTCTTCATGACAAATATCCTTCCTATCATTTCCCCCAAAGCATGTTTTATCACCTTGTTTCTGAGGTGGTAAATCATGGGATTCAATCGTGGTGGCATCACGGAATAGAACACAGCCGCCAACAGGTCCAGATACAGTGAGGACATTGATTTTTGCACTCATGGTGGTGCTCATAAATAAAGAAAACACACAATCAGGTGGGGCAGGCCGGTGGAAAGGGCTTTGTACCTGTCCTGTGCAGAAGGGATTCTCAGCGCAGTGGAGAAAATGTGAATGTAGGACACAAACATGGAAATAATGAACATGGAGCCAAAGACTGATCAACAGACAAGAAGCAAAATTTCATGGTCATGTATATTAGTACAGGAGACCTTTAGCAGCTGTGCTATGTCACAGAAGAACTGACTGATCGCACTGGACTCACAGAAGTGCAGCCTGAAGGTATCAACAGTAACTGGGAATTGGTCCTGCTTTGAGCAGGGGGTTGGACTAGATGACCTTCTGGGGTCCCTTCCAACCCTGATATTCTATGATTCTATGATTCTATGATTAAGAAACAATGAATAGATTGTGTTGCTGACCCAGCAACCAGCTGCCATCTGGATACATGCACTTCTGTTCATGATTTCTCTGTAAGGCAGAGGAAGGCAGATGGCTACAGAGCGGTCATATGCCATCACCGTGAGGAAGGCCATCTCTGTAGCAGCAAAGCACACAACCAAAATACTAGGGTGACAGACACATCCAGAGAAAGAGATCCGTCTGGTGTTGGTTAGGGAGCTGGCCATTGATTTAGGGACGGTTACTGAGATGTAACGGAGGTCTAGGATGGATAAGTTGTCCAGAAAGAAGTACATGGGGGTGTGAAGGTGGCGGTCAAGGGTTATGATTGTGACAATGAGAAGATTTCCCCATCAGGGTTGCCAGGTAAATGACTAAAAGCACTGTGAAATGGAAAATCTGCAGCTCCCGAACATCAGAGCATCCCAGGAGGAGGAACTCAGACCTCGTGGTTTGGTTGGACATTTCCTGCCTGGGAGATGCTCTACAAAGGGGGTGGGGTTATGAAGGGAAGACGAGAGAAATAAATATGATTAAAGTTATTGCTCTGCAGGAAAAAAGAATAATATTGGACTTTGAAAGGTGAAAGTGACTGTGTATTTTTTTATAAATCTCCCTAACTATCGTTGTCTTACTGTTAGAGCTGTGGGAATTGTTTTCCGGCAGTCATTACCAGTGATCAATGTTGCCTCCATGTCTGGATGATGTGTCCATCACAGCCAACTATTTTTTCAAATGTATTTGCTATTCGGAATCATTCATCCATATTAATTAACCCTGGGCAAACCCACTGTCTTGAACTCACACCTTCATTTATGGCAGAATCAGCCCTTATATTTCAAGACGAAAGACACAGAAATGAGCTTCATAATTTCTATATGCAGTATAAATAGCGTTTCTACAGTTGTTAGGGGGCTTATTCCTTCACCCACTTACTTCCCTGGTCCTTCTCGCATGAACAGAGAGCAACAATACCCGAAGTCCAAAGGTGCAAACAATTCAATGTTTATTGGGGTGAACTTCCAGCAAGCATGATTCCAGTTTCCTTCCTTAGTATCCTCCTTCCCAGCTCTAACACCACAAAGCCTTACACCTGTGTCCCTGTTCCCATTCCTGCCCTTAGCCAAACATGATTCCAACTTCCTTACTCCCATTCCCTGTTCCCATTTCCCCCTTTAGCAAAACATGATTCCAATTTTCTTACCCCCATTCCCTGTTCCCATCTCACACACCCACATGCCCACCCCCACCCACACCCAGTCACTTCCTCATTGACTACAGATTATATAGTAAAACTTGAGTTCTGCTTAGGTATACCTTAACCAATCATTTTCCTGAAATTTAACTAACCAATCCTAACATATTGTAACATGATTATGTAACCAATTATATCCCACCACCTCAATTAGTTTACACCCAGCAAAATTAATTATACAGCAGACAGGAACAATCACAGAACCAGACAGAGATTATACAGACAAACAACAGCAAAGTGGGAACTATAATGACAAAACAATACAGAAGGGAGGATTTCACATCCCAGCTATTGATAAGTGAGTTCTTGCCAGACAGGATGCTATCAAACTAAGTTTCCTTTTACGTTTTCTAGGCACTTCCCTTTCTCTGGAGGTGATAGGAATACAATCCTGTCCTGATAGTGCCTAACAGCCCAATAGCACCTTATTTCAATGTGACTAGTTTGGAATGTGAGGATGTGACCCTTCGCTTCCCAGCTTATGGCTGCCTCTGCTGCTTAGCCAAAGGCCTTAGCCTAAGAACAGGGCCTCAGACTGTCACAGTAAGAGAAGGCCCTTACACCAGCAGACAGTGATCTTGATTCTTTCTTTTATACCTCTAACTAGCCAAGTGATAAGAATACACCTAAATTCTTAGAGTACAGGCCTTTGCAGACAGGCCTGAATATCTATATCCTAACAACAGTCACGGCATTTCTGAATTCTGACGCCGTGGCTCTTGCACAGCCCCGTCTCCTTCACGCCCTGCCTTCAATGACCCCTCTGGAGACCCGTCCCACTCACACCCTACCTCACTTACCCCTATGCAGCCCTGTCCCCTTCACAGCCTGCCCCAGTGACCGCTGTGTAGTGCCAACCCCTTATCAAAATGGAATTCAGAAAGGGAACATTTAGGATGAATATCTCAATGAAATCCATGAGCGTTAGCTGCATGAGCCTCTGGCTTATGCCCTGTATTCTACGTAATAGCAGAGCATACCTTGGGTTGTTTAAATGTAATCTGGACTAAACGCTGGAACTCTAGCAGAAGATTTTCCACAGTTACATGGAATATGGGGGGCTGCTGCACCCATAGAAGAAGTGGATGCAGTCCCACTGAAGCCAAAGGCAATCACCTTACTTGTGCTAGGGCTGAATTTTGGCCAAATAGTTTTGCTTGTGTCTCTGCAGTTTGTGGTTTAAGAAGAACACGAGACTTGCCATTGTGGATCAGAGACATGGTCTGCCTGGTCTCCAGACAGGGTCCAAAGCAGATTGTTCAGGGGAAGGTACAAGCTGGGAAAGAAACAGTTCTCCACACTCTAATTTAGGGGTGAATCAACTCACTGGTCAGATTCAGCTCTGAGGTATGCAGTGGCCAGGAAGTTCTAGACATGCTTAGACCCAACAGTCAATTTGGCACCTTTTGATTCTGGTCAGGTTAAACAGCTATTCATTATTTAAAACACCATTCAGGAATCTGAGCAATTCCTATGCCTGTTTGAGCATCTGTGGGGCTGGTGTTTGTCACACAATAATACCACACACACATAATGTAATAGCCCACATGGCCAGGAAGAATGGTCAATGGTTTGGGTGCTTACTGGGGGCTTGGAAGACCTGAGTAAAATTTCCTTCCTCTGCAACAGACGGCTTATGTGACCTTGGGCAAGCCATATATTCCAAGGCCAGAAGGGACAATTGTGATCGTCTACTGTAACCTCCTGCATAACACAGGCTAGAGAACTGCATGAAAATAATTCCTGCATCAGACCTTTTGGGAAAAAAACATCCAGTCTTGATTTTAAAATTGACAGTGATGGAGAATTCACCATGACCCTTGGTAATTTTTTCCAATGGTTAATTACCCTCACTGTTAAAAATGTACACTTTATTTCCAGTCAGGTTTTGTCTTGCTTCAATGTCCAGCCATTGGATCATGTTATACCTTTGTCTGCTAGACTGAAGAGCCCATTATTAAGTATCTGTTCCCCATGTAGGTACTTACAGACTGTGACCTGCTTAACTTTCTCTTTATTAAACTAAATAGATTGAGCTCCATGAGTCTATCACTATAAGGCTTGTTTTCCAATCATTAATCCTTCTCGTGACTCTTCTCTGAACCCTCTTCAGTTTATCAACATCTTTCCTAAACTGTGGGCACCAGAACTGGACACAGTATTCTGGCAGCGGTTGCACCAGTGACCAGTGCAGAGGTAAAATAATCTCTCACTCCTACTCAAGATTCCTCTGTTTATACATCAAAGGATTGGCCAAAGCATCGCACTGTTGACTTTCACCATGGCCCCCAAATCTTTTTCAGAGTCTCGTAGACTTTAAGGTCAGAAGGAACCATCACGATCATCTTGTCTTGTTAGCCGGGGTTCTTTCAACTCAAAGCTCTTGGTAACTTTTACTCTGTGCAAGGTGGTGTCAGGAAATAAATCAGGGGAGACACGGCCCTCCGACCGATAGATGGCTGGCACAAACAGGACAACACAAGAGTGCTTTCACTTAAACTTTACTTAGTCTCAAGCACTTACACACGTCCACAACAGGTTAGTCAAACACCCCCAATCCTCGATAATTACCGAAGCTGAGTGTGGCTCTTGAGTGGCACAGCGGCTGCCGGTGGGAAACACAAGATGTATCCAGAGGGAGAGTACAGACCCGAAGAGTCCCACTACCTCAAACTTTCTCCCTTATTTTATACATTAGTAACACAATGACATGTCCCTTAAAGAAAACTTGTTAAGCAAACAGTTTCAATAGTCAAACAAGAGGTTTTCTTCTGATTATTGATTAACCAGGTGTGTTTTTTCCCCAGAGTTTGCAGCCTGGAAACCCTGTTAGACACATTCCTGGGGCACATCCTGCTCTTCTAAAATGCATGTATCAGCCACTTCAACACAATTCTTATCAGGAAGGACGGGGGGGGGGGTCAAGCTGCCCTTTCTGTGGCACCAAAACCCCCTCTCCTCCTGCCTTGGTCAAGCTGAGGCTGCTTTTAGCAATAAGCAATACTGGTTTCAGGCACTTTACTGGTTTGCCAACATCTCCCCATACAGTCTGACCTCCTGCACGTTGCAGGCCACAGAATCTCACCCACCCACTCCTGTAATAGACCCCTGTCAAAGTTCCTCCCCCACTCTGAACTCTAGGGTACAGATGTGGGGACCTGCATGAAAACCTCCTAAGCTTACTTTTACCAGCTTAGGTTAAAACTTCCCCAAGGTACAAATTAATTTTATCCTTTGTCCTTGGAATATCCACTGCCACCACCAAACTCTAACTGGGTTTACTGGGAAACGTAGTTTGGACACGTCTTTCCCCCCAAAATCCTCCCAACCCTTGCACCCCACTTCCTGGGAAAGGTTTGGTAAAAATCCTCACTAATTTGCATAGGTGACCACAGACACAAACCCTTGGATCTGAGAACATTGAAAAAGCATTCAGTTTTCTTACAAGAAGACTTTTAATAGAAATAGAAGTAAAGGAATCACCTCTGTAAAATCAGGATGGTAGATAGCTTACAGGGTAATTAGATTCAAATCATAGAGAACCCCTCTAGGCAAAACCTTAAGTTACAAAAAAGACACACAGACAGGAATAGTCATTCTATTCAGCACAGTTCTTTTCTCAGCCATTTAAAGAAATCATAATCTAACACATACCTAGCTAGATTACTTACTAAAAGTTCTAAGACTCCATTTCTGTTCTATCCCCAGCAAAAGCGGCATACAGACAGACACAGACCGTTTGTTTCTCTCCCTCCTCCCAGCTTTTGAAAGTATCTTGTCTCCTCATTGGTCATTTTGGTCAGGTGCCAGCGAGGTTACCTTTAGCTTCTTAACCCTTTACAGGTGAGAGGATTTTTCCTCTGGCCAGGAGGGATTTTACAGGGGTTTACCCTTCCCTTTATATTTATGACAACCCCTAACCTCTGGCTGAGTTACTGAAGTCCTGAAATCATGTTTTAAAGACTTCAAGTGATAGAGAATCCACCTTTTACACTAGTTTGAACTTGCAAGTGACCTGTGCCCCATGCTGCAGAGGAAGACAAACCCCCCCTCCCCAGGGTCTCTGCCAATCTGAACCGAAGGAAAATTCCTTCCCCCACCCCAAATATGGTGATCAGTTAGACCCTGCACATGTGAGCAAGACCCACCAGCCTGACACCTGGGAAAGAATTCTCTGCAGTAACTTCTGGAAGTTTGACCCACGTTCTTTGTTCCTGAATGTATACATTTACATTTAGCGGTATTAAAACACACATTGTTTGCTTGAGCCCAGCTTACCAAATGATGCAGATCTGTCTGAATCAGTTGTCCTATCCTCTTCATTATTTATCACTACCCCAATTTTTGTGTCATCTGCAAGCTTTTTGCCACTGATGATTTTATATTTTCTTGCAGGTCACTGATAAAGGTGTTCAATAGTGTAGGGCAGAGAACCAGTCCCTGTGGGATGCCACTAGACACACACACACTCTGTGATGATTCCTCGTGTAGCATTACATTTTGCAGTCTATCCATTAGCCAGTTTTTCAATTATTTAACATGTGCCATGTCAATTTTCTATCAATCTAGTTTTTTTAGGCAAAATGTCACATGGTACCAAGTCAAAAGCCTTACAGATGTCAAAGTATATTACCTCTACTGACCAAACTTTTAATCACTTAGCCTTTTTGGGCTTCAGTTCCCCGTCTCTGAAATGGGGACAAATAGCACTTCCCTGCTGCACAGCGGTGCTGGGAGAAGAAATACTTGGAAAGTTGTGACGTGCTTTGAATTCTACTGATGAAACGTGCTAAGTAAGAGCTACGTGTTACTGTTCTGGAGTCTCTGCCTGGAAGATATGGCATGTTTCTATCATTAAGCATCCTCTCATAGTGTTCTCCCATTATAGCCACAGCAGCAGGGCAGGGGGTGTGAGGGAGAGAGAGACCCGGCAGCTACTTCTTCCGAGCTGCTTCCCTGCCTCAGCCACTGCACACACAGGAAGAGACACGGTGCTGCCCAGATGCACCCGGCACCATCTCTGTCAGCTTCTGGGATCTTCACTGAGGCTGGTCAACAATTTTCCGTGGAAACTCATTTCCAGCAGAAACCTGGGTTTTTTGTTAAATTAAACTTTTCACTAAAAGTGTCGGCTTTTCTTCAAAGACTTGTTGTCAGAAAACCGAAAACCCCCAACACCAAATTTTTGTGGCCCCAAAGCAATTTTTTTTTTCCAGGCTTGGCCGGACATTTTCAGTGTTTTGGTTTTTCCTACAAAAATCGAAATTTTCCACCCAAAAATTCGACAGAAACAAAAATGTTTCCATCCTTGTCGTTGGCAGTGTTGTTGTAGCCGTGGTGGTCCCAGGATAGTAGCGAGACGAGGTGGGTGTGGTGATAGCTTTTATTGAACCAACTACTGTTGGTGAAAGCGACAAGCTTTCAAGTTTACTCAGAGAACTGAAGAAGAGCTCAGTGTAGCTCTAAAGCTTGTCTCTTTCACCCGCAGAAGTTGGTCACTTAAAAGATATTACCTCGCCCACCTTGTCTCTCTTCATTCTGGTCAAAATTTTCCATGAAAAAAACAATATAAATAAATAAATAAAAATGTGTCCTGACCATTCCTACTTTCCCCCAACCCCCAGCAATACATCAGAATACGTAGCCCCTTCTGGACAAGGGACAAACTACCAGCCCTGACCAGATTCCAGGATGCTTTAGAGTGGAAAGAGATCTGGGAGAACATAATCAGAGCTCACACTGATGCCACTGAGCTCAGAACCCAGCCCTTGGTCAGTTACACATTAGTAAACATGCCTGTAGCAGTCAGTTGGTGTCTCTTGAGTCAAGATGTCCTCTGATCCTTATGGTGTGGTAAAAATCTCTTGTGCTGAAATGCATGGGCATCCCAGTTAACCCTGTGACTTTTTTTCTGAGAGCATCAGTGGGAGCTGATACTATCTGAGAACATGGAGGGGACAACGACTTATGACAAAGGGCTTTCAGAGCTCATTAAGAGCTGTGAATAAAGTTCATACCGCATCTAGATGAAAATAGGCTCTTCCCACCCTGCCAGAGCTGCAGCTACTGGGTATGCAAATGGGTTGAGACCCGATCTAGCTGCTTACACAGGGGGCCCACCGAATACCAAGCCTTTCATAGAATCATAGAATATCAGGGTTGGAAGGGACCCCAGAAGGTCATCTAGTCCAACCCCCTGCTCGAAGCAGGACCAATTCCCAGTTAAATCATCCCAGCCAGGGCTTTGTCAAGCCTGACCTTAAAAACCTCTAAGGAAGGAGATTCTACCACCTCCCTAGGTAATGCATTCCAGTGTTTCACCACCCTCTTAGTGAAAAAGTTTTTCCTAATATCCAATCTAAACCTCCCCCACTGCAACTTGAGACCATTACTCCTCGTTCTGTCATCTGCTACCATTGAGAACAGTCTAGAGCCATCCTCTTTGGAACCCCCTTTCAGGTAGTTGAAAGCAGCTATCAAATCCCCCCTCATTCTTCTCTTCTGCAGGCTAAACAATCCCAGTTCCCTCAGCCTCTCCTCATAACTCGTGTTCCAGTCCCCTAATCATTTTTGTTGCCCTTCGCTGGACTCTCTCCAATTTATCCACATCCTTCTTGAAGAGTGGGGCCCAAAACTGGACACAGTACTCCAGATGAGGCCTCACCAATGTCGAATAGAGGGGAACGATCATGTCCCTCGATCTGCTCGCTATGCCCCTACTTATACATCCCAAAATGCCATTGGCCTTCTTGGCAACAAGGGCACACTGCTGACTCATATCCAGCTTCTCGTCCACTGTCACCCCTAGGGCCTTTTCCGCAGAACTGCTGCCTAGCCATTCGGTCCCTAGTCTGTAGCTGTGCATTGGGTTCTTCCGTCCTAAGTGCAGGACCCTGCACTTATCCTTATTGAACCTCATCAGATTTCTTTTGGCCCAATCCTCCAATTTGTCTAGGTCCTTCTGTATCCTATCCCTCCCCTCCAGCGTATCTACCACTCCTCCCAGTTTAGTATCATCCGCAAATTTGCTGAGAGTGCAATCCACACCATCCTCCAGATCATTTATGAAGATATTGAACAAAACCGGCCCCAGGACCGACCCTTGAGGCACTCCACTTGATACCGGCTGCCAACTAGACATGGAGCCATTGATCACTACCCGTTGAGCCTGACAATCTAGCCAGCTTTCTACCCACCTTATAGTGCATTCATCCAGCCCATACTTCCTTAACTTGCTGACAAGAATACTGTGGGAGACCATGTCAAAAGCTTTGCTAAAGTCAAGAAACAATACATCCACTGCTTTCCCTTCATCCACAGAACCAGTAATCTCATCATAAAAGGCGATTAGATTAGTCAGGCATGACCTTCCCTTGGTGAATCCATGCTGGCTGTTCCTGATCACTTTCCTCTCATGCAAGTGCTTCAGGATTGATTCTTTGAGGACCTGCTCCATGATTTTTCCAGGGATTGAGGTGAGGCTGACTGGCCTGTAGTTCCCAGGATCCTCTTTCTTCTCTTTTTTAAAGATTTTTTTAAAGTGACTCCTTTGAGTCACTGAAGCTTTGCCAAGGGAATTTATTGAATTATGTTCTCCAAAGGGCATTTTAGGTAGGTACCCTGGAGCCCTGCAGGGCTCAGAATCAGGGTCAGAGATGGAAAAAGTTCATCTCCCAGGCCAGCCACCAAATACAAAATTAATGTGAAAACATAAACACTGAGTGACGTTCTCCTGCCAGCTACCCTAGCTCAGCCCCGTTTTCTGAACAGAGCTGAGAGGCGACCTGGGTCATCTGATTTTCATTGTCTCACCTGCATTTGGCTTTTAAGAATTCTCTCTTCAGACATTAAACCTTCCGCATTTGCTGCAATGAAATACCCTTAGAGCTGAGGGATATCTTTGGCTGGACTCACATCTCACTGATAATGGTGAGACCTGATCTGGAATACTGTGTGCAGTTCTGGTCTCCCATGTTTAAGAAAGATGAATTCAAACTGGAACAGGTGCAGAGAAGGGCTACTAGGATGATCCGAGGGATGGGAAACCTACCTGATGAGGGGAGACGCAAAGAACTTGGCTTGTTTAGTCTAACCAAAAGAAGGCTGAGGGGAGATATGATTGCCCTCTATAAATACATCAGAGGGACAAATAGCAGGGAGGGAGAGGAGTTCTTTAAGTTAAGCTCCAAGGTGGAAACAAGAATAAATGGATATAAACTGGCCATCAAGTTTAGGCTCAAATATTGGCCAACATTTCTAACCATCGGAGGAGGAGTGAAGTTCTGGAATAGCCTTCCAGGGGAGCAGTGGGGGTAAAAAAACCTAACTGGCTTCAAGACTGAGCTTGATAAGTGTATGGAGGGGATGGTATGAGGAGACTGCCCACAATGGCATGTAGCCGATCTGTGGCTGCTGGCAGCAAATATCTCCAGTGGCTGGTGATGGGACACTAGATGGGGAGGGCTCTGAGTTACTACAGAGAATTTTTTCCCAAGTGTCAGGCTAGTGGGTCTTGCCCACATACTCAGGGTCTAATTGATTACCATATTTGAGGTGGAGAAGGAATTTTCCCCCAGGTCAGATTGGCAGAGACCCTGGGGGGGTTTTCTCCTTCCTCTGCAGCATGAGGCACAGGTCACTTGCAGGTTTAAAATAGTGTAAATGGTGGATTCTCTGTAACTTGAAGTCTTTAAATCATGATTTGAGGACTTCAGAAACTCAGCCAGAAGTTAGGGGTCTATTTCAGGAGTGGGTGGGTGAGATTCTGTGGCCTGCAATGTGCAGGAAGTCAGACTAAAGCCGATGTGCTGTGGTAGAAGGAGGCAGGTGACAGTCCGTCGATAGGTGAATGTTCTGTAAAAATGAGCCCCTTCTCCTCCCCATGGGGCTGAGACTCAATGACGTGGGGGAGTATGTGACTCCCTGATTTTAGAGCTGTAGAAGGGCTTTTGCTGCTCTCATGTACTTTGTGCTCTCATGTCCATGTACTTTGGGTTATGCCCCATAACTGTCTCACTAGATCAGAGGTTGTGGTGATAGGTGGTCAGTCACGGCTGACCTGTCTCCTTCCTGACGTTCTGTTCATCATTCAGGGGTTCAGAATCCCTGCCCGTGTCTGCAGTTCTCTGGGGTGCAGGGAGGATTCATGACAATTCCCTCCCCCTCTCCAACAATCTGTGCCCGTGGGAGAGAAGGGTTGATTCCCCAAGGGCCCTCCTCCATTGGGAGGAGCCAGTGGCTCTTCTCAGGGCCATCTCCTGGGTCTCACAGGGGTTAGAGGTTCTTGATCCCCAATGCAGCCTGATGCCCTGTGGTTGGTGCTTAACAGAACGCGAGGGGCCGGGGTTGGAGCCTCACTAGTGGCCATGGCTTGTGTGTGTTACAGGGATCTATCGCTACGTAGCACCAAGGGAATCCCCTGGGTGGGTGAGTCAATGGACAATTGTGTCTCAAGGGATCTCCCTGACTGATCGCCGAGTTTCTGAGAGGGGAGCCACTGGGTCAATGAGCTGGGAAAGACTCGCTCAGCTATTGCATGATTGCAGATGGATTCCTAGCTCCCTGTGGGAGCACAGAGTGGGAGTGGGGGTTTCCCAGCACCATCGCGAGTCAGGAAGCAGAAGAGCCCTGCCTTGGGTCGAGGACACGGTGAGCTCCTGGGCTTCATTACTTCACCCTATAAAAGGCTGGGGGCAACATCAGTGGGGTGGGGAGTGCTACCTGAGACCTCCACTGGGGCCACTATAGGGCGATACTGCCCCAGCCCCCCAATTTGGAGCCTGGCTTTGTGCAATGTGCCCTGTTGCTTTTAGGTCTTTGGAGAGATATTCTCTGAAAGGCAGAGAAGATCCTTCCTGCAGGTGGCGCTGCTGGCCATCTATGACCCCCTGCTGCACCTCAGCCCGGCTGGGCTGGTCCTAGCCTTCTCCATCTTTGGGGAAGCTGCCCAGCTGATGGGAATAAAGCGAGAGGCTGGATTAGGCTCAGGTGATTGGGGGTGGGACCCAGGTGCTGTCGCCTCTAGGCCCCAAAAAGTCACTCCTGTCCCATCACCATTCGATGTCTGGGAAGCAGCAAGGTGAATGAGTCAGAGCAGGTGCCTTGCTAGAGGTGAATTCAACTCCATGACCAGGATGGATTAAGGGCTTGAATTGCAGAGATGCCACAACCATCAAAACTCTAGTTCCAGTCAGAGCAGTTTGCATGCCCTCAACACCTCTGTAAACCAGGCCTTCAATGAGGAGCCAGGACCTCAACCTGATAAGAGAAGGAAAGGGGAACACCCATATCCATGTACCTCAGCATCCCACTCCTCAGTGCCAGGAGCAGGAGTGGCCCCTGGCTCAGATCCCTTGGCTTGATGGAGCTGCTGAAATCAGGGTGGGATGAGAAGAGATGAGAATGAGCTGGGGACATAATAGAATGGCAGTGAGGGCCCCTTCCTTTCAGAGGAGAGTCCATGGCCCCTCCACGGGGGAGCCCTTCCTTCCCTCCACACTGTGCACTTTGGTGCCTGGGTGCGGCAGGGGACTGCTAAGGGCAAGGATTGAAGAGCCAGCTATCATCCTGCCATGAGCTCTAGCACTCCTTTTGTCTTAAGGAGAGCCTGTGATTAACTTATCCTTGGTTACGTTAACTGAAGGGTGAATTCACAGCCATCAATCTCAACGAGGTCATTAGTCCTTCTCCGTATAATACCTATAAGGCAGCAACAGGAAACTGTTTGGGGGGATTATAACCAGGAGTGCAAGTAGGGTGGTACTCGCTGGTACGCAGTACCGGCAAGAGATTTTTAGCAGGTACAGGTACCGGAAAGACTTGGGGCTTGCCCCTGCCTCTGGAGCAGGCATGGGGCTGCACTCTGCTCCTGAAAGGGGCAGAATGCAGCTAGGGAGGACATTCATTATTTAAATGGCTTCAACAGCACAATACATATGCTAACAAACAAAGGCTTTGCTTAAGTTTGTTATCATAAGTTTTATGTGGTAACATTGGTCAGGAGTCCTCAAGAGGGGAGGGATGGAAGGTATTTAAACAGTGTTTTTTATTCTGTTTCTCCCCATTGGTCTGAATTATCCATGACATCCATACTGCATCACATTGAGTCCAAATCATCAGAGGAATGCCTCTGCTTGCACTGACCAGAGGATGTTTGGATTCTGATGCCAGCCCAGTTCTGCCACCTGATGGGAAACATGTGTTGCCCCCAGTGTACCTAGAATTCTTCTTTGCAGCCAAACTAGTCTAACATGGATTTTGTTAACTGGAACTGGAGCAGCAAACAAAGAAAACAAATGACTCATTGCCAGCTTTGTGGGTGAGAGAACTATAAGTGAAGATTATAATGCTGAACACTGACAGCCTTAAGCCAGCTGCCTCAGGAATCTGCCAAGAACTTTGCTGAAAAGATGTTCCTCATCTTTGCAACGGAGCTAAGACTTATCACACATCTGCCCACCTTTATTCGGATGAAGCTCCTTCTGATCTGACAGCTCAGGCATTGTCAGTTTTCATCCAGAACAATTTACAAACTTGGAACCTAATCCTGTAAACCCTTAATCATTTGATCAATCCCATTGAAGACAATGGGACTATTTGCATGACTATGGACCACTTCTGTGGACTGCTAAGAGTTTCAGGAGTCTGTTCTGTTCCTATAAAGAAAGTTGAATCCCTATTGAAATGCAATTTTTGGGTACAAAACCATAAAGCAGTTTAGGATACAGTTCTACTTAAAATTTGTCTTTTAATAAGTCCTACATATGCTGAAATGGCTCCTCACCCAACTCCCATATTCCATATAAACAGACTGAATACTACATATGTAGGTGGAAAGTGAGAAGTTAAGCATGTTGATGTTTGTATATACAAAGGGGAGGTGTTGCAGGAGACGGGAAGAGCATGGGGGCCCTGGGCTGAGGGTGGGGAGGGGTCACATGAGGAGGTCACATGCCCCCCCTCCCCTTCTGTCCCTCCCATGAGTGCAGTACCGTCAAGGAATGATTTCTACTTACACCACTGGCTATAAACCAGGAAACCCCTTGGTCAAATGACCCCAGTTTTGGATCACTAACACTACCCTGAGACCCCTTGAGGCACACCGAACTTCAAAGCAATCTGAGTGACTGTTCGGATTTTAGAGCACTTACAAAGTTTCAGCTTTAAAGCATATAAAATGGCTGCAATGGAAACCCTCTGGCTGTTTTTCCATATTGGGGCATGCACACTGTAAAAAGTGAACATTTTCTTAAATTCAGCCTGCATCCCCTGAAGATAGAGTGAATAAACTTGACAGACTGAGACGCTTTTGACCCTCAACCCATCAAAAGTTTGAGCTCTAGCATTGCACAAAAAAACCCACCTAGAAAAGCACATTTTATCTCTGCAACCCCTAGCTCAAATGACTTTTCGAAAAAAAAAATCTATTTTTTCATGGCTTATATCTCCATAATCCCTTGCTCAAATGACCGACCATTCAATTTACTAACCCTACCCTGCACCCTCCGGAAGCACACCGATTTTCAAAGGAATCTGACTAAGCATGTCAATGTTAGAGGTCTTAGAAAGCCGACTTTTAAATGGTAGTCACAACCCTATACAATACTGTACTATACAATACTAGTTCTGCTGCATCACTCTGATATTGGTCAGGTCGTTTACTGGCTGCGTACCCGCCTTTCAGATTTCTGTCTACAAACTATGACCTTGGAATGCTCCATGAGCATTAAAACGGGGCTGTGCTGTTACACAATGAGAACACTGATAGAGGAATACACATCAAACTAGGCACCACAGTACAGACATTCACCTCGTGTAAACTGGAACAGCTCCACAGCACTATGCCAATTTACACCAGCTGGGGACCTGGCCCTTCATATTTGTTCAATCTCCCTGATATACCCACAACCAGTGTGAATTAAACATTGTTAAAATGCCATGCAGCTTTGCACCTGCAGTCGAATGAGCCTTTCAGTATAGTGTTGAATGCAGTAAGAAAAAAAGTGTAATTGCTGAGAAAGAAAGAAAGAAAGAAAGAAAGAAAGAAAGAAAGAAAGAAAGAAAGAAAGAAAGAAAGAAAGAAAGAAAGAAAGAAAGAAAGAAAGAAAGAAAGTTCGGCCATTCATCCTAATAGAAGTGAAAGTTCAGATACAGAAAATCTTAGCAACCCTGAGTTCCTCCAAAGTTCTGTCCCTAGTGGGAATGAATCACTCCTTAACATTAAAAGTTACACATTTGTAATTAATCCCATGGAACAAAGAACTAAGAAAGTGCAGACGGGTTCAGAACTTTTGTCTCGCCTTTGGTTTAAAAACTCACAGGCAAAGAATATGGATTTGAAACTATATAACAGGCTAGATCCCCAGATGGTGTAAATCAGCCATTGCTCCATTGAAATCAAAGGGCCAGATCCCCAGTTGGCAAAAATAGCCCTAGCTACACAAGCTGAGGATCTGGTCCTTCGTGTTTAGTGTTTGCTCTTCATGACCTACTTCAATCAGCCCAGCCAGCCTGAGCTGTGGGTTCCTCTGGTGGCTGTACTCCAAGAGCTGCTGATGCAATGCAGGAGAAAGGGGATGGGGGGGAACAAAAACAACAACAATCTCTGCTCACCCAGAGGTAATTATGTGGAATTAATGAAGGAACAGGCTATTTCAGGCCAGCTGAGGTTCTGGTGCCACTAGGCTTAGCGATTGTAGGTCACATGTTTGTTCTATAAATATATCTTTTATTCTGCAATCCCTTTGGGATACCCTTTGAGGCTCAGCCCTGCCTTAATTTTAGTCAAGGGTCCTTCCAGGGATGCTGCCATTGTGTGAGATCGAGGGAGGGTGCTGTTCCCTGAGTTTAGGTTCATCTAGGGAAGGTTGTTAGGGTGGTTTGCTCCAGAGGTGAGATGATAGCTGGGCTCACAGCCCTGGAGACCAGATTCAGCTATTTAGCCCCAGAACAGGGACATCCCAGGTTGTGACCATGCCTGGTGCCTGCACAAACCAGGATCAGCTCGAGAGCTGAGAGGGGCTTTCAGTCTCTAATCCCATTTAGTCCATCACCTCTCAGCCAAGCCTATCCAAGGAGGGAAGCAGGGAGCACACATCTGTGGAGTCTGCTGTCTGCTAGGAACTGCAGAGAGACCCGGCAACTCAGGAAACAGCTTCTGGATAATATAGTGATGGGGGCATGATAGACAGATGGGATTATCTGAACATTATCTCTCTGACAGAGGAGGATCAAATGCATCACAAGTTGGGAAAAAATCCACAAAGACCAGCACGGTAAGTTTCCTATTTCAATTAAATATGTGAGGGTATTAATATACAAGGCACATGTGAGAACATAAATATGCATGACAAGAGGAACTCTTGAAGAGTTTTACTATCAATTTAATCAAATACCGAGCACCAGTCAGACTTTTTTATTTGCTTATTTTTCAGCAGCAAAAATGGATTGTCCATAGAAATTGTGAAAACTCAAACGTTTGTTTCATCGTGGCAACTGAGAAGAAAACAATTTTAACTGAAAACTGAAAAAAATTAACCTCTGCTATCTTTGGAAAAACAAAATATATATTGAGGATAGCAGAGACTTTCCATGAAAATGTGTTCAATTGAAAACCCAATTTGCCTTTGAAATAATTAAAGCAGAAAATGTCTGTCTACCCACAACTGGAAACTTAGTTTTGCACCAAGGTGGGAAACATTAAGATTTTCCACTAATAACCACAATTTCAAACCCATTCGCTCTATTGCAACTGTTTCAAAGGGATAGCTCCAGGATGGTTAAACTGAATAAAGCAAAGTCGATAGCCCACAGAATATATTTTAAGCACTGTGAAGCTAAAAGACGGAGTTGAAGCCCGCAGACAAAACCGTTCTATCTTGACACTGCCCAAGGAGAGACAGAAGGTCAATGGGATTAGAACCTAGATCTCCTGCTCTAGCACCATATCTGCTGTCCGATATTGCTGCCACCTAAATGGCAGTGCTGTTGAGCGGTGCACAGAACATACACATAGTATGGCACGGTCCACCCCTCTAAGAGCTTCCAGTCAGAAGAACTGGAACCCAAGTCTCCTGACTGCTACTGACCTGCACAGCACAGACACAAAGTCACAGAGGGAAACAATTCAACCTAGCAGTAACTGAGCGATGCTCCTAGCCCATCATCACACTGAGATGGAAGTACAGCTAGAATTGGTACCATGAATCAATCTGGAAAGAGGTAGCAGGCCGTCTGTGTGGAGGAATCATCACAGACGAGCTGCCACATAGGAAGCTGAGTGAGTTAATGTTGTATTTCTCTGGAAAGTGGGAATCAGGCTGTTGTCATTTTAGTATGTTAGTTTCATGCCCAAGTTGTGGGCTTGCTGTTTGTCACACTAGGAAACCATCTGGGCTAGAATTGTTGGATTTGGATTGTACTTTGTCCCATCCTTCATACTGCATTTTATCTAAGGCCAGAGCCTCAGAAGGCATAAACTGACCCAGCTCCATTGACTTTAAGTGAAATAATCCAGTTTTCACTAATGTGGTAGTGCACCTGATTAGTGCTCTGGCTGATGGAAGTGATGGTGCGGTGCACCCTTGGTATTCACATCATGAGATACTGCAGAGAGAGAATCAGGATCAATTCCTCTGGCACTCTAATCCTGACCATTGCCCTTCTCCTTCCCTCCCCAGACATCACACTGAGGAAGAAAATGTCCAACCGAACCACTGTGACCGAGTTCCTTCTCCTGGGATTCTCTGATGTTCGGGAGCTGCAGATTTTACATTTCATCATGTTTCTAGTGATTTACCTGGCAGCCCTGATAGGGAATCTTCTCATCATCACAGTTGTTGTCCTCGACCACCATCTTCACACCCCCATGTACTTCTTCCTGATGAATTTGTCCATCCTAGACCTCGGCTCCATCTCTATCATTGTCCCCAAATCCATGGTCAATTCCCTCATGAACACCAGGTCAATTTCTTATTCTGGATGCGTTGCCCAAGTTTTTCTCTTTGTCTTTTTTGTTTCAGCAGATCTTGTTTTATTGACCGTCATGGCGTATGACCGATACGTCACCATCTGCCAACCACTGCACTATGAGAGAGTGATGAAGAGGAGAGCTTGTGTCCAAATGGCAGCTGGTGTCTGGATCAGTGTTTTTCTCTACGCTGCACTGCACACTGGGATCACGTTTGCAGTTTCCTTCTGTGGAGGCAACGTGGTGGGTCAGTTCTTCTGTGAAATCCCCCAGCTCCTCAAGCTCACCGGCTCTGACTTGTACCTCAGTGAAACTGGTACTATTGCCTTTAGTGTGTGTTTAGGCTTAAGCTGCTTTGTTTTTATAATTGTGTCGTATGTTCAGATCTTCAAAACAGTGCTGAGAATCCCCGCTGAGCAGCGCCGGCATAAAGCCTTCCTCACCTGCCTCCCTCACCTCACTGTGGTGTCCTTGTTCTTTTGCACTGCCACCTTTGCCTACAGTCATCCCACCTCCAGCTCAGCCTCAGTTCTGGATCTCGTGGTGGCTGTTCTCTATTCCGTGCTGCCAGCAGTGATGAATCCGATCATCTACAGCATGAGGAACAAGGAGATCAAAGCTGCATTGAGGAAACTGATAGGGTGGAGGTTATTCACCAGAAATAATCTGTCCATTTTTTCCCTTTGGTTGTGATTTCATTCCATGTTTCTTTATACATGTAATCCTCTGATGACATTATTATCTCCATGAGAACATGCTTTGCCATTTGCTTATGCAGAAAGCTGTATTTAGACTGGTAAAAATGCAGACAAACACAACTCAAGTCAGGGGAGTTACTGTAGATTTACACCAGTGTAGATAAGATCAGACTCTATCTATCTATCAAGTTTTTTGTACAGCCACCCATCACCACACTCTCTGAGCACCTTCCACCTCAAATGAATAGCCATAATCAAGTCCCTAGTGGACTTCATGAGGTCGCTGTGTCTTCTCCTTTTGGGGGCATAAACTCTGCTTGGATTCAGCCTGCAACCTCGGACTTACAGAATGGATGAGATCAAACGAGGGGAGGGCATGTCTCAGGACCATCTTGTTTTTGAAGATCTGTAACTCTTGAGGGCTTAATGAATAAAGTTTCTGTGGTTAAGAAATCCCTTGGCTCAACACATGTTCCTCGCCTTCCTATCATATTCTTCTTAAAGGGGTTCAACTAGAAGCCTAGCATGAGCACAACCTAGGTGAAGCTCTGGCAGAGTGTGTGTAGGTGTCTGGGGGCTTGGGAGAACTCAGACACTGGTTTTGAGTTGTAAGGCAGCTGGACAGTGGGCTCCAATGGCCAAGGGAAGGGCGTCAGACCAGAGGTCTGAGTTTGGCAGTGTTTCCTAGAGCCCCAGAGCTAGTGACGATGAGACTCTACCCAGACGCAATTACCTTGGAAGTATGTGGCACCCAGAGATTGGGTCCGCTTTCACGAGATGGGTGACTGTATAAGTGGGTACCGGGCCAGGTTGTAAAAGCTATCTCGTCTGGCTTTTGTTTGGTTTTATCAGTTGGTCAGTTTGGCTTCAGGGTTGTTTTTTCCCCCCTTCTTTGGGGGAAGGGAAATGATTGGTTACATGGCTGTTTCAGCAGTTTGTCATGTATTTGGGAGGCCAATGTGTTCTCTCTTTGACTGGGTTTTCTGACAGATCTGACAGTTTGCTTCCCACAATGATGAAGGGGTGAGAAAGAGTTCTGTAGCTCTCTGGATGACTGAGTTTCTGCTGAAATTACTATTTTAAGGCAGCTGGGATTGTATTGTATTAGTAATGACACGTTAGGGCACCTAGGGCCTCGGATAGGTGTCTTTTAATTATATTAAAGCTAAAATAAAACTACAGCCACACCCCAGGTGTCCAGACACCTGTCTCCCACCTCAGTCCCGGAGCAATTCACCATCTGGAGGGAAGATAGGGTTTTGTCTGCTAACTCATGTGTGGGGCCCAATTGGTACGTGTACTCAGAGACCACCCATTGGATCTATTCCCATTCAAAATGTGGGTTGTGTCCTAACCACTGAGTGTCTAACCCCTGAGCTGTGGGGTATTCTGATGTGGAGCTTCCCCAGTCTCTTCCATTGAACCTGTTACACTTTGGATAAATAGATAAGGAGTCACTGGGTGAGAGAGCAAGCGAGAGAGGAAAGAATAACTCTTCAGCCAGGTGGTTAGTATATATAAATAGCTAGATGTGAATGGGGACCGATTGGTAGTTTCAGGATGTATCAAAACTCATATTCCTCTCCTTGTGTTGGCACATACCAGTTTTGTCTCCTTTCTCTGATACCAGCACTAGTCACAAATTGTCATCTCTGAGTGTGTGTGTGTGTACAATTTTCTCATGAAAAATTTAGACTTTTCAAAGAAAACCTCATAACAGTTTTGTTTGTTTGCTTGTTTGAAATCCCAAACCCAATTTTTTGGGGTCAAAGTCTGCCAAAAACTTTAGAAAAACTCTCTCTTTTTTTGCTCAAAATTTTTGGTTTTTAGGATTTCAGTTTTCCAGTGAAAAATCAATTCTCAAGAGAAAATTAGACACTTTCTGAAAAAAAAATCATTTAGTAAAAAGTCCAATTTTCCACCATAAATCTTTTGATGGAAAATGTTTAACCAGCCATAGGTGCTACTGGTTTTCAGGTACTGACTGTTCTCTTTACTGAGCACTGAGTGTGAATGGTGTACAGCGTACAGTGCTGTGATGCTGTGAATATGTATCTCTTTATCTACTAACCAACAGAGTCTGACACCATTATTCACACTGAGAATTCCCTTTTCCATGGGCAGTCCCATTAAAATCCATAGAGCTACTCAACATGAAGAAAGGTGGTAAAATCTGTCCCAAAGTGTATACTCAGTGTCAGTCATATCTATTGAATTTAATTTCCCTTACTCCTGCAGAGACAACACCACCCTGGAGAGTCAACTGCAGTTCTGTCAACTATGATCTAATGCCAGTTGTAAATTGCATCTTCAATTACACTTGAGCAATGCGGGTAGTTTGTATTGTGCCATTTCCATTAAAGCACGATTTGCCAGGACCCCTCCCTCATGCAGGGCACAACATTGATGCATGGGGGATTGTGTAAGCAACCACAAATCGGGCATATTCCAACTTTCACCATATATATATATATGTATAATAACAGGGTTTTGGATGCAATTTAAATATATTGTGAAAGCAATCAGTGGCAGATTACCTCACGGGCCAACGTGGCCTGTGCCCTGGCCCACGGCCAATTTGGAGCCCATGGAAAAATCTCCCCCACTGTGGCCCCTGGGAGCTCTCGCTCCCCATCTTGGCACTGGCATAGAGCTTCTCCAGTCTCGTGGCTGCAGTGGGGGAGCCCCCGAAAAGGAGCAAGCAGGGGTTGTAGCCATGGGGGAAGGGGTGGAACAGGGTGGGGCCATGGGTTGAAGGGGCGGAACAGGGCCATGGTTCCAGCTCCAGGGCCCCCCACTTGCTCCGGCCCAGGGCCCCAGGCAACCTTAAGTCATCTCTGAAAGCAATGATCCAGTGTTCATAACTTCATGAAGGCCAGAATGGACTGACAGATAATCCACTTTGACCTCCTGTATGCCATAGCCCACTAATCTTCACCCACATACCCCTGCATTGAGTCAAATGACTTAGTTAAACTCAGCATTGCAGTCTTTGGGAGACTAAACCATTGTGTTCCACAGGCAGAGAACAGGAGTGACCAAGGTGACACTAGAGAATATTCTCATGGAAAATTTTGATTTTGTGAAAGAGAATTTCACATTAGAAAATTGTTCCAGTGGAAAATTCCCAACCAGCTGTACCCAGAACTCATGGAGAGCCTATGGACTCCAGTGGGAAGAAGATTGGGACATTGCTGGGGTATAGCATCTAGGCTTACTCAGGCTGAAAGAAGAAATATTCCCCTAAGCAAGAATGCATTCACATGACAGAAAAGCAGAGATGGGTCCAAATCAAGACTCTAATCCACGCTGGGATCCCAAATTCCTCAACATTCAAGAGAGGAGCTTTTGGATCTGAGGTCATGGATCTGCCCTGTCACTACAAAACCCGCCACTAGCTGGATGGACAGACAATGTCCCCATTGCAGGTTGGCACAATCTCTTTGAAGATGCAGGTCATGAGTGTGTTCTGGAGACTGAACTCCCCTTTGCACTGTCCAGATGGGCTTCAAAAGTCCGAGCTGGCTTACTGGTCCTTCAGAAGACTGCCCAGTTGGAGATAATTAGTGACAGCTCAGATGAGTGGAAATCATGAAATCAATGGGAGTTAGGCACATCTGAGGACCCCAGTAGGAACCCAGCTGAGTATTTAGGTTTCTAAATACCTAAAACTTTAGATAGTTTTCCACATCTGACTCCTCATCTCCTCCATTGACCCAGTGGAGGTTTATATCAGGACGTGTCATCATTCCTCAGGACACTTTATCAGGCACAATCTCTTCCCATTCATGTCTCCGTGTTTAAATTCTGCAGAGTGTGTAAAGGCTCAGGGATTCAGGTGTCAATAGAATAGAGGACGCAGGCCATGTGGAGAATTCCCTGGGCACAACGCCGACTGGGAGCGCAGAGCTGTGATTATCCTCAGTGGGCATTGCAGAGGATTCAGTAGTAAAACACTTGAGATTGGGTCAAATTCATCTGGTGAGAGCCCACTGGATTCCAGGGAGTTACACCAGGAATGGATTTCGCTCTGTGGGCTTATGGAGGAAATTGTATGCAACATGTTGAACACTCAGGGCTGAAACAAGATGTTTTATTGGCTGAAGACTATACACTGATAACACTGAATGACCTGCTTTTTGGACAAAGGGCTTTCTTCCTTGTCCCCTCCCCTGCCTGTTCTGTTTTCCTTCTTCATCAAACAGCCAGATCAGAGGCAGAAAGAGGCTGAAAGCTGTAATTTTCAAAGGTGCCTAAAGGAGTCAGGAGTGCACAACTCCAGCTGAAACACTGTGGGACTTGGGTGCCTAAATCCCTTAGGCTCCTTTGAAAACCTCAGCCTGAAGTCTATTTTTCAAAAGAACATGTAGAAGCAGAGATTGTGGCTAGATACACTTCCTCCACATCCTGCCCCTTGCCAATGTGCACCAGTCCTGCCCTGCAGGAACCCCTTTTGTGGGTGACAGGAGAATCCATTCTTATAGATTCACAGATTCATAGATACTAAGGTCAGAAGGGACCATTATGATCATCCAGTCCGACCTCCTGCACAACACAGGCCACAGAATCTCACCCACCCACTCCTGCGAAAAATCTCTCCCCTGTGTCTGAGCTATTGAAGTCCTCAAATTGTGGTTTAAAGACTTCAAGGAGCAGAGAATCCCCCAGCAAGTGACCCGTGCCCCATGCTCCAGAGGAAGACGAAAAACCTCCAGGGCCTCTTCCAATCTGCCCTGGAGGAAAATTCCTTTCCAACTCCAAATATGGCGATCAGCTAAACCCTGAGCATTTGGGCAAGATTCACCAGCCAGATACCCAAGAAAGATTTTCTGTAGTAACTCAGATCCCACCCCATCTAACATCCCATCACAGGCCATTGGGCCTATTTACCATGAATAGTTAAAGATCAATTAATTACCAAAATCATGTTATCCCATCATACCATCTCCTCCATAAACTTATCGAGTTTAATCTTAACGCCAGATAGGTCTTTTGCCCCCACTGCTTCCCTTGGAAGGCTATTCCAAAACTTCACTCCTCTGATGGTTAGAAACCTTCGTCTAATTTCAAGTCTAAACTCCCCGATGACCAGTTTATATCCATTTGTTCTTGTGTCCACATTGCTACTGAGCTTAAATAATTCCTCTCTCTCTCCGGTATTTATCCCTCTGATATATTTATAGAGAGCAATCATATCTCCCCTCAACCTTCTTTTAGTTAAGCTAAACATGCCAAGCTCCTTGAGTCTCCTTTCATAAGACAGGTTTTCCATTCCTCAGATCACCCTAGTAGCCCTTCTCTGTACCTGTTCCAGTTTGAATTCATCCTTCTTAAACATGGGAGACCAGAACTGCACACAGTATTCCAGGTGAGGTCTCACCAGTGCCTTGTATAATGGTACTAAAACCTCCTTATCTCTACTGGAAATACCTCGCCTGGTGCATCCCAAGACCGCATTAGCTTTTTTCATGGCCATATCACATTGGCGGCTCATAGTCATCCTATGATCAACCAATACTCCAAGGTCCTTCTCCTCCTCCGTTACTTCTAATTGATGCGTCCCCAGCTTATAACTAAAATTCTTGTTATTAATCCCTAAATACATAACCTTACACTTCTCACTGTGAAATTTCATCCTATTACTAAAAAGAAAAGGAGTACTTGTGGCACCTTAGAGACTAACCAATTTATTTGAGCATGAGCTTTCGTGAGCTACAGCTCACTTCATCGGATGCATACCGTGGAAACTGCAGAAGACATTATATACACACAGAGACCATGAAACAATACCTCCTCCCACCCCACTGTCCTGCTGGTAATAGCTTATCTAAAGTGATCATCAAGTTGGGCCATTTCCAGCACAAATCCAGGTTTTCTCACCCTCCGCCCCCCGCCCCCACACAAACTCACTCTCCTGCTGGTAATAGCCCATCCAAAGTGACCACTCTCTTTACAATGTGTATGATAATCAAGGTGGGCCATTTCCAGCACAAATCCAGGTTTTCTCCCCCCCCCACCCCCCTCCAAAAACCACACACACAAACTCACTCTCCTGCTCTCATACACATTTTAAAGAGAGTGGTCACTTTGGATGGGCTATTACCAGCAGGAGAGTGAGTTTGGGGGGGGGGGGGCGACGGAGGGTGAGCTGGGCCCATCTCAAATTAATTTGCAATTTCCTGATAGAAATAGTCTTCTTCTGTCAGCCACACAACCCTCAGCTCTTACATAGCAGGGAAGGCCCAGTCCTGATCCCACTGCCGTCACTAGCAATAATCCCGCTGACTGCAGCAGTTCCAGGGGTTGATCATAGAGGTGCACGCCGTGTGTTCAGCAGAGCAAATTTCTCCAAGGAAATTTCTTCACTTCACAGGTTTTTGTTTCATTTTTTCCCCATTCCATGGAGAGGTGGCCACATCAAGCAAAGGACATTTGTATGGATGGAAATGTAGGTGGGGAAGGAAATGAAGTCCAGTGTTGCACAGTTAGGAACGGAGAGAGCTACAAACATGGGCTGGGGCTTCCAAGCTGTCTTACCCCAGTTCAAACAGAGAGACGTTAATGGCATCCCTGTGTATTCCCCCACTGGTCATTGGTGCTGATACGCTCCCCCCAGGGAAACCAGGAGGCACCCAAATTTCAAAGCTATCCGAGTAACCATTCAGCTTCTAGTGCACTTCCAGAAACTGAGCTTTAAACCATACTAAATGGCGGGACTGGAAATCCTCTAGCCCTCCTTCTGCATTGGCACAAGCGCACAATCCAACACGCAGACTTTCTTAAATTCCATTCTCATTTCGGGTCCCCCAAGATTTAGTGGGGGCCGTGCACTACCTTGGGTAAAATGAGACAGATTGAGACCAGTTTGACCTGCCTCACATCAATAGTTTGATCTCTAGCTTTGAGCAAAATAAACAAAACCTAGAAACTTGTAACGGGGCTCATATCTCCACAACCCTTGGCTCAAATGACCCCATATTAAGGTCACTAATCCTACCCTGCACCCTCCTAAGGCACATTAAATTTCAAAAGAATCTGACTAAGCATGTCTTCTGTTTTTTCCTTTTCTTTTTTTTTAAGAAAGGAGGACCTTTAAACAGAAGTCATGCTGCAACCTCAACTAGAAGGGCGTTGCTGTGATGGTAATAATATTCATCAGTTCACTTACTGGTTGGGTACCCATCTTGCAGGTTTCTATGAACCCTGCTATTGGAATATTCCAGGAGCATTGAGATGGGATTGTGATGTTCAGCAATGAGAATCTCAGAGACAGGAACAAACAAAAGACTCAACATCACGGCACTGATATTTAGCTCATGTAACCTGGCCGAGTTCCATAGCACTCTGCCAATTTACATTCACTGAGGAACTGGTCTAATTGACTTCAGTGGGGCTGGGGCTGATTTACACAACAGCTGTTTGGGGATCTGGACCCTTTGAGTCCAAGGCAGCTAGAGGTGATTTACAGAAACTGGGGCACTGACCCATTCACTTCAGTGGAGCTACCCTGATTTGAACTTGCTGAGGATCGGAACCACTGATTCCAATCGGTCTCGGGCTGATTTCTACTCTCTGGCTCTTTGTATTTCATCAGTTTCTCTGACATGAATGTCTCGTGTAAATTACACATTTTTAAACAGTGCATCTGTAGCCAAAGGAGCCTTTTATTTTAATGTCGTCTGCCGGAAAGAAAACAATGTTACTACTGCGAAAGAAAGAAAGAAAGAAAGAAAGAAAGAAAGAAAGAAAGAAAGAAAGAAAGAAAGAAAGAAAGAAAGAAAGAAAGAAAGAAAGAAAGAAAGAAAGAAAGAAAGAAAGAAAAAGACCTGGGCTATTCATCCCAATAAAAGTTGAAGATCAGATGCAGAAAATCTCCACAACACTGTCCCCAGTTCTGTCCCAAGTGGGAATGAATCGCTCTGTCACCCTTACAAGTTATACTTGTAATTCATCCCAGTGGACAAAGAGCTAGGAAAGAGGAGCCTGGTTACGAATGTTTGACTCTTCTTTGGTTCAGTTTCACAGGCAAAGGATATGGGTTGGAAACTGCGTCATGGGCCAGATCCCCAGCTGGTGTAAATGGATGTAGCTCCCTGGAAGTCAATGAGTCAGATCCCCAAGTGGTGTAAATAGCCCTCACTACTCTGAAGTCAGTGGAAGTGTATCAACTTACACCAGCCCAGGACCTGGTCCTTAGTTTTTAGTGTTTGTCTCTTAGTGAGGAACTTGAAGCAGCCAGGGCAGCCTGAGCTGTGGGTTCCTCTGGTGGCTGCATCCCAAGAGCTGCTGGTGCAATGCAGGAGAAAAACATCTCTGCTCCCCTAGAGGTGACTATGTGGAGTTAATGAAGGAACAGGCTATTCCAGGCCAACTGAGACTCTGGTGCCAAGAGGCTCTTAGCTATTGTAGATCCCATGTCTGTGCTACAAATATCTGTTTTATTTTGCCATCCTGTGGGGACCCCCTTTGTGATCCAGCCCTGCCTTGTTTTTAGCTAAAGGTCCTTCAAGAGATGCTGTCATCATGTGAGATGCAGGGCAGGTGCTGTTCCCCCTCTGGGGAGTTAGGGTCAACTAGGGCAGGTTGTCAGGATGCTTTGCTCCTGAGGTGAGAGCAGAGCTGGGCTCACAGCCCTGGAGACCAGATTCAGCTATTTAGCCCCAGAGCAGGGATATCTTGGGCTGTGACCTTATTTGAAGCTGGCACAAACCAGGATCAGCTCAACAGCTGGGAGTGTCTTTCAGTCCCTGATCCCATTTAGTCCATCACCTTTCACCCAAGCCTGCCCTAGGAGGGAAGCAGGGAGCGCCCATCTGTGCTAGGAACTGCAGAGAGACCCCTGCAACTCAGGACATCCAGCGAAGGGATCTGACAACAGCTGGTGAATACGACAGTGTTGGGGGCAGGAGAGAGAGAGAGAGAACCAAACAATCCTGGCAGTGGGTGAATAGATAGATAGATAGATAGATAGATAGATAGATAGATAGATAGATAGATAGATAGATAGATAGATAGATAGATAGATAGATAGATAATGACCAATGATTCCTAACATAGTCAGATCAAGTGCATCGCAAATTGGAATAAAGACCAACAAAGTAAGTTTTCTATTTCAATTAAATATGTTAGAGTATTAATATATGGGGCAAATTTAATATCAGAAATATGAATTGCAATTAGAACTCTTGAAGACTT